>NW_015658518.1:891715-926573 GCF_001515625.1 Sinocyclocheilus rhinocerous | reverse complement strand
CTTAGATCTTTGAGTTCAGCTCATGAAAAATGGGGGCAAAAACAAAAGTGTTGCGTTTATAATTTTGTACAGTGTAGTTAATATCAGTAATATGCAGCATGCACGATAAAAGGAAATGTAACATCATCACTTTGAGGTACGATATCTATATCAGTAAGATCAATTCCATGCGATATAATTAAATCTAGCGTATGATTAAAACGAATAGTGGGCCCGGTGACGTTTTGCTTGACTCCAAAAGAGTTTATTAGGTCAGTAAACGCAAGTCCTAATGCATCATTTGTATTATCAACGTGAATGTTAATATCAAACTGTGAATATGGATGATTCCTGTGAGTTTTAGAGCTTCATCAATCACGCAGCTGAAATGCCATAATAATTTTTGCACTAGGTTTGTGGTTTATAGAACTGTACATCAATACTCTCTTTTGAGTTTACGGAATTGTCAGTGTGCTGTATGCTGTGTCCCAGTTTGCATACTAAATAGTAAGCAAGATGACAATTAGTGTGTCCCAAAATCATAATATGATTTTAAAAATAAAGTAAGGAAAAGTTATCATGATTATAAAGCTTTTTTTGTTAAAACCCACTAAAACCCACAACTGTTAGAAATTTTATGCTATATGACACAATCAGGTGTGTATTGATGTAAAGCCACACTATATGTGAAACAATGTAGCTTAAAATATGATTTTTTTGGCATAACATTTGTGATCATGCGTTGAAATATTTACCTTACAATACTGTGAAAGAATAAGTAGGTCTTAAATCCATAATGTGCACAATGACAAAATAAATGAGGAGGAATTATTTACCTAACCTCCTCGGTGAAAACTAGTCTCATCTGAATAGGGCATGAGACTGTTTTGCTCACTCATGCTTCATTAAGAAGCTTCTAACCTTTGCCTTCCATCCTTCGTTTCAGAATGGGTCATTTCATTACGGTGCAGCTGCTTCTGAATACCAAGCCAAACATTGCCAGCTTTTATGCCCAACCTCTGCACCCACCGTAAAAAGCAATGCAAATGTAAAGTTTATAAAACGTGTAGTGGAATATAAACCAGACAGGCCGATACTGCTTTCAGGAATCCTTCTTGAAAGTAGCACGCTTAATTATTTAAATACTCTCCTGTTTCGTGACCTTGGCACATTCCAAACCTCACGCACATGTGTGAGATTGTGACTTGGGTAATCACGACAATGCGACTTATGCAAGAGAAAAAGCCTTGAAGCATCTGGGTGCAATGGCATGATGAAAGTCCTCAGAACTCAAACTGTTTGATGTAACTGTGTGAAATAATGTCCAGTGAATGATCTCACTCTGTATTTGTGTTTCACTCTATTTACTGGTGTGGCTTGATTGACCTTATTGGTTCAAAGGGTGATTAGAGATGTGTTTAAGGCTTGCGCAAAGAGTTTGTGGTAGTTTGTTACAGCAGTGTCTAACTATAGATATATACAACTGAATTATAATAAACCTTCTATATGTATTAGGGTTGTGCTAATAGACGATAGTATCATGTATCGATAGTCAGAGATATCGCCTGTTGGTGATACCTTTGACGATAGCAAGCCGATTATTATTATTATTATTATTATTACTGTTAATATTTATTGTCCGTCAAAAATAGCGATGCAGCACAGAGAGCCGCTTCTGGGACTCTTCAGAAACATGCCGCGGCGCAGCTGGAATAAACAAGCATTGACTAGAGTGGCCACGATCAGATCCAGTGGCCATGTCAGAGCCGTAACACACTGCACCGCAGATGTGTGCAGTGTATTCATCTTTCAGCTTCACTGATTATAACGTCAGTATTTTTTAAAGTGCATAATACTCATGCTAGACTGAAGTCAGTTATGATGTTCTTCGGTAATGTAAATGTTCTTTGCTCGTTTTCTGTAGCTGCTTTTTGAATAACTGAGGAAATGTAAGCATTATAATTTGTAACTTAAAATGTTTCTATTAAATTGTTATCATGTTAAATACAAATTCAGCCATATTAAAAACATTCGGCTGCTTTTAGCCTTACGCTGGAGTTGGTTCACTTTCCAGCAATGAAACTAAGTAAATAATTAAATAAGTTAGCACAATAATATTGTGTATCTGCGAACTGTACACTAATATGTATAGTTACAAAATTGCAACGATTAGGTAGATATGTGCATTGCTTTGTGCATTTAGCTGTTTTCCACATAGTTTTGTTGCTACTTTTTAAGTTTGCATTAGATCATTTCATTTATTTGATTTTGTCTTTGTGTCTCCCTTAGTCTGGCCTTTGGAGGCTCCAAACCTGCCAAATGAGTCTTCAGTGGAAGTGCTACACAATGCATTCTCCGCCTTGTCTGGATTTTCTCTTTCACCTAGTTCGGATCCATCCAAAGCCACAGAGAATTACAATCACAATGTTAACACTGGATCGGTATTCGCTTACTCCCTGAACTCTGCCACAAGCCCAGAGCCTCTTGCCACACCTCCTTTACGTTCCTTAAAGTCTGGAAAGGGAGTTGGATATACCCCCAGAGGTTCCTCCAGACAGCCTCGACAACTAAATTCTCCAGTGCCTACCTCCCATAATGTGCCCTTATCTTGGTCTGCTATCAGCCCAGCTCCTCAAATATCACAGACTACAGGTTCATCTGTGCCGTCTAGCTTGCCTTCAGTTGGAGAAGATTCTCCTGACGAGCCTCCTGTTCCATCCCCTCAAACACAGTATGGGACTGTGGGAGTCAGTGACTCTGAGGTTCCTTTTGGAGACAGATTGGAACCATCTAGCAGGATCCAAGACCTCCAGTTACAAACCAGCCATGACCCCAACACCCAGCTAGGCTATCAGCAATTGAAGCCAAGTCATATGGTTTTTGTACACCATCAAATGACTTCAGTGTCTGTTGAGCCAACTATGGGCCCACCCGAAGACCTTTTCCCAACCAACACTATGGATGTGGAGTATGGCTCTGGAGATTACCTAGAAACAATGTCCTTCATGGGATCTGAAGGCAATGACTATTCACTGGTTAGCAATCTAGTCACTGATGTTTATGACTTTGAGGACTCGAATTCAGAGACCTATGACACCACGTTCCCCACAAGAATGGTGATGTCATTTTCCAGCAAACACTTGTATCCCTCCACTACCAGTGTTACTAATTCTTTCTCCAGCAAACCTGTTGAAAGTCCCAGTTTCAATAGCAATTCAACCTTGAATGGAGCCACCACTGACTTAACCAAACACGTAACAACCTTTCAGAGTTTTACAACCGTTGTGCCTTCTACCATGTCAAGACCTCCAGATTTCACCAGTATTTTGACATCAGACATTTTACACACCATTTCAACCATCCAGCCAACCAGAGTCCATTCTTTACCTATTCTCCCGACAACTTCAGATGTCTTAAACCAGAACCAGTCTGTCAATGAGACCTCAGAGTTGGCATCTGACTGGCCAGGCACTGTTACAGTCCAACCCACCGATGTTCTTTTACCAGACATGAACAGTTTAGAGTACTACACCATCCAGTTGACCAAGGACAATGGTAGCTTGCCAGAGCCCACTGCCAATCAGACAACCTCTAGTGTTTTCTCTTTCATTCCGATTGGCACCACACATATTGTGAGCACTAGAACCTACACCATTGACCCAAGTTACATGCTAACAGCTTTGTTTGATGAAGATCTACAGCCTACAGGTAACAGTTCCTGGACTGAGGAATCCTCAACAGATATCTCTGGATTTGAACCTTTTAACACCACTATCTTGGATCCCTCTGAAGTTGGACCGAGTTTAACAGATACTACACTGCCATATTTGGAGCCGTCGTTTACACCAACAATAGACCCTTCAGCTTCACTGGAAGATATAAACTCAACCACTGATTGGGCTACAACACCTTTTATACCATACAAAACTTCCTTACTGGTGACTACCCCACCTCCAGTGACCAAGGAACCAGATGGCATGTCTTCTGTTAATAACAGCCAATGGATTATCACCTCACTTCCAACAGAGACCCTCTTTCCTAGTAGTGTACTTCCTACTGTTTTAGTAACCAGCTTTATCAGTGTTTCTGAAAACCCAACTGACTCAACCTTCAACACCACCTCCACCCCTCCTGCAACGGTGATGGCTGATGAAGGATTTGTGTCTGGAACAACACCTGACACCATGGTTACTGATAGCGATAACACCACACTGATCGGTAACCTTACAACCACGTCCTCCCCAGTATTGCATAATGACACTACTGTGGCGCCTTTCACTATCTCAAGCTCCAACAACACAACAGTGACTACCCTGAACGACACATCAGTTACAACCCAATCCACAACCCTCCCAACAACCACTGCTCGGAAATATCTCTGCAATATCACTAAACCTGACACCTACTTGATCAGAGTTGGTAAGACATAACAAAAATGAACTTGCTGCACATTTTAGTCAATTTTTGAGGATAAATGTGCAACTCGCTACATAAAGCACTTAAGCACCTTAAGCAATAACTGGATTAGCAATCATGCAAGCATTATAGTATTTTATTTTAATATTTAAGGTTCTAAAAATAACACAGTTGCTCTGCTGTAGGGTTTCCTCCAGGGTCCACTGCTGGATATGCCAAGGCCAAAGTCAGAGAGATTCTCAAAGGAGAATATAACCGCTCTGTGGAGCTACAGGTACTGTGGACATAATGAATAGATTTGTTTTTCTCTTTTTTGTTCATGTCTTTATTAATTTAAAGCAGTGACAACAATTGTACTTAATCTAAAAGTATTTTAAACTGTATTACAATACAGCTACAATTGCAAATACCTTTATTATAGATGATGTTTTCATTAATTGCTAGATTATTGAATATTTGTACTTTTAAAAATGTATTTGTTATTCCACAGCAAAGTTTAATTGCAAAAACAAAAAGCTACAAGTTTTTAATGATGCAGAAGCATCTAAAAATATACATTTTAACATATTTTTTTATTTTTTTAATTAAAAGAACATTATGTAGGTTTCCATGCATATATTTTAATGCATATTTTGGGATATAAAAATGCAACTTGATGCAAAGAAAAATGTAAAAATGTTAACAGGAAATGGATGGAATATTGCACACACACAAAAGTAGTTTTTGCGATATTCCTATTTATTGCATAAACTGAATTTGTTGAAAACATAAGTATGGTATTTACGTATTAGGTATGTATTATAGGTACTTTTATTTTTCAGTATCTCAATAATTACCTATTGAAATTAACAGTGGCTTCTATTCAGCCTGAGAAAGCTGTAGAGAAATTAATTTAAGAATTTGTTTCATTTAAGAATTTAGCATGATATTGATAGTTTAACCTGCTTACTCTTGGTTTGAACCACAGAAACTTTAAATATGTTTTGTAATCCAGTGTTGTGTCAGTAGAACATACTGTATAGATAAAATCATCCCTTCCTGTTTTATCTCTTGGGTCCTCATGAACAAACAACACCTAATTTGGCTCAATGGGAACCAACTAGTTCTTTGTAACTCTGCATTTAAACACAATACTGAATCTGCCTTGACTTTTAAAGGCACACTGAAAGGCTTTTTGTAATTTTCCATGTGCTCTAAAAGGATTTGAAATTGCTATTACAAATATGATGTACATATCCTTGACATCAAATGCTCCTTTGTGTGTTGTAGGTAGTGAAAGCTCCTCCAGACTTTGTGTTTCGTGCTGTGTCTGGTGCAGTGGTTTATACTGCCATATCAGTCATTAATGCCCTGAGAATCTCTGCTCGGACCACCAGCTCCTTTATCAGCGTGTCACCCATCAGTCCTATACCAGGTCTGCAGTACCATGTTCATACAGGTAACTGCAGAGGAAACTTCACGTCACAGTTCTTGAATATTCTCTCTGGTATTTAAATGTTGTTGCTATATGACTATATGCATGTCTTTTGTCTGTCTGCAGTTCTTCAGTTTGTACCCAGCCATGTAGATGTGCGAATGTGTACCTTCAGTGAGCAGGCAGAGAAGGGTCTGATCACAGCTTTATCTGAAGTCCGCCGACGCTCACAAGAGTCCACAAACTTCACTGTGAATGTACGTTGACTGCTTTACCCAGCTTATGGTATTAAGAGCTCAGCTGAGTTTTAAACACCAATAACCAGACACTGAACTCCTTCAAATCCTCTTGCTTATTTTGTTTAGTTTAGCTTAAACATACACAACTGCTACATAATGTAAACCATCCAAATGAGAATTACATAGTAATGTTTTTATCCTTGAACAAGCAAGTTTTTGATTTTAGCAAGCAAGGAGCATGCTTTTAACTTCGGTTATGTGATGTGAATTCAAGGCTTGATTGCCTTCAGTGCAGTGGGATGACATCATCTCCAGCTGTTTGCTCTGATTGGATGAGGAAAGCACAGGACTGATCAATTCAACCGTTGTCAAGGCAACAAAACTAATGGCTTTTATTCATTTCATTCACTTGCGTTCAGAATGTGTATGCACTTCTTTAATAGATCAGTGAGTGTGAATGAAGAGACTTGTGCTGAGAATCCATGAGCTTTCATGAATAAAGTGTGTATGATTTTATATGTTTTAATTAAGATTTTAATCAATTTATTTATCATTTATAATTGTATTTTAGCAACTAAATTATTTCATTATTTTTATTCATTTTAATTGGTTTATAAATACTTTTTTTTATATATATTTTAGTAGTTCACATTTTACATTAGATGCTTGATTGATACAGAAATATATCTTGTAGAAATATATTTTATGTTTCGGTAATTTCTAAAATCCCTTTCTGGAGAATGAGCGTCTAATCTTGATGTCTCATTGCTTTAGTTTCACGTAATTGTATCTTAGAGACTGAATTGTTTTGTAGATTTTAAACATCACCACGAGTTCTGTGGAAATGGCGGCACAACAGCAGAAGGTTCCAGTGGAGATCACCTTTGCTGTGCGTGATATCCGCGGGTATGTGCCAGGGACAGAGGTGAGCACCCAGCTTCGACAGCTCGGCGTGGTCGAGTACAGCTACTACCTGGGCTACCCTGTACGTCAGATCGCAGAACGTGAGTCCTCACACTGATTTCTGTATAATTACGTAAATACACGTGCAAAACAGCTGCTATGTACAACAGTTTAAGGTGGTCACACTGGGTTTTATAACAGTATAGGTGGTTAGACTGTGGGCACCCACCAGGTTAGCCAAAGTGGTCCATCTACTGGTATTCTAGCTTTTAAACCAGCTTCAGCTACCTGGAAATCAGCTTCAGTGAGGTTTGCTGTGTTATAATGAAAATGGAATAATATTCGTTCATATTTGATGTTTTTTCTTCTCTGCACTATTAGCTTTCCACTACCCAAAGCTGAACACAACCCAACTGCTTCGTTCCTCATGGGTTAGAACAGGTACTGACCTGCTGATGTTAAGCTTAACACACTGGTATTCCAAAGTACACTATTGTTCAAAAGTTAGGGGTCAGTATTATTTATTTATTTTATTTTATTGAAGAAATTAATATTTTTATTCAGCAAGGATGCATTAAACTGATCAAAAGTGACAGTAAAGACATTTATAATATTACTAAAAAGTTCTATTTCAAGTAAGTGCTGTTCTTTTGAACATTCTAATTATCAAAGTTTCCAAGTTCATCAATCCTAAAACACAAAATCTATCACAGTTTCTGTAAAAGTGTTAACTGGAGTAATGATGCTGAAAATTCAGCTTTGCATCACAGAAATTAATTACATTTTAAAACACATTAAAATAGAAAACAGTTATTTAAATTTGTAGTATAATTTCACAATATTACTGCTTTTACTGTATTTTTGATTTTAAAAAATGCAGCTTTGGTGAGCATAAAAGACTTCTTTCCAAAACAAACCAACCTCAACTGTTGAACAGTAGTGTAATGTTACTATACTATCAAATATTCCGATGAATATCAAATGAGTCATTGCAATGCCGTAATGTCATGTTTTACACATTGCGTTCAGTGTTGTTGGGAGTGTTAGACCAGCGTATGAGTGACAAGATCTTCAAGGCTACAATTGAGAGGAGACTGGCTCAGTTGCTGGGCGATGCAATGGGTATGGGCCGTCGCCTTAGAAGAGCAACTAGTGTGGGAAACAACAGCGTGCAGGTTTGTAAATCATCCGTGTTATGTGACCTTATATTTTCTATTCTTGCTTTCCACGCATGAGCTCATTGGATTCATTTATAGAGCCCTTCCTGTGTGCATGTCTAATGCTTCTCTGGATTCTTAATCAGTCACCGTCTTTGTGACGCTTCCCCACACCTGCTCTCCCTCCGCACATCATCATCATTCAGGGACAAGGAGTATCCATGGCAACACCCTCCTATTCATCCCTGGCCTGCAGAGCCACTCAAAAACAACCATTTCACCCCTGTGGGCTATCGGCGCGGCATACTCCAGCTGCAATCGCAGATAAATTATTGAACACAGCTTGCAGACAGCTAGAGTGATTCTTAAACCATTAATTGCTTGTTCTGCCTACGTAGAGAAGATTTTTCCGTTTCATGGTGATCCGATTGCTGACTGGCTGACCTGGTTTCTAAGTGACTTGTGTTATAAAAGTGCTAGTGGTCTGTTGATGCCCGCTAATTAACTGAGAATGAATCCAGCTGTGTTAATGATGCCCAGTGATGTAATTTCTCATTTTAGAGAGGTGATGAATTCTGGAATATCTTGCAAGGACTCTTAAAGTGAATGTAGGATGACGACAGTCTGCTAAGCTCGGATGTTTTGTTAAGATGACATTGTGCAGCCGTCCTCTGTGCTGCTTCTGATAATGCACCCTGAGGTAGCAGCACTTTCAAAATGAGCTTTTAACATCGCTGGCCAGTGAGGGTTCACTACTCAGGGCTTTTAATGTAGGTCGAGCTCAGGTGAGGTCCACACATTGCCATGCTCTTTTTCCACCCCAATAACCCTGGAGACTAGAAACATTTATTAGACTCGTCTTTTAGACCCTCAGTCTCTCTGAAAGCCTTTTTGGGTTTTTGTCAGAAAGACATTTAAATTTTAAAAAGCTAATTGTAGCCTATTCAGAGTTCTGATTCATGTGTTTGCGTGTTTGAAACAATTATGTGGAATTAAAAGTTTAAAGGAATAATTTGCCCAAAAAGATAAATTCAAGTCTGTTTGACTTTCTTTCTTCTGTGGAACATAAAAGGAGAATTCTGAAAAATATCTACTCTTTTTAATTAAATGCAAGTGAAAGCGAACTTTTAGAGCTGCTAAGCTCTAAAAGCACCATAAAAGCATCATAAAGGTGGTTTATGCCAATGTTGTTTTGGTATTATTTATATACTGTCATAGTATTTGTTAATATTTTGAATTAGCTTATATTTTTATATTTTCAGTTTTCATTAGTTTTAGTAATTTAATGTGCTTTTTTCATTCGTTTTTTGCTTTTTAGAACCATTTCTATTTAGCTTGATTTTTTTTTTATGTCAAGGAAGTCAAAAGATACTATAGAAAATTCTGAGAGAGAAAAAAATGAGTTACATTCAATCAGCTGACTTCTGTGCATTTCAGGATACATTTTTGTAATGCTTACAGAACCTGAATGATATACAATAAAGAGGAAATAAAAAGGAAAAAGAAGAGAGAACAGAACCACATTAAAGAGAGGGGGGAAAAAACCCAGCTGGGCAAGGTAGTGTAATGGTGACCTTGCATAGTTACATTAAATTTACAATACTGAGATATGATTGTATCTATTTTAACATTGCTAATTCTCAGAGTCCAAAAATTCTTTTCACATACTCCATAAAATAGCCCCCTTTTGCTTTTTTAATTTTACAGAAAAAGTAAGGGTTTCCATTTTACATAATTCAATTACAATTGCTTTCCATTCTTCTAGAGTGGGAGGATTAAATTGAAGCAATTTACACGTAATAGCCTTTTTAGCTGCAACCAGGAATATTCTCCATAGATATGTATAATTTGTTTCATGCAAATCCAGAATTCCCAAATATAACACATGAAACTGAAATGGGATATTAATCTTGAATATGGCCTCCAATGTCCGGTGTATGTCTTTCCAAAACAGGTGTATAACTGGACATGCCCAGAATATATGGTCATGATTTGCTACTTCTGAATTACAGTGTCTCCAACACCCAGATCCTATTTCACTATGGCACTTTTGCGAAAAATCGAATTACATTTATCCATGCAAATAACCTCCACTGGTGTGATCCTGTGGTTTCCCATTGGGATTTTCCTTCCTTCTCCCATTTAATTCGGATTTATGAGGTAGAATCTGATCTGTAATTTTGAAAACAATGATAACATTTGGAGATTACCTTACTATAAGTATTAGCCCTATATGCCAACAGGAATATCTTCACTAAATCATTCTGTGCCCAATCCCCGCTCTTGTTCACTTTTGAATTAAAGTAGTGTCTTATTTGAAAGCATCTAAACAAGTCATGATTATCCAACTTAAACTGATTATTAAATTCTTGGAAAGTTAAGAAAGTAGTATTGTTTGTTACTAAATAATATGATGTAATGCCTTTCTTACTCCAATTCTTAAAAGATTCATCTAGAATATTTGGAGTGAAATCTGTATCGTATGCACACCATCTCATTATCTTTAAAGCGTCTTTCAAATCATATTTTTTAATCACTGTGGCCCATATTTCTAGGATAGTAGTTATCCATGGATATTCTTTACTTATATATTTTCTTAATAAATGATCATCTGCAATTACTGCTTGACTCAGTATTTCAGAAAAAATGAGAAATCAATCTGTTTCCATCTAGATTTATAGTCTGGATTGCACCAGCAAACTATGGGCCTTAACTGGGCAGCTATAAAATAGTCTTTAAGAGATGGGAGATCCAAACCTCCCCTTTCTTTTGGTAACTGGAGTGTTCTATATCAAATTCTGGATTTTTTACCTTGCAAGATAAACCTTATAATCCATTTGTCCCAATCTTTAAATTGTTCTTCTGGAACCTTTAGGGGAAGTGTCTGAAATAAGTATAAAATGTTACTCACTGAAAACCGTACTGTGTTCATGAGACAATTCAGTTAATCAGTTGATTCATTCGCAAAATGTGTCTGAATGATTCTTTCATAAATTGGACTGATCCTAATCCAACATCTAATATTGTAAAATGAAAATAGTGTATCTCTATAAACACCTACACAGACTCTGAGAATGTTTTGCAATATATAGATTTTTTTAAACCTAGGTCAAAATTTTAGATTGAGAATATGCCATAAATGTCTGAATCGTTTTAGTGGGTGTTTTTATTATTGAATATTTTACCTCAGTGTTGTTAGTGAAGCTGTTTTTAAACAATATGTAAAAGTGCAAAAAAAGGACAATGCAGTGAATTGAATTGCACATCAAACTTTGTCAACAGGCCTTTTTTTCCACTTTGTTCAGATTGTACAGACCACTCGTCTTGTGGGCCCTGACAACCCTGTGGAGATTATCTACTTTGTGGAAGGAGCTAATGGACAGAGACTTCCCGCCACAACCACAGCCAGCATGCTCAACAGTCTTGACGTGCAGCATGCAGCGATCATCATGGGATACCGCGTCCAGGGAATATTAGCACAGCGTGAGCATTCAGACTTTTAATTCTTTCAGTTGAAAAAGATCTGTGGGAGAGAACTATATAACATAAAATCGCAGTGAACCAAGACTATAATGATAAAAACAATGATGAAATGATCATTTAAATGATTGATGGTAACATAACAGGCAGTGTTTTTTGTGGTAGCATTCTTTATTTCTACTGCTCTAAACGTCAAAGTGGTGAGTTCAGATAGCGTGACATCTCAAGAGAGCTCTGCCTTTTTATGTAACACTTATATGTGGCAGGCTTACAACTGCATCACCCACAGCATAAACATTAGCTTCATTAGACTAAATTTAGAAGCTTCCTGTTGTATAACATCTTAGACCTTTGAATTTTAGCTCAAATCTCCAATTACAGTGTACTAAAAAAAACAGGCCAACCCAAATTATGGTTGCTGTTGCTGTTTAGTTGATCCAACACCATACAATGTATGGAATTTAATATTTTCATTCAACATATGCTAATAATCATTCGAAATGATGTTTGACATTGTAGATATTTAACTGTGCATGCTGTTTGTTTCATATTTAGATTGCCATTATCTAATGCTTACTTAAAGGCAGAGTAAGTGATTTCTGGTAGCCAATGTTGATATTTGAAATCACCAAAACAAACACGCCCCTACCCCAAAAGGGTCTTGCCTCTATTCTGATAGCTCCGCCCCACATATACGTACGCAACCCAGGCAACGATTAGTTCTGTGAAACAAAGCAAAACCAATGTTACACCGTGTCTTCGGACGTGAGCGGCGCGGCGCAACAAATCCCGACAGAAAACTGCTGCCGGGTTCTATTTATGATGTGCTGACACACATTTCAAATGGTTTTCAGCGGTCGTTTGATCGCGTCCAGTGTAGGCAGAGCTGTTGTAGACACGGTGTTACTCACCTATTGAGAAGAAACATAGCAACCTCGGCGTCCGATCGCAGGCCTCCGCTCCTTGAGTTCTCTCCAGCACTGGAAAGCTGATCCAATATTTTACACGGGTCCTACTTCTTGCCTTATCTTTCCGCAGACGTTTTCCTCTTTTGTTTTTTATCCGCCATCTCTATCTTTCTGTCGCTCGGCTCGGCTAATGTCCGTCCCATGCACTGAAAGCTCTCTCCTCCACATCACGAGTAGACACGCCCCTTATTGCTGATTGGCTACAAGTTTGTTTTGCTATTCGGCCCGAATCAGTTTTCTAAAGTGTTTTTGAAAAATTACATACCCTACCTTTAAAGTTTATCTTTAAGAACATTAATAATTTAGTAACACTGAATACTAAATATTTTTCATTAAGACTGTAAGATTTTTTTTTTTGTTTAAATAGGGTGACCATATTTTAGTTTTCAAAAAAGAGGTCAGTGGGGGAATGATGCACCATGGTGGTGGGGGTTGAGGGGGGTTAAAGTAGCCCCCAAAGTAGCTCAATGGCCATATCCCAAATATATAATAAAATAAAATATATACATATTTTACAGTCACGTTATGTAGATTGATCATAAACAGCTAAAAGGCTTCCTACCAGTGGTCATCCTTCACAAAACTTAACATCTACCACAGTTTTATCATAGGTAGAATGCAAAATGTTTCAATACAAGCATTTCAGTCAAATGTCATTTATGCAGTATTTCAACCCTTTTAACCCATGAGAGAAAATCAACCCACCTGAACAGTTGAAAATCAGCCCAATTCTGTGCAAAAAAACGGAAATTTGGCAACCCTGCATCCAACAGCTGCATTCAAAGTGATTTAATTAGCTTACTCCACATACTGATAGTGGCTCCCTGATGCGCGTAAATCATATTCAATATTAGAATGTTTGCGGGAGCAAACATGGTCAGAAATTCAGCGGGATTAAGAAAACAGTCCCGTGGGCTTTAATCCAAAAACGCACACAATGAATGGCGACTGTAGAAAGCAAAAGCTGAATACCGGACATTTTGGGCGATTTAGAAATCCCGGCTGGACGCATTTTTTTTTTTTAGGTTCAAAAAGAGGACATTTTCCGGGGTTTCAAAAATTTTAAATAGCCCAACTAATGTTAAAAAAATGTAATATATCACAAGAAATTAGAATAGCACATCTGTTTTCAACGTTGATAATATTGTGACACTGAAAACTGGAGTAATGACTGCTGAAAATTCAGCTTTGCCATCACAAGAAAAAAATGCATTTTTAAAATATATTCAAAAAGAAAACAATTTTAAATTGTAATAATATTTCACAATATTACTGTTTTTACTGTACTTTTGTGCAAATAAATGTGGCCTTGATGAGCATAAGTGTCTTCTTTCAAAGAAAGAACATTATTTTTCCAGGGGGGGATTTTTTTTCTTCACATTTTTGAACAGTAGTGTACATACTGTCTTTAGTCACAGATATTTATACTTCATTACCCCTGTGTATGTTCAGCTGTGGAAAAACAGGTCTCGCCTCCCTCAGACACAGAGAAGACCAACACGTGGATAATCGTAGGGGTGGTGGTCCCCGTGGTCGTGGTCGTCATTATAATAACTATCCTGTACTGGAAACTCTGCCGCACTGACAAACTGGAATTCCAGCCAGACACCATGAGCACCGTCCAACAAAGACAGAAGGTGAGAGACTGAAAATGCTGTGTAATGATTCAAATGAAATGTATTCTGGGATCCTGAAGCTCTGTTTCTCATGAGATTTCTTCTTTCTTTCTAATGTAAGGTTCAACTGTAGGTCATGTCGTCGTTTGTTTTGTTTAACTCTTATGTCTGCTGATGTGTCAGTGATATTGCTAATCAGTCAGTGGGCTCCTGTGAGTCTGAGCTGCTTATCTCGTCTCTCACAGAGTGATTTAAATGACTCTGTAGCAGGATGCTAGCCAGCTTTGAAAGATCAGAATTGGATATTAGATGGCTATCCACTACTCTACCTATTTCCACTCTCAGTTATTCTTGGCATTGGAAAGGCTGATTCATTTAGCAAATGAGTTCGTTTAGACAGTTAATTTCAATGATGCGATTCAGTCATTCGTTGAGTCATGAGTCAAACGTTCCCAGAAGTCGCTGCGTCATTATTGTAGTGAAATAAATGTTTATCTATTCTAATGTTTATCTATAACTAATTTTTCCAGTATGGGTTGTGTCTAGGCATGAGCTAAACTACATATTTTCAAAATTGACCAATGAGTCGGTTTTCTGAACGACTTGTCAGTCTTAAGAAAGTGTATTAAGAGTTGAAGAGATGTGATTTTTAAATTTTACATATTCTGTTACACCAAATACACAAAATAATGATCTTTGAAAAAAGCATCATATGACCCCTTTAACAGAAGAAAGCAATTCATACAGGTTATGAACAACTTTGGGGTGAGTAAATGATGACAGAATTTTAATTTTTGGGTGAACTATCCCTTTAAGTTCATTTTATCCCATTGAATCATCTTTAAAGCACCACTTCAGCATCACGCTGCCCTGTTCTTACAATGAAAGTCTTTGCTACTGCTGTTGTCACTACTATAACCAGACTTGTCATTCACGAGCACATACACTTGCGGAGTCCCAGCAGTAATGAAGTCAACTGCTGAGCTGGCTGATGGGTTAATGCTCAGCAGTGACGTTCTTTTCCAAAGCAGCGCCCGCTGGTCCTCTCAGTCTGAACGTCTTGATTTAACTACACTCGTATGAGGAGCACATAGTCATTACACGCTTCATATGTGCACACTCACAATCCTCAAGAACTACCTCCACTCTCATCTACATTCTCAACAAGTCCCTTTCTTGGTACTTTAGTGAGGTTCTCTGGTTTAATCAGTTTACTTTGTTAAATGGTCTGCTTCTCACTTTGTTCCTCATGCTCTTACTTAAATCAATATTTCATGGTTTTGACACATAAAGGGAAAGATGCTTAAAAAATGCTTATTCTCCAAATTCTTTCTTCATTTACTTACCCTCAAGTCGTTAAAAAAACTGTTTCTTTCTTGAGTTTCTTTCAAGTCTTAATCAAGTATTTCTTTCCTGTATGGTTTTGCACCTTAGAGTTCTTCAAATATCTCTTGTGTGCACAAGAAAGTAAGTCGTGCAGATTTATAAATGATGACAGAATTTATTTATTTGTTTATTTTTGGGCAGTGTTTTTTTTTTAAAAGGAGCAATGGATAGTTTTTTTTCCATGTTAAAATATTTTGGAGTCAAATTACATTAAGCTTAAATTTGTTAACATTAGTTAGACTGTAAAAATGTTAATTGTTAGGTGTGATACCTGATGTGCCTGGCTTAACTAATGGTAACTCTATTGTAATTTAATATTTCGTTTGTCTCAGTGCTGAAATAGTAAATCATTCAAATGTTGATTTCCTGAACAGAATTCAATACAAGTTAGAATCTATCATCTATTGGCTGTTTAGGGATTGAAGTAGAAAAAAATTAAAATAGGTGTTGCAGTTGCCAAATTATATTTTTAGTCGCTTTGGATAGAAGCATCTGCTAAATGAATAATTGTAAATATAAATGAACTGATTGTCTTCTGTTACACTGAGTTGTTCTATGCTACTTCCATGACAATATCATTCACATCTCTAGTTTTTCCACCTGTTTTGCTATTTGTGCTCCT
The DNA here is from genome assembly GCF_001515625.1 of Sinocyclocheilus rhinocerous. Taxonomy (NCBI): domain Eukaryota; kingdom Metazoa; phylum Chordata; class Actinopteri; order Cypriniformes; family Cyprinidae; genus Sinocyclocheilus; species Sinocyclocheilus rhinocerous. The sequence goes on along the minus strand of NW_015658518.1, from coordinate 910,393 downwards.
GTAAACACATTGGAGCCAATTTAGAGCTTCTCTCTCTTTTTCTCTCTATCTCTATCCCTCGTTCTTTATCTAACCCACATCCAATCACATCTTAACACTCTCGCTCTCCCATGCTTGTTTAGTCCTCATTACAGAAATCCATACCAGTAATCCAGAGGTCAATGACTCCTGTCAAGAGCAAAGAGCTTTTAGATAGTAGTGATGAGGAAGAAGAGGAGGAGGAGGAGGAAGAAGAAGAAGAAGAGGAGGAGGAGGAGGAGGAAGAAGATGATGAAGAGGAAGAGAGGAGAGAGAAGAAGGTAGAGGCTGGTAGAGGAGATGTAGTGTACTATAGACTGTAGAATAGTCTTCCAGTTAGTCCCCACACAGGAAGTACAAGATTCCTCTTCCTCTTTGACCTTCAAAGGAGTGCCGTCCCAGTACCAGTCACTGTCAACGTCATCTGTGTTTGGATCATTTGGTAGTTCTCTGTGGACCCTGTTGATATGAGAATGTAGTCTGAATTGCAAACAAGTGACTCTTGAGCTGGTTCTTTTAAATGAATTGACTCCCATGAATTGATTCAGAAAGACTCACAAATGAGTCAGACCAATTCATCTGTCTGAAATGATTTGCTCACTCACTGAATCAGTCGGAGGGGTTACTGAATCAGCATCTGATTTTCTCACTAAATCGCAAGTCGTCATCCTACTGAAAATAAACTAGAATGTTGTACAAATATAGTATGCTAGAATATGCAGTGCCATTCAAAAGTTTGGGGTTGGTAAAGTTTTTTAATGTTTTTGAAAAAAGTCTCTTAAGCTGCAGTTATTTGTTACAGTAAAAATACAGTAAGAACGGTAATACTGTGAAATAACAGTTTTCTATTTAAATATATTAAGTGTTGGTTAATTTATGCATTTATTTATTTATTTTTAGAATTGTGTCCTTTTTACGCCATTCTTTGCTGTTCAAAAGAACAGCATGTAACTTGCATAGAATTGTAATTGTAACATTTTAAATGTCTTAGCTGAAATAAGTATTTAAAAAAAAAACTTACTGACTCCAAACTTTTAAACAGAATTGTTTGATGCCTCCTCAAGTATGAAAAATCACTGTTTTCCTTATGATTCCCACCCCTAAATGTGTTAGTAGTACCATCAAAAATAGTGTTGTGTGAATATAGTTGATGTCAACATGTCAGTCACTTGATGGGAACACAAGCAACTTTTTATTATCACCCTCATCCAAATCAGAAACCTGTCAGAAGCATAAGGAAAAAAGAAAGTATTGAGGAAGAAGAAGAGGAGGAGGAGGAAGAAGAAGAAGAGGAGGAGGAGAAAGAAGAAAAGGCCCAAGAAAAACCCAAGAAAGCTATAAAGAAGCCATATAGTATGAGGCCGGAGGTATCTGTACAGTACAGTAGTGCTGACGTGTTTTCTAGAATGCAGCAGTTAGTCCTAGATACAGTATTTCTATTGCTGATAATCCTTTATGCCAATGATAACCAGCAATTGGGGCAAAAAACATGTTATCTCAACAACAGATGCATGCATTTGAATGTGTCAATGATAACCTAACCTCTGTCTCTGGCCATTTGGTCTAAGCCTCTACAGCTTCAACTGTATTGTGGCCTAGATTTGGTTACAGCAGCAATAGAGGCAAACAAAAACGAGATAAGAGCTTTCGTTATCACAAACAGAATTTGTCTAAACCGCTTCATTTGCATTTGAAAGGGAATGCGATGGGAAACAGAGAAATAGACGTATTCCCAGAAGTTGAGCATCTTTCAGTGAATCCATCTCTATTGTGCCGCTACACATACAGCACGACAAAAGAACCCAGCTTATGCATTTTTCATACGTTTCTGTGTTTTCTGGCAATATATGAAACATAGAATTAAATCTGATCCACTGTGACCCTCTGCACAGTTTGTTTGATCTGGAAAATTATAAAACAAACAACGGTGATTCATCAGCATTGAAGAAACCGTTCACCCAAAAATGAAAATCCTGTCGTCATTTACTGACCCTCAAGTATTAAAGGGGTCATATGATGCTGCTAAAAAGAACATTATTTTGTGTATTTGGTGTAATGAAATGTGTTTATGCGGTTTAAAGTAAAAAAAACACATTATTTTCCACATACTGTACATTATTGTTTCTCCTCTATGCCCCGCCTTTTTTGAAACGCCTCGATTTTTACAAAACTCATCGGTCTGAAAAAGCGAGGTGTGCTCTGATTGGCCAGCTATCCAGTGCGTTGTGATTGGCCGAATTCTCAAGCGTGAGACGGAAATGTTACGCCCCTCACCATACTGTGTTGGCGTGTCCCGGCCGGAGCGCCGACACAAAAACATTAAAACCCATTACAAATGAGGCATATGTTGCATCCAGTGGGGACATAATTACTGATTATAATGACTTATACTGTCTTTTTACGCGTTGCGTTGCATTGCATCGTGCCACGTAAACATAAAACTCTGTCTGCATTTGCGTCAACAATACTACAGCGAGAATAAAAGTTACGCCTTTTTTCTTTGCGTGAACATTTGGGCGGCGTTATGCAAATCTTGCCACATAGTGAGGTAGATATGTGGGGGCGTGTTCGAACGAGCCGTTTTAGGTAGGTGTGGCTGACTCTTAACTTTTATAAAGAATATCTCTTTGGATTTGAGACTTTAGTCGTTACAACTTTACAGATCTTCTTTATGCACCAAGAGCTTGTAACACTCCAAAGAGAAAGGAAAAAATGAAATCACATCATATGACCCCTTTAAAGTATTATTTTTGTTTTCTTTTGAACACATGTCCAGGCTTTTTTCTATATAATGAACATGGATAGTGGCTTTTGTAGAGTGGCCCATATGACTTGTGTGATGAACAGAAATTATTCATTATTAATTTTCCCCTGCATTGGGATTTTGACTGCTGCGACTAGATAATTGAGTCAGAATGAATGACTGAGATTTGAATCTGAACCAACCAATTCATTGGAAAGATTCAACTCAAATCCGAATCTGAATCATTACTTCTCTCATGAATGCTCCAAGGAGAGCAATGTCAGGATTTTGACTTGATTTTCAGTCTAGGTTCAAACGAGTAGGAACATAGTGCTTGAGTAATATATAAACGTATGCAGCTTGAAAAAAATATATAATATAAACCTCTTTTGCCGTTTTTTTTTTTGGATCAGTTTTGATCCAGTCCTCATTCACTTTTATTACATTGAAAAAAGTGGCTAGAATATTCTTCAAAAATTCACACAAAAGAAAGTCAGCCATACAGATTTAAAATTACATAAAGGTGGGTAAACAATGATTTATTTTGAATCATTTTCATTTTGTGTGTACTGTACCTTTAAATGTCTTTCTTTAAAACTTCAGGGGTTTTTTTTTTGTGGCTGCTGGTCTTTGAAAAAGCCGGTGTGAATTAGCTTTCTCTGCTGTTGTGTTTGTTCGGTTCATTTAATCTTTCAGAGTTCTGCAGACAGACAGGCTATTACAGCCCGTCTAGCTGGTCTGGCCCGCGGTCAGTCTGCTGACCTCTAATCAAGTGCATCCATTTTGAATGCTCACTCTTCTCATTGTCTCTTTGAGAGTCAATTACTGTCCTCTTGCTCAATTTATTCTTATGACACTGTGAAAATCTGTGGATTATGGAAATTCATATTCTATCTTTATGCCTCGTGTACATGCGCTTTGACATTGACGTCTCTTAAGACGGCTGGACCAAAGCCTGACCTGATTCTGTCTAGTGTTTGCGAGTAGTTTTAAATAAACATTTAGTCTAGTCGTTTAACGTTCATCTTTCACTCACCTTTGCAATCCCTCCATTTCCTTCACAAACATCCTTCTGCATTAATTTTGATTCTCCAAATTAACATTTTCCTCTCTCTGGGGTGGTGGTCTTTAGCTGCAGGCGCCCAGCGTGAAGGGTTTCGACTTTGCCAAGCTGCACATGGGCCAGCATAGTAAGGATGATCTCATGGTCATCCAGGAGCCGTTGCCACTTCCTGTGGCCGCCAAGGAACAGAGCCAAGCTGAGAACGCAGAGGTGCCCACACTAAAGTCCAAAGCTTCCCGCAATGGCCAGCGGCGCAGGGGCCAGTGAGTCTGATAAATGCTTTTTTTGATATTCAGGATCAAACATTTTACACATAATTGAGTTTTTGGTAAGACTTTACAATGAGGTTCCATTTGGTAACATCATTAGTTGACTGCATTAGTTATATCTACAGCATTTTTCATTTTTGGTTGATTTCATTCGTTTTGCTAATACATTTACTACATTCCGTTAAAATGACCTAACAGTGAACAATATACATCTACAGCATTTATTAATCTTATTTGATTTCATTTCTTTCACTAATACATAACTACATGAGTAACTATGAACAAACAAAGCATTTACATTTACATTTACCTTTCCATTTAGTCATTTAGCAGACAACTTTATCCAAAGCGACTTGCATATTATAGGACAATAGAAGCAATCAAATCCAACAAATGAGCAGTAATATATAAGTGCTGTGACAAGTCTCGGTTAGCCTAACACAGTACAAGCAGCAAGGGTTTTGTTTAATATAATAAATAAAAAGAAAACAAGTAGATGGAATGGAAAAAGAATAGGGAACACTAGTGTAAGAGGGACTTTTTAAAAATAAAAACAAAACAAATCAAAAGAATAGAAAATAAATAGAGAATGCTAGTGTTAGATGGTCGTTTTTTATAATAAAAAGAAAGCAAATGCATGTAATGCATACAATACAGTATTTATTGATCTCAATGTTAATTTCATTTTTTACCAATGCAATTTTAAAACTATTTTATTAGCTACTTACGCATTAACAAACATTAATTAGTGCTCTAAGATTAAGTATTGCTCATTGTTAGTTCATGTTAACTAGGGATGGGTATCGTTAAGGTTTTAACGGTATTACTACTCTTACCGATACTGCTTATCGATACTCCGGTCTTTCATAATTTAGCCCCGGGACCGATTAAATACCGGGTTTCGGTACCCATCCGTAATGTTAACTAATGAATAATCTAAAAGGGGCCTTGTTGTAAATTTTACCTGTTTTGAAACCACAATCTAGTATCAAAAATTCCACGTACAATAACAAACTGGTTCCGTTTCGCATTGTGCTGCAGTAACCTCATATTAAAATAACTTGTTAATTTATTTAAAGGCAGGAATGTAGCTAAGAGTGAGTCGACTGCTGATCAATAAAAAGCTTTTTAAAAGGATTACATCTCACACTCTAATCAATAGAAGGGTCTTAGAGGTGAAATTACCACAGATCTCATGTCTTGCAAACATTGTAAGTACCTGAAACCTTGTATAGACAAATAGACAGAAGTTACGTAATTCTTTTATATTCCTTACTGCTTAAATGGAAAAATCCATATTTCTATACTATATTAAAAATCAATGAATCAAAAATAAAATAAATGAAACAAAATAAATGAAAAAAAAAAAAAATACAAAAATTCTCATTGTTGTGTCTGTGCATTGGTAACACATACCAACTAGTCTAAGCTAAAATAACCAGTCGGAGATAAATAAATTCCTAGTAATTAAGATAGTAAGTCAAAAAGCTGTAGACTAAAAGGGTAGCGAATAGGTAATTGGCTCATGACCATGTCATGAACCTTTGTGTAGTCGCATTAGATCTGAAAGTGCTCTTTAGAAGCATGACAGGATTAGGTCATCGTCCTCTTGCATTTACCCTGGAGACACATGCCTCATCAAAACTGGATGAAGGGTAAATATTGTTGTCTGTCAAGATGAGGATGTCAGGGTTCGGGCAAGTTTGCTCATGTTTGCCATGAATTAGATCCAAGGACAATATAAAGTCAAAAGGAGCATAAATGTAGAAATTCATGTATATTAATTGCGTTCATTGTTTTTCCACATTGTTTTGAAACGTGACAAAATGTATTTTAAAATGTCATCAAAAGCACATTTTGTTGACATAGATTGGATGGAATAAGGGAAAAAGCATTGTGTTTTCATAGCATGCTTTAGAATTAAAAGATTTTATGCTGTGTATTTTGCTTAGGATTTCTCCATCAGAGTGCGAGTCCATAGGCAGTGACCCACCCAGCGACAGAGGATCACCTGAGGAGGGCATGAGAACCTCTGGTCTGCCTACCGATCCTAAGCAACCACGTAAAATAGCTGCAAATGGATTAAACGGTAAGTTTGCACACATTTTGACTAATATCGATGTATTGCATTTTTTTCTCATGCTATTGAATTGCAGAGAGATTGAATCTGGTCCCATGTATTTGACAGTTGCAATAGTGACCTACGTAATTGTGATATGATAAATCCTGACATCATGAAGCTGGTAATATACCCCATGGAGGACTGGGAGTACTACAAATAATAAATCAATTGATTAGTTAATAATACTAATAATATAAATATAATTTGCATGAGGTAGACATTTAGAATTTTTAAGTTAAATGTCTTCTTAAAACTTAAAAAATTTAATTCGTAAAAAAATAACGTTAATTGTAACAATAAGACAGTGTTTTTATTGTTTACTACAAAATAATTTTTGTTAATTGAAATAAAGATGAAGTAAAATTAAATATAAATATTAGATGAAAACCTTAAACAAAAATTAGAAGTGTTGCCTTGGCAACAAATTAAAATAAGTTGAAGTTGAAGTACTAACATGAAAATTAATAGAAATATTAATTAATTAATTAATAGTAATATTTTTAAAATTAATTAAAATGACAAATTACTAAAACAAAACTTGAAATGAAAACAAAAGGTGTAAAAATAAAGGTTAATTCAAAATATGAATAAATACTGTTATAATATATTATTAATACTGAAATTACATTGCATTAAAATAAATATGTAACTTTTATATTTAATGACTAAAATGCTTTTCTTAATTTATTTCTTAATTTCTTTTTGCTTAACAAAATGTATTTGGACAGATTACATGTGGGGCCAACCAATGAAATTTTGACTGAATGTTAAGACACACCCCTTTTGTTTTGTTTTGTTTTTTGCTTGTTGACTGTCAAGAAAGGCAAATGATTCATTGGTTGTATTAAGTGGCAGTCCTAGTTCTACATAATAGCCAGTGGAAGAAGAACATGTAATGTAAAGATGTACAGAGAGGAGAAAGTAATAAAACCTGTGTCTTTCAGCTGAAGATTTGTGGCTCTTCCTCTTGATTTCCTCTCTAGTCAGCCCAGCCTCATTCATCCTGCCTCCTTTGTGAAGAATGACTAACACTCGTCTTTACTCTTGGCTGCTTGGGTTTTTTTTCCACTCTCTTGCTCTCTTTGCCTTTATCTCTCTCTCTGTGTTCCTCTCTTGTCAAACAGTGCCTGTGGCGATGACCCTCTCTCAACACTCATTTGTGCTTTACCAGACTAAATAGGCTACAGTCTGACTAGCCAAGAAATGACATGGAATTCAGTCGTAGCACCACACATTCTCTCTCTCGCTCTCTCTCCCTGTCTGACGGCTGTTCCCTTTCAACGCCCTTCCCTTACGAAAATCCTTTTCATCCTCCTCTTCTCATGATTACGTTCCAGTGATAACAGTGTTTTCCAAGATAAAATACTTTCTTACCCAGCATTCCACTCAAACATGCTTTTACATACAACTTATGCTATATTCCATCTCAATAAATCACATCAGCCATCATTTAACTTTTCTCTCTCTCTTTTACACTCCCTCCATCCGCTCATCCATGTGTTACTGGCTCACAGGGAAGAATAGAATTGGTAAGAGTGGTGCTGATTTGTACAGTAGCATTAGATTTCATAGTTCTTATTTTTCTTGTTCATATTTGTCTTGAACGTCATCCTGCTGCATTTTTTTTAAAGCAATGTATGGTCCTCCAGCTCTTTCACATTTTATTTAAAATGAGTTTTTTTTAGAATCAGTAAGACGCTGCCCCCATCTGGTGTGAAATGATATTTGAAAGAAGAGATTCAGATTTTTTACATGCTTTCTTTGTTAGTTGTCAGCACATATGAGGCTGGCTTTATTTGAATAGTGTAGAACATATTAGATATGTTTATGAATTGTCCATGACAGCGTCATGTATTAATTTCATTGCATTATTTAAAAAAAAAAACTTTAATGATTAAAGATTGATAATGATGAATAAATGGCATTTATTTTAAGGATGAATGGCACAAATACTTTTCAAACAAAGTATTTCAGGAAAAAAAAGAATAATATAAAAGCAAAAATGATTTGTAGATGCCAGTATTATTTGTCTGTGCAATGAAATTAATACAATTATTATACACAGTAATTTAACAAGTAATACTTATAAACAGTAGAAATATAATGATAGTGTATACTGTAAGTCACTTATGCTCCCCAAGGCAGTAATATTTTAAAATATTATTAACCATTTTTAATTTTAATATACTTTAAAATGTAATTTATTTCTGTGATGGCAAAGCTGAATATTCAGCATCATTACTCCAGTCTTCAGTGTCACATGATTTTTCAGAAATCATTCTAATATGCTGATTTAGTGCTCATTTAGTTTTCAATGTTGAAAATAATTGTGCTGTTGTGGAAACCAAAATACAGAATTTATTTGAAATGGGAATCTTTTGTAACATTATTAATGTCTTAACTGTGTCTTTTAATCAATTTAATGCATCCTTGCTGAATAGAAGTACTAAAGTATTTTTGAAAAATGACTGACCCCAAACTTCTGAACAGTCATTTGCACCTGTGAAGTCTGACACTTTCTCATATTCCTTATAGGTCCACCCCCAATGAATGGCATGGATGAGCCTTTATCTTCAGCTTCCATTTTTGAGCATGTGGACCGAATGTCCCGCCCAACGGATGGCCCTAAACGCCCCCCTAATAAAATCCAGCTCATCGCCATGCAGCCGATGCCAGCCCTGCCCTTACCCAGCCCTACAGCCAATGACAGAGCAGCAGAGAACGCCAAGCTCAACAAAGAGGTATCCTTCACAACCCACACATCTAATCCCACTTCATTTCATATGGCTTCTCCTTAGGGACCCATTTCAAACTTCAAGGTCTATACGTTTATGAAATTGATTCACAGCGTCTAAAAGCTCCATCACCAATAATTCTCATTGACTCCAAGATCATTGACTGTTCTTTCTCTTCCAGATCCAGGTGGCTTTAAGGCACAAGTCTGAAATCGAGCACCATCGCAATAAGATCCGCCTGAGGGCCAAAAGGAAAGGCCATTATGACTTTCCTGCTATGGATGATCTCATCGATGGTCTAGGCGACCCCAAAGAACAGGACCGAATCTACCAGAAGGCCCAGATGCAGATTGACAAGATACTTGATCCAGATATTCATATGCCCTCACTGTACACCGAGCTCAAGAAAAGGTAAAAAGGGTCTGCGACTGATAATTAGACTAATCCTGAACATAGAATTAGGGGCAGTTCTCACCATATATGAATTTTCTTCACAAAATCATGCCCAAATGCAAAAATGTATCTCTATGAACATCTTAATTATCATACTGTGATGTTCTAGAACTGTTCCATGGGGGAAGAAAGCTATATTTGAAAGCTATAACTTGAATATTTAAAGGCCAAATGCTCACTCAAAAGTATTTGTGTGTGATTTGCAGCAACAGAGGGAAGCGTTCTCCTAAACAGAGAAGGAAACAACAGCTGAACGGTGATCTGACAGATGCTGACCGAGATAGACTCATAACGACAGACAGTGATGGGACATACAGGAAATACCCAGGAGTCAATAACATTGCATATGTGGTCAGTGTCTGCTTTTCTCTCGTGCTGCACTGTACCTCTGCATGTGACTGTGTAATCAACTCCATGCAGTTTATTCCCATTCTTTCCATATGTTTGTAATTCAAAACATTTTGTAATCAGCTCCATGTAGTGAAATAGCAGGTGCTAATTTCCTACATTTTTTGAGAAAATAATGTATAATATTAGTTTGATATAATTTAATTACACTACCGTTATAAAGTTTGGGGTCAGTAAGGTTTTTAAGAAGTTAATACTTTTATTCAGCAAAGATGCTTTAATTTGTTCAGAAGTTACAGTAAAGATTTATGTTAGAAAATAATTATATTTTTGATGAATGCTTTTAAAATTTATATTAATCAAATAATCCTTTAAAAAATCAGTTTCCACAGTGTTTTTCAACATTGATAATAATAAGAAATGTTTCTTCAGCATTAAATTAGCACATTAGAATGATTTCTGAAGGATCATGTGACACTGAAGACTGCTGAAAATTCAGCTTTGCCATCACAGAAGTAAATTACATTGTAAAATATATTTAGGTAGAAACCAGTTACCTAAAATTGTAATAATATTTCATAATCTTACTGTTAGGGTTGGATACCGTTCACATTTTAACCGGTACGGTACCGGTATCGGTACCTGAATTTCGGTGCCGGTACCCAACGGTACCTTTTTTCGGTACTTTACTCTCTGTGTAATTACAAAAACATTTATTTCAGTGAAAAAATAAGTCCAAAAGTCTCAATTTCAACATTTTGAACAATAGGGCCCTACAAATTTTTCTTTTTCCCTTATTTTGACAGGTTGCCATGAAGTTTCTGTGTGTATACAGTATGTTGATGCTAGTTTGGTTAAATGAAACGGTAAAATTCTCGCGAAGTGACTCTCACAGCAGCTCTGGAGATTAAGTTTTTGTGTTCATGCCGTCATATAGTTAGACCCAGAGGCCGGAAATCACCGCGAGCGCCACGCATGCTTCAGTATTTGTGTAGTAAACAAAACCGCGTTTCCGCCATTCATGCATACAGAGGCAAGCGGAACATGCAGGATTCATATTTAAACCGTCTTTTTGCATTTTCATATTCACAAACACTAGTTCATATCGCGATTCGAATTAAGTGGCAGTGGCTACTTTTGATTTATTCGTCCAAAAATTTACGATTTCCGTGGCATTCCGCGCTATAGAGTAAATTACGTTTTTATGAATGGACTCCGCAATCCCGTCCGCGTTTTCTAGAAATGTAACCACACTTCAGAACATTTCAGCTTGCCCTATGTGTTGTTTGAACGAGTTGCAGGGGTGACCTCACGTCATTGAAATTTGGCACCGATTGATTTAACGTGAATCGGTACTCTGCAGTACCGATGCAATTCGGTCGGTACCCTTAAAAGTACAGAGTTCGGTACCCAACCCTACTTACTGTTTTTACTCTATTTTTGAACAAGTGATTTTTTATTTGTTCAGCCTTATTGAGCATAAATATCTGTTTTTATTTTGCAGTCGGACCCAGACCAGGGTCCCGAGCATCATAGTCCATCCCCGACGGATGATGTGTTCCATGGTCCGATTTCTCCTCCTCCTGGCCACCCTCCTCCACCACCCCCATACCTGCCCCCTCAGCCGTCTATAGAGGAGGCCCGGCAGCAAATGCACTCTCTACTGGACGATGCCTTTGCCCTCGTGTCTCCTTCGTCTCAGGGCAGCACAGCTGGGATCACTCTGCCTGGTGTCGGGCTTAACCCTGGACCCCCACCTGCCTCCAGCCCACCATCCCGTGGACCGCAGCCCTGGGGCCCAGGATACCTGCCCTTGAATCCTTACACAGGGGTAAGAAAAATCTGCTATGCTTGGGTATAGAGATTTGAACAAATTGTTAATGCTAAGCCTTTGGCTCATAAATCGTTCTATGCAATTGTGAATGGTGCCTCAAATTGTGCAGTTTGTTAAGGAGAGATGCTATTATTACTTTTCTAAGCGAATAGATGTATGATTTTCCAGAACACATCCTGTCTGGAAAAACCACTAGATGATCCACATTCATGTGATTAAAAAGCACATGATGAAATCTGATGTACTACTGTTTTCTTTATACAGTCCAGCACTTAAATGATTCCCCTTGTCTAAACCTGGGGTTAAACTAGACGTCACGCTCCATTCACTTCCATTCAGACCGGAGATACATGCATATGTGAAGAAGCTTTGTCTTCCATTGCATACCAAAATTTGGTGAACTCTAAGCTGCAAATTTGCTTTGTTTCTGAATTAAAAATAAAATAATTAATACATTTTAAATAATTTATTTTGGGATAACAGCATTGTAATGTACATTATGAATAGTACTTTTGCTGAATCAGGGTACTTATAACGGTGTTATTAAATGATTTTTGTTTTTAAAGATTAAATTAAAGTAAATATAAGATGTGCAGGACAGCAAAGGTAATCCAAAAATACTGTAAATGAGCATTTACAATTAAATATCCAATATCATTTAAAAAATCTCTAATATCACAACCACAAGCATATCAACATATGACCGTCCATATTTAAACATTAACATTTTTGACCCTGGACCATAAAAACTATTGAGAAAATCGCCTTTAAAGTTGTCCAAATGAAGTTCTTAGCAATGCATATAACTAATCAATTGATCTATTTACGGTAGGAAATTTACAAAATATCTTCATGGACCATGATCTTTACTTAATATCGCATAAAAGAAAAATCAATAATTTTAACCCATACAATGTAATTTTGGCTATTGCTACAAATATACCCCAGCGACTTAAGACTGGTTTTGTGCTCCAGGGTCACATTTAAGAATGTATAAAGCATGTCTAAATCCATTTTTTCTTGCAGATGCAGTGACTAAGTGTACTTGTGATTTCTGGTTATGGTGGTTTGATTCAATCAGCTAATTTGTTGATTTCATTATGAATGTGTTTCGATGTGTGTTAAACCGTACTGGAGTGATTTAAAGCAAACTGGATGCACTTGAATCACATCAGAAGAACACAGAGTTGGGGTTTTCCACGGATTGAGAATAAACTACCCAGAATGGAAGCCTCATCTGTCAACACTGTGTCCTGAATGATGTATTTCTGTCAGATTGAGGCTTTTTCATGGAAGGGAAAAGAGGGGATTGCAAAGGCCAAAATATGAACTGTCTAATAACTCAAAGGTTGATTTAAGAGTCAAGATGGAGCAGGGAATGGTGTGCTGTCCTTAAGATGGTATTTCCAGCTCAGCTATTTAAAAGCTCTTCTGTTTTCTGGGTCACAGGGTTTATTTAGGCTGATAGATAGAGAAGCTTCGGTTGTGGTGGCACATACAGCTGCTAATGTGTTTCAGACTTAGCAGTGTATTAAAATAAGCCTTTTATGCATTGAAGTGCAGTGGATGTGCAAGAATTATCAACATGTTTAAAGCTCAATGACAGCATGTTTGTGTGTATTCTTTCAGAGATATGCTGAATTAGGTCTGCCACCTTCCAGTGTGCAAGGTTTACTACATCGGTGAGTACATTAAGTCTGATCAGGAAGGTTTGTGTGATCTTTGGGAACTGCGAATGACGCTGCCAATCACATTACAGCCTTCACTTGTAGTGTTTACAGCTTTAATGGATGTAATGTGAGAAATCAAGTCACTTTTTATTAGAGTACAGTGTGGTTTGCCAATAGCTGGGGTCTGATGTCTTTGTATCTCTACAGACAGGGTTTAGGGTCCGGCTACATCCCGTCAGGAGAGGCCCTTCCTGTTGAACAGCTACAGCCAGAGTCGCTTTACGCTGGTCGAAGGGGAAACACAGATGAATTGCCCTCCTCTGCCAGGCCACGGCCTGTAGGTGGGACTACAGGTAAGAGCTTAAAGGCTTCAAATGTGTGAGTTTGGTTATATGCCGCAATATAAAGTATACTATACTAGGGCTGCACGATAAATCGAAATGGAATCGAGATTGCGATTCGACAGAAGCTGCAATTGTCATGCGTATCTTTCAGTGAAGCACGGTTCTGTGATCAGCAGTAAATCTCCATCCAAAGGCCAGAGGGCGCTCTCGCGCTGATACCCCAAATACGCCTGGCAGAAAAAACCCAGGAAATGCCTATCACTGCAGCTGAATAAACAGAAGATTCAGTAAGAGTAAAAATATGTTATTAAATATGGTATTTTCACATGCTTTCAGATGGAGCAGCATTTACTTCACAGAGCCGTAGTTCACTGAGAAGCTATGCAAACAGCTTTCATTATCGCGAACGATTTCTTCGATTTCATAATCGCACAATAAAATCATCTGCGATTTTTTTGCGTAACTTGTCAGTGAACTACGACTATGTGTATTAAATTTTGCTCCACCTGAAAGCACGTGATGATGATTTACTGCTGATTACAGAACCGGCTTTACTAACAAAATGCGCATAACAGTCGCATTCGATTAATCGTGCAACCCTATACTATACACAATATGTTGCAATATCAAGTATACTTTATGCAACATGCATGTCGGTTCACAGGTGCCCAGCTACATAATTTAACCCACGCTGGTCTGACAGGCCGTGTAGGTGACAGCCGGCAGCCTGGTGGGTTAAACTGGAGCCCGTATCATGAGGACGACAACAAGCTCGCTAACAGCAGAGAGCATGTAAGTCTGAAATACTCTCCTACTCAGATTTTAAGGGAACAAATAATTTTTTTAAATGGTGTTTAGACTCATACATTGTGAACATGAAGCTCCATCCTCAGTCCGTATAGAATATTTCTTGAAGTTAAGCAAAATTTGAACATTTAAAATTTGAAAAAGTATCAACATAACAATCATGAGAACATTCTGATGGTCATAATCAGTTTTACCACTTATTACACAGCTACTTACCAAATAAATATATAGAAATTTAATAGTGATTTGAATTAGCCATATACTGTTTCTATACCAGGGATTCCCAATTTTTTTTTGTTAGCCCCCTTTGACCTAAAATATTTACTTGAAGTACCTCCTCAGATTTTAAGTTAATCAATTTCAATATTCACATGTTAATTGTTCTCTGATGTTGGTTAATATTCTTACATGATCTGCATGTAAACAGTATGTTAACTTTTTAGTGATTTATTTAGATTTTTTTTGTATTATTATTTATTTTAATTTTATTAATTATCAGCTTCCAATCAATTCAGGAACCCCGAGTTAGGGAAACCCTTCAATATGTATACTGTATACTATCTATAAAATATAAATGTCCATCACAACATCCGCATAGGAACAAA
This sequence comes from Sinocyclocheilus rhinocerous, assembly GCF_001515625.1. Taxonomy (NCBI): domain Eukaryota; kingdom Metazoa; phylum Chordata; class Actinopteri; order Cypriniformes; family Cyprinidae; genus Sinocyclocheilus; species Sinocyclocheilus rhinocerous. The sequence goes on along the minus strand of NW_015658518.1, from coordinate 895,382 downwards.
ATAATTTAATAAAAAAATACTGCAATTTTAATTAACATTACATTAATTATGATTATAAATAGTGGCTTTTATATGTTATTAGACTGAAAATAAAGTTAAACATCTATTTAAAAAAAAACCTTTATTGTAAAGATGAATGTAACATAAAACTATAACAATCAAAGAATTATAAAAACACAAAGCTGAAAAATATATCATGCATGGCCTTTTTGGTAAAAGAAATCTTGACAAACATTATAAACAGGCTTTGGGGAAGAAATAAGGTGCTACATAAAAAGTGTATAAAATGTCCTACTTCCATAGCTATTCTCACTCTTTTCTGCCTCAGTAAGAGGCATTTTCTAACTTTACTTTAAGAGTCTTTTAAACTCTTTAAACTTTAAAAAAAAGTTCCTTCCTTCCTTCATTTTTTGTTTAAGTTCTTGGCTCTCTTGACTACACCTCCATCACTGTATTCCAGACCTCCAGGAATGGCCTGAAGGAGCCATCTGCTGCTCCTGCCCACCTGGACACTCTCGGCCTGGGCTACGCTCCCTCTGCTCCCCTGGAGGAGCCGTCCCCTCCCAACCACTCTTCCGCCTCGCTCATCAAAGCCATCCCTCCCTCTGCTCCCCTGGAGGAGCCGTCCCCTCCCAACCCCTCTTCCGCCTCGCTCATCAAAGCCATCCGAGAGGAACTGATGCGCCTCTCCCAGAAACAGGCAGCGGTACCCAGCTATCACAGCTGAGACCTGCCCCCTCCAGCTCCATCAGGCAAAAACTTTACTACACTGCACTGTACTTCCCATGGAAGTGGCTTTTTTGAGAGGATGATGACTGTACATCATGTAGCCTCTGCTGCCGCCTGGTGGCAGAGAGCATTAGGACAGGAAGAGTAAACGATTATCCTTTATTCCCATGTTTCTGTTCGGTTTTCCCTCATTGTTCAAAACATAAGCAGCGTCCTGAGACTGAAGAACGATGTTTTTTACCTTCTTTACAGGAGACTTTATAATTTGGTAGCAACTGCTCTATACAGACCGGGATAACAAAGCTAAAATATGGCTGCCACACATTCCTGTGGTCTTCTGTTAGAGGTGTGCGTGTGAATTTCACATTGTGTTGTTTTTTTGCTGTGTACACTGCCTTCACATTTGAATAATGTTATACCTTGCACTGGCTCTTGTAGATTCTCATCACTGAAAGCTGAACTGCTTTTGATACCTTAAATTAATCTCAATGATCTACAAAAAGTTTTTGTTTTGTTTTTTTGTTTTATTTCTCAGTGCATCTTCTTCCCATTCACTCATGGTTCTGATACTTTTATCTCCGTTTAATAGCCATCAAGCATTTGCCTTCATAATACAGTATTGAGCTCTACACAGTATTGTCTTATACTTTAGGGTCCAGTCGTAGTATTTGAAGTAGTTCATCTTCTTATGCCTTTATTTGGTTTGGCATCTACAGGAGAGCTGGACGTACTGTACAGCTGTTATGTCCAGTGCATTGGAGGAAACTGTGTTAACATTAAAGAAATGCTCCAGGTTCAGAACAACTTGACATATTGTAAACCAATAAAAATGTGTTTTCAGTAATGTACTTACAATACAATAATGGACTGGTGGTGAATGAAGGATTCCAAGTTGCCCGCAAGTTGATTGGCTGATTTAAACGTAAAAATAAATAAAAATATTAAATAAAAAAGTTTAAAAATTGTAATTAAATAACAAAATGATTATAATTTATAAAATAAAAAATATATAAAATGTCATGAATTCACATTAATTTGGATAAATTAAATTCAGAACTTTAAAAGTTTGAGGTTGGTAGGATTTTGAATTTTTTTTTTTTATGTTTTCAAAAGAAGTCTCTTAAGCTCACTAAGGCTGCATTTATTTAATCAAAAATACAGACAAGAGTATTATTACAGAAAAATACAGACAAGAGTATTATTATCAAATATTATTAGACTACAATTTACAACTATTAGACTAACTGTTGTGCTGCTTAATATTTTTGTGGAAACTTTTTTCAAGATTCTTTGTTGGATAGAAAGTTCAAAACAGCATTTATTTGAATTTGTTTTTTTAACATTATAAATGTCTTTACCTTCACTTTTACTAGTGAAGACATAAATACATAATACATACTTGCTGAATAAAAAGTATAAAGTTGTTTTAAAAAAAGACCACAAACTTTTGTATATTTCAATGTACAGTGTATATATATATATATATATATATATAATTTTTATTTTTAATACACTACTCATAACTGTTGGTAATTGATTGGAGGTAGTTTGTGGTCTGTCATAGATGAAGGTTTTTAGGTCATCTGTACATTTTGTTTTACTGAGGAAGTTTTAGAATTTCTGCAGTAGAGTTCCACTTCAGTAAAAGCAAAAAGTGCACATTTTTGTTTTTTAAATCCGTCAGGAATGCCTTTGCCCCATTGTAAGTGCATTACTGTGAACATGTTTTTGGACGAGTCAAAATCATTGTCTGTGGTAATCAACAGTATGTGACAGATGCTGGAGAGCATCTGCATATAGAGCTTAACTCATTTTGATCCCAGAACATTCCTTAAACTGACCAATTTGTCCATCTGTTTCTCAAAAGCAGAGATTGGGATAATTCAGTTCTGAATAAGTCAGTACTTTCAGTATTACCACTGTGTAAATAGTATTGCAGTTTGAATTATTTAAACTCAAACTATTGATTAACATCAGGCTTTCTGCCCAACTGCATTTTCATCATTTCATAGCAGAAAGTGTGTTTTTTTTTTTTATTATAATAATTATTATTCCAGGATGCACTATTGCTCATTAAACTGCTGTTTATTAAAAAGGGTGCAGTATATTCCTCTGTCTTCATGCTTTTGATGTGTTAGAAAAGCATAAATCTGTAGTATTAGACTCGGCTATTTGTACTTTATTTCATGCTGAAATTGTGTTCTTGCCTTTTGTGCTAAAACTATTTTTGTGTTCATGTTGCAAACAGGAGCATCATTTGCTCTAAGAAAAAGGACACTTCTGTTGAGGACACTTCGCTTGTTCTGCCCTTGTTCATTTGTTGGAATGAGTTTTTTTTTTTTTTTTTGTTAAGTTTGTCTCATTGGAACTACCTTGACTTGTAGTTAAAAATCTGCTGACTATTTAAGTGACGATTAAAAATGATTACCGTATGGTTGACTGTTGTTTGCTGTATCAAACTTTACTAACTTACAGATAGTGAGTGCTGAAACCTGATTGGTGTTCATGTTTAAATCAAATTACTTCATCAGAATTGAAACACATATAATTGCTGTTCACTGAGATCTTATTAGGCTCAATTCAGATTTCAATTTCATATATATACAGGTGCATCTCAAAAAAATTAGAACTTCTAACTTATATATTCTAGATTCATTACATGTGTAAAGTAAAACAGTTCAAAAGTTTTTTTGTTTTAATTTTGATGATTAGAGCTTACAGCTCATGAAAGTCAAAAATCCAGTATCTCAAAATATTAGAATATTTACATTTGAGTTTCATTAAATGACTGTACATACAGTATAAATTCCGGGTATCTCTTGTTCTTACATTTTCCCCTAAAAATTAGTCACCTACTTTATTTTACATTTACAGGATAAAACCCATAGATGGCGCCAAATGCTTGTTAGTTTATACCCATTGACTTCTATTGTATGGA
>NW_015658518.1:886666-891219 GCF_001515625.1 Sinocyclocheilus rhinocerous | reverse complement strand
GGGGGGGGGGGGGGGGGGGACAATTTCTTACAATATCTTTTATGTTTGACAGAACAAAATACAGTTTTGGAATGGCATGAAGATGAAATGATGACAGTTTACATTTGTGGGATGACTATCCCTTTTAATTTAAATTAAATACCAACTTTTTCCTCATTTTTTTCTTCATATGCTTATTATGAAATAATATGAATATGTTATGAAATACTATTGTATCCACAGAAAATAGGTTAAATGTGAGAAATAATGAGGGGCCGCTTACGTCACATGTTAGGGTCATCCTCTCATTGACCAGGTCGTGTGGTTCATTATGGATGTGAGAATTTCGAGTGTTCTCGTCTTCTCTTCTGGCTTTCTGGTAGGATGCTGGCAGTACAACAGAGCGCTGGCAGCACTCTGCCACTTAATGAGCAGAACTCTGACAGCACCATCACACACTCACCAGCCAAGTGATGATCAGTGGGTGCATTAGTGAGCGGAGGGTTACATGGCTCTGCTGTTATCAGAAGCAAGCAGCTGATGTCTTAGCCTCCTTTCTTCTGCAATCCCGGCTAATCGATTCTCTTCATCCTTCTCTCCACACATTCACCAACTCTATTTTTTCCCTCACTTCATCTTTGCCAGTTATAGGATTATTTAATCACAATTTATTTCACTTATATGTCCTCAGTGAATTAAAAGATGGGGATAGTCAACCCCTTTATTTTTTTTTTTAGGTTTTTTTCTTTTTTTTTTTTTTTTTTTAGATAAATTCTGCATATGCAACATTATAAACTGCAGTATTTAGAATTTCAAATTGTGTCTTTTTTCCATGCACTAATAATAACTAACCATTGAACAACTGGATCGTATCATCAGACGAACCAAAATAACTCCAGGCTTGTTGTTTTCTTTAATTATGCAGGTCTAAATAACCAGGCTTTCATTGAAAAATTCCACCCATCTGCACAGCCTGTCCTTTAAAATACACATAAAAGCATTGTTATTAAGTCATAGTAACTTCACATGAGGATTCAGACGCTCAGACTCCCTGAGCATCTCAAAATATTAGAATATTTACATTTGAGTTTCATTAAATGACTGTACATACAGTATAAATTCCGGGTATCTCTTGTTCTTACATTTTCCCCTAAAAATTAGTCACCTACTTTATTTTACATTTACAGGATAAAACCCAGGTGCACATATGGTACCTCGGCTCCTCGTGGAGTGGAAACTGCAGTCCTGTTTACATTCTCGAACAAAAGGGCTCATCAATGTTTCAGCGGCTCTGCATTGTTCAATTTGTCCACCTTGTGTTATGTGGCGACCTATAGTGCTAATATTTGCCTTGTCAAATGTGGACATATTTTCAGACCAGTCTATATTTACTCCCAAAGGGGTAACTAATAGACGGTGGCTCCGGTGACCGTAAATGCTTGTCAGTACATTCAGCAGTAGGCCTACACTATTTAAAAGATGATAAACATAATTATGAAGTTACATATAGAGATGCATGTAAATCTTACTTAATTGGGTCTGTCTGCAGTTAAGGGTCCAAAAACATTACCTTTAGTTCACACTTAAGTATATTCTAATAATGTGTATTATTTCCATACTGTAAAACTATACTAAAGTGGTATTTTTTTCACAAGGTTATGTTAGTATTGTGCTAGTCTAGCTAGCAGATTAGCTTAAATGTATTAGTCTTACCTGTAAACAAACTGTTTTATAGACTATTCATATTCTTAACATGTTAATATTTCACATTCAGTGATCCCTGACTAGTTGACCGTGTTATTATTATAATTTTTTTTCTCACCCTCTTGTATTTGTTCAGTCCAACGACCGGTTCTGATGTCTCTGATAACGCTTTCTCACTCTTTTGCTCCTTGCCTTAACCCGCCACAACTGAGTTTCACTAAGAGCCTATCAGTTACTGTCCCTGAAATCCAACACCTCTGCTTGGCACACTGGGATGCGTAAGGACAATGCCACAGGCCCTTAGCAGGGGGAGTACCTGCTCAGGTAACCAGACACTCGGACACCCCCACGAACCCATCGCTCGAAAAAAAAGCCCGAGCCTCACATTCATCCTCCGAGAGAGTGCAGGTTAAGAGGAAGAACTAGTATGGAGGAGACTGAAGTGCATTCAGCAGGTTTTTAGTTGAAAATTTGACAGGGATGTGTTTAGAAGTTTCTCAGATGAATACATGGAGAAGATTAATTAGACCTAGACTTGTTTATTTTGCTCTGCATAACATGTTGAGTCTATGAGCACATCTCTGCAGGTCAATATTTCTTGGATCTTTTTGCATGAAACCATGGAAAACCGTCAAACTGTGATGGTATCCTGAAATGCATTTGTGTATCGGGATCTCATCCATAAACTGGAGCCTCAACATCTGATTGGACACTAAAAGCTTGTATCTTCTGGCGTGATGCATGGGCTCCCGTGCTCAGCGCTACAGAACTGTTTTGGTGGTCCTCCAGATGTTTCTGCTGACCCCGCTTCATACCAGGACCCAGAACTCTCGAAAACTGGGCCGGATCCTGCCATGGGCCTGACTGTTCTCACTCAGCCTGGTCCAATAAAGCCAGTGAGGACTGACAGCCAGCCTTCATTTAGCTGCGTCTCCATCCAGACCAAGACAAACGGGACTAACTCCAAAACCAAAGAACCGGACGCAGAGAACCAGGACACACTTCATTCCTACCCAAGCTCAGAAGGGCTCTCAGAAGAAGACGATGCCCAGGATAGGAGCCCTGTTCTGGACACAAAACGGCCACATATTCCCCGTCCATCTATCATCAGGCCACAGAAGGTAAGAACTCTATTAGTAGGATTTGCACTCAACTTTTAGCTTGTTTAGCATGGAAGCCCATTTCTGCCATGGTATAATTGCAACTTTTTATCTCAAATTTTGACTTTTTTCTAACAGTTTTGAGTTTGTCATAATTTGGACTTTGTTTCTCACAAGTCAGAATTGCAAGATATGAACTCAAAATTCCGACTCTCTATAAACTCAGAATTACAAAAAAAAAAAAAAGTATTAAATTCTGAGTTTAATTTTGCACTTGATGAATTTTTTTTTCTCAATTACAAGAAAAAGTCAAAATTCTGGGATAAAAAGTAACAATTACCTTTGAATTTTTCATTCTGTGGTGGAAACGGGCTTCCATAGTTTGGCTTAACTGGTTTCTGCAACACTTAAAGCTCCTTCTGAGATTCTAGTAAGGTCAGACTGATGTTCATTGACTGAAATTGTTTCATTAAAAATTCCATGAAATCACCTGATGATCACATATGTATTTTCTGTCGAAGTTTGGTTGGTAAATAATTTTCTTCTTAAAAGTTACATTCAAAATGGCAAACCTAATGCCAGATAATATGTTTATATGGCAGAAATTGTAAGAGTAGTATGCTAGTATGCAATTCTGATGAGTTACGTCGCTGCAATGGACCATGTCTAGCTACTTAGTCAGTTGAAGATACTATTGGGGGAGGGGCATTCTGCATTCAGCATTTGATTGGACAAAAATCTCTGTAGTGCAAGATGATGTCATCAATATTTTGGTTCTTTACCTAAGAAGAGCTAAAGCTTTAGTTGTGTCCCAACTGACGTACTGAATTTGTATAATATGCACTATACACTACTGTCTAGAGCAGGGCTGTCCAAACTCGGTCCTGGAGGGCCGGTGTCCTGCAGAGTTTAGCTCCAACCCTAATTAAACACACCTGAACCAGCTAATCAAGCTCTTACTAGGCATAGAAACTTCCAGTCAGATGTGTTGAGGCAAGTTGGAGCTAAACTCTGCAGGACACCGGCCCTCCAGGACCGAGTTTGGACAGCCCTGGTCTAGAGTATGCATTTTAGAAGGTTATTTTGTAATACAGCATCAGAGTCTGATAACCCTCCCCTTCCACTATGCAAGGAAAACAGTTGAGTGTCCAACATTCCACGCTTTGTTTTTTGGTTGAATAAGTACAGATTTTAAAGAGTATTTTTTTCTTGTTGGAATTTTCAGTCAACACACTTTTCACACTCTTAACTACAAAATAGTGTAAAAGTATATGAATTGGGACACACTCTATAAATCTGAATACAGATGCCTCAAAGCTAATAGACATGGACTGATTTCATTCAGCTCTTTATCAGTAAGTATGCATGTTTAGACAAGTCATTTAACACAAGTCAAACTGGTTGCACTTTAGCTAAAGTTCTGCATGACCAAAACTAACGTTATCTATCGGAGTTAAATCAGATGATCACCTTAAATAACCACTAACCATTTTTTAGGCTTGTTTGATATGCTTAAAAGAATGAAGGCTTTTCAGTTGGCTTGGCCTTTTAAGTTTAACGTAATTGTGAGTCACTGTAAAGGTTAGGACTAGCCTAGTCTGCTATTGAGATTTATTGAGGTCTCAGTCCATGAACAAGACTTAAAGGCTCCTCATTAGCAATGCTATTAAACTTGTGTGTGCGCGGGTTTCTGGCTGCTAAGGCAATGTTTTGCTAATTAAACCATATCACTGTGAAAGCATTCTGTGAAAACATTTTGTGTGTGTGTGT
>NW_015658518.1:878949-885535 GCF_001515625.1 Sinocyclocheilus rhinocerous | reverse complement strand
GTGTTCTGCAAATGAAACAAAGTCATACAGGTTTGAAACAAATTAAGAGAGAATAAATGATGACAAAATGTTCTTTTTGGGGGGGACAAAACTATCCTTTTAGGTTACATTAAGAATAATCCTTCTTGGATAGTTTTCTAGTGTCTAAAATTAAAACATGAAAAGGTCAAATGAAAAGTCATAGAATATTTAAGTAACATATCTATCATAACATTCCATTATGATAGTGTAGATTTGGGACTATAAATAATGGACTTTTCCCCTGTCTGCTGTCTTTATTGTCACACTTAAGTAAAGTCGATAGTGTTCTGTGTGCAAAACTGAAATTTAAAATCATGTATTTCCAGAACATCATGGCATTGAGATGAATGGGAATGCTAATGGATAGCTCTCTCCAGGTATTGTAGAGCTCCCTGAATGCTTCTCGTCCCCCGTCATCACTGCCCATAAATCCAGCATCCCGTCTCTCCTTGAGGAAGATTGAGCTTCCCTGTGTTTAACCTCTAGGTGAACAGCCTGTCCTTCACGTCCCCTGCAGTGTCAGGGACTCTGTTTAGATTCATGCCAAGAGACTTTTTCCATTCTTTGTGTTTTATTTTAAATAAGGCCTCTCTAAAGGCACACACACACCCTCTCACATGGTGTTATAGTAGCAGCCAGTGCTGACGAGAGCGCTCATGTTGAAGTAATATGTTAGTATGAGACACCTGGTACCCACAAAGATAGGTCAGTTACAGTCTCAAGTTCAAATGCAGTGAAAATGTGTGTGTGGTCAATTAAAGAGAAGTGGGGGGATGGATGCCATTAAAGGGCTATCATTTTTCAACGGGAGCTAACTGCTGCATATGTGTATGTGTGTTCATGATGTGTGCTCATGTACACACTCTTGAAACATGATTCAAAGATAAAACCATGCTACAGCTATCAAGTTTTTAAGCCCTGTATATTCTATGCCACATAATATAGCCATGAAGAGACTATTATATGAAGCCCTAACTGAATGTGTATATATATATATATGAAGAAAATGTGAGTGGTGCTAAGGTGTTTAATGTGAGTTACGTAATCAGACTACTTTTTAAGTAACTACTAAAGTAACTTTTTTAATTTACAAGAAAACATCTGAGCTACTTTTTCAAATAAATAATGGCAGTTACATTGTGTTGAGAGAAATCAAGAGTAAGTGCAGAGATATTGTGCGCGCTGTGTAAACATGATGCTAACTGTAGTTCTAGACTAAATGTGAACATGCATTCAGTATTTCTCAAAATGAATAAAAACAAGGAAATGCAAACTCAATGTTAAATAACACAAATATCCTGTATTTAATCCCATTTTATTAACCAATGTCTTTGCTGCTGACCTTCGATGATCCGATTCAACCGCTCTAATAAGCAAAAATTATTTTAGATAAACATAACGTTTCTTTTTTTCTTGCTGAAGAGTGATGAACTTTCCTCTCCTGCATCCTATTCTTCATGCAATCCAGAATGGCAGTGCAGCTGAAAGGTTTGTTTGAGCATGAATTTGCATTTCCTTCAGTCTGAAGGAATGAAAGAGCTTTTACATTTGCCAAAAATGTAACTTTTTTTAAATTAAAAACAAACAAGCGAGCTCAGGCCAGATGAGAAAAAGTAACGCAAAAGTAACGTAACATTACTTTTCATAAGAAGTTACTAAATGATGCAATTAGTTACTTTTTTAGAGAGTAATGCAATATTGTAATGCATTACTTTTAAAGGTAACTTTCCCCAACACTGGTGGATGCAAATGATTTGGTCACTAAATATGGCTCATGTCACTCTTTAATGCTGATTAATGGGGTTTTCTAACCTGTTTTATATAGTTTTTTTTATTCTATCACTATGTCCTAAAGTTTAACACTTTCAGTTAGAGGTCTATTCAAATCATTAACCACTAAATATGATGAGCAATAGTAATATGATGTTTAACTTGCAAACACTTCTGGAAACATGAACCACGGCAAGGTTATCATAAACTTTAGTTTGACCCCATGTATTTGAAAAGAAATCGGAGTGTGAAGATGTTTTGTGATGTTCAGCGGAAAATCCAGATGAATCCAACCACACCTCCATTATCTAAAAATGCTCTGCAAATATTAAAGTAAGACAAAATATGTTGTTGCAAAGGAAGAGTAGGAAGAGAAGGAATAGTTCCAAAATGGTTCTTCTATGGCATCGCTGAGAAACACCCTTTATTTTTACATGTAATCAAAACATAGACTCCATCAGCTCATGCATTCAGTGGGAATCGAACCCATGACCTTGGCATTTCTAGCACCATGTTCTACTGTTTGAGCTACATGAAATGATGAACTTGTAGAAACTTGCATTTAGATACATATTGATTTCAATTTTACCCACATGTTTTCTATTATATTTATGTAAAATTATTCAGCAAGTCCCTTTGGAATCCAAGTTTCCTTCCTAATTCTGGAAGTTATAGTGCTATTTTTTCATGCAAGTCATAAGTCTGGAAAAAGAGTCATGTTGACTTATTGTAGCAGGAATGTAGGATTTTTCAGTCTGTCTTCAGGTGACTGTTTATCTAGTCCTGTGATTTTTATGTCACTCAGGGTCACAACATTAAAATGTGTTTAAAACAGATTGACTGACGGTGTTCTTGTTTCTCTGTGTGTCTGGAAATAGGAACACCCAATCCAGGACAGCCTGCCAGTCAGAACAGATTATATTGAGCCAGAGGATGGACCGTTATCAGGTACAGAAAACACACATACACACACTCCAAGGACAGATCATTACAAAGAGGCAAAGGATAGACAGCTATCAAAAACAACACAGGCTTCCTCTCCTCCTTTTCCTCTCAGAGTTGGAGATTTGGAGAGGAACTCTATTCAAGCACACAGTGGGAAAAGGCAGCAGTTCTGCAGCCTTTGTGGAAAATATAATCACATTGAATCATGGCCTTGAATTTTGGGCTATCTGCAGCATGATGCTTTGAGTACTGACCTAGTCTGCCGCTCGGTCAGGGACCTTTAATAAACAAGAGGAAACTCATTTTTATTTCTTCTTCCATGTCTCATTATATGGCTGGCCTGTGAGAGGATGTTTTAAGGACATATGGCAGCGCAACAAGACATTTAGTCTGTCTGAGTGCCGTCTGTAACTCAAACATTGGTTAAAAGAAAGAACACAACCCTGCAAAAGCATACTAACATATTGTCATTGCAGTTTCAGTATTTTCAAACAATATAGATGTCGAAAATAAACTTTTGTTTGCAAGAGACAAAATCAATAAATTGCGCTGCACATCACACACGTTGAAAACTAATGTAGCAATAAAAATCCCCTGAAATTAAAATTTTGATTAGTTTGCTCAAGCATGTTGCCGAGTAACAAATAATTGCAACATACTTTGTCTACACCAACAACAAAAAAAATGTAGGAAGATTATGTTTTCAGGGTACTTTCAAAATTTGCTTTGCTTGAGAAAACTTTTTGTCGTTTGATTTAGTCGAGTTCGATTTGCATCAAATACAATGTGATTTTTGGTCTTCGAGATCTGCCAGCAAAACCACATTTTTCCACTTGGGCAAGCAATTCATAGACAGCCTTTTTTTGTGGCAACAACATGGCACATGGCAACAAACCAATGAGAACATAGAACCATAATGACGATTCACAGAAATAGAGCACCAAAGCTGTTGCGGATCCCTTCATAACTGGCACAGATTTGCAGAAAATTAAGTTTGGCAAATAAATAATTTATAGACGGTTACGTATGTATTCCCAACATTTTATTGTGTAAGCTTTATGTTACACTTCAAATGACAAGCAAAATCGTAGTAATTCCAATTAGCCAGTTCCTGATCTCAAATGGCTTGAATATGCAGAGCATTTGCAGTTTATATGGACTGAATGGCCCTGAAATTAGCTATAGAAAGTCCTTTACGAAAGTATTTTTATAATTTGCCCACTGCTGACCAATGGTGATTTGGGTTTGTACAGTAATTGCTGGCTGGAGGGAGCTGGTGTTTAAATTTAGGGGCAGATTTATTGTACAAAGTTTTGTATACACCCTTGTCTGTATGATCATTGATATTTTTTAACCATTTTGCCAAAAGCTAAAGACTGAACATTAAATGTGTATATCTACCAAATATTTTTTGCATATTATAGAACCTTAAAGCTAACACTCAAGCATTATAAACCACAAAACTCCACTTTTGATTTCATGGGGTTTTCCACAGAAATGTTTGTTGCGTTTACAGTAGATCAGTTCTGAGGATTCTTTTAGCTCAGTTCTCATATGCTGCATTCTTATTGTGTGTGTGTTCATTTCAATTCATGCAATGTAGACAATTGTGACCTTACAAAGACCTGATTAACACTCATCAGTGATTGATAGAAAACAAGCAAATTACATTATATACTCCTTCTATGCATGTTTTTTTTTCTCAGAATAGTGTCTCTCTGTGTGTGTGTGTGTGTGTGTGTGTACCTACTTAACCATATTTTGGGGACAAATTTGTACCCAAAAGTGAGCTAAACCTGACAAAATCTCCAAAAACCTCCCTTTGGGGACGTCCTCATTTGTGAAACTGGTATAAAAATAAAGTAAACAAAGTTTTTTTTTAAATTGTAAAAATGCAGAAAGTTTCCTGTAAGGGGTAGGTTTAGGTGTAGGGTGATAGAATATACAGTTTGTACAGTATAAACCATTATGCCTATGGAATGTCCCCATTTAGATAGCGCTAGATTTAGATAGATAGTAAACGTGTGTGTGTGTGTGTGTGTGTGTGTGTGTGTGTGCGTGCGTGCATGCATGCGTGTGTGTGTGAGCATGTATGTTTTGGAAAACATGCTGAAAAATCATTAGTGGCTTCAGCACTGTTAATTCAGCAGAACAATAAACCACAAGGGAAACCAAATAAGTGAAAAATGGAACAGTTTAAGCAAAGATATGACCTTGTATGAACATATTTGATACAGTTATCACTACTTTTATGTTTATTTTTATTTATAGATACATTAGATGTCAAAATAATTACTAGATTTTTACATTTGAAGATGAAAATATGTAATACTTGCCTATGCATCATTGACTGTCGCTTGGTGTTGCTATGCAGTTGCTAAGGTTGTCTGGGCTGTTATTTTCAATGATATTCTCATTTCTAAAACATAAAACAAAAAAGGTATGTGACATTGCTGAATATTACAAAAAGTTGTGGCGATCCAATGAGATAATACTTTACTATGTTCTTTGTACTTAAAGGAACAGTTCACCCAAAAATGAAAAAATTGCAGTGAATGGGTGCTGTCAGAATGAGAGTCCAAACAGCTGAAAAATAAATCACAATAATCCACAAGTAATCCACACAACTCCTGTCCATCAATTAACATCTTGTGAAGTGAAAAGCTGCGTGTTTGTAAAAAACAAATGCATCATTAAAGCGATTCAACTTTAAACCATCGCTTCTGGCTAAAATATGAGTTCATAATATATAATAATGCTTCCTTCCTACAGTAAAAAAAAGTCCATCGCATGTTGTCCTCTCACATCAAAATCTAGCAACATATTTTTGTAGAGCTGTTTTGGACTGTTGTCACTTGTGAACGGTGCTTAATTTGTGCATATTTCTCTCCTGATTTAGACGTGACGACTTGTTTTTGTTTTTTTACTGGCGAAAACAATATTATGTATACAGGACTAATATTTTAGTCGAAAGCCACAGTTTAAAGTTGAAAACATCTTGATGGATTTGTTTATTACAAACGCACAGATTTTTGCTTCACACGTCGTTAATTGATGGACTGGAGTCATGTGGGATTACTTGTGGATTATTGTGATGTTTTTATCAGTTGTTTGGTCTCTCATTCTGACGGCACCCATTCACTGCAGAGGATCCATTGGCGAGCAAGTTATGTAATGCAAAATTTCTCCAAATCTCTTCCGATTAAGAAACAAATTAATTTACATTTTGGATGGCCTGTGTCAGTAAATTTTCATTTTGAGGTAATCATTTCTTTTAAAGGGGTCATATGATGTTGCTAAAAAGAACATTATTTTGTGTATTTGGTGTAATGAAATGGGTTTATGCAGTTTAAGGTTAAAAAAACACATTATTTTCCACAAACTGTACATTATTGTTTCTCCTCTATGCCCCGCCTTTCTGAAACGCGTAGATTTTTACAAAGCTCATCGGTCTGAAAAGCAAGGTGATGACTTATACAGTCTTTTTACGCGTTGCGTTGCATCGCGCCGCGTAAACATAAAACCATGTCTGCATTTGTGATCGGAGAAATGACAAACAACAAGCCCTACTCTACACTGCCCAAAAAACTTGCTTTACATATAAAAAATATAAAATATAAAAACTCTTTAAATATAAAAAACTTACTTACAATCTGTGAGTCAGAACAGCCGGAATTGTAGTCTACTCTACCAGGATCAAGAAACAGTCCTCCATAAAATGTGCTGCACACAGCTGAATATTTGGGTTAAACTGTTCTGGAACAGTGTTGTAAATACAACTTAACCACTGATTTCTAGTCGTGTCCATTTTTGGAAGGCCAAACAAAGTAATTTCGCTTTCACAACGAAA
>NW_015658518.1:865588-874727 GCF_001515625.1 Sinocyclocheilus rhinocerous | reverse complement strand
AATTTTTTTTACCAACGGAGGCACGAGAGCTCCGCGCTCCCCTGGCCTCCCCCTCCTCTTCTCTATCACCTAGCTGTTGTAATTACATCAGCAGATTCGGCACATTCGCGATAGAAAAGTGGCGCTTTCACGTTATGGTATTACAACTGTGAAATTACAAACAAAAAAATACACATTCTGAGACATGAACTGAAATTAATTGTGTATTTTATTAACATTAAATCGTCCTCCTCCCATCTTCACCTCAAAATTATGGGGAAGCTGTGCCTCCCCTGCCTCCCCCGACGAGCCGCCACTGCTTATAACACTCCAAAGAGAAAGGAAAAATTGAAATCGCATCATATGACCCCTTTAATGGTTGTTTTTGACATATGCACACATGCAGGAATGCATCTGTGTGTGTGTTCTGTCAGAGGGCCAGCTGATTCAGCATATTTATTGTCAGCTGGTGGGTCAGTCAGCCTGCTCTTTATTGTTTTCTCCAGTTCTGTCCACCTCCAGTGTGCGTCACATGTTTGGTGTCCCCAGAGGACCAGATCTGGCCTACAAAACCTCTGTTTATGCTGCATGTCTGAGTGTATGTTTGTGTAACCTTTTGAGAGGAAATCAGTGTGTGGTAGATACAACAGACATCCTTAATTCAGTGTTGCTTGTCATGTCTCACTAGAATATCTGTGAGGAAGTGGACAGTACAGTGCAACAAAGCAGACCGGACCCCTTGACCTTGTGGCAGATATTGACGTCCGAGGGATGTCATGTGCAAACATCAGCTGAATACGAGTCGGAAGCTGTAAAAAGTAAACAATCAGAATATCACAGATTCAGTTTTATGTATATTGATTTGAAAGCTGTTGTAACAGTTTTTCAGTTCATGTCCTGTGTTTTCAAGACTTTTTACTGCTCACAATTTGCTTTCATAGCTGAGGAGACTTAATGGAGTTCTCTATTGTGTTCAATTCAAATATCGACTTTGTCTCAGATTTGCCTCCTAAAATGTATTTGGGGATATAAAACAGACACAAATAACAAGATAATTGTTAAGATAGAGTAACACATAAAACTATAACTATAACTGATTTTAAAAAAAATTAATTAAAATTAGATAACAGAAAATTGGTTGTAAATTAATACGATATAATGCATACAGTAAGTGTACAGAGTTATAAAATTAATTTCATTTCCGTTTGCTCTTCATTTAATCTCATTGCTGTCTAAAATAAACATTTGAGATATTAAAGAGATCTCATTTGTCTTTCTTTCCTCTGGGACCTGTTTCTGTCGCACATTTTCTGCTATATTTACAGCAATGTGTTTGGGTTTCCATGCACATATGTGTTTTATGTATCAGTTCTGTGTTAAGACTCCAGTATCATGCTGCAACCACGCCTGCATCTTCTAATGTGTGTTCAGCTCTTCATCCTGATTGATTGTCATTGATTCAGCTGGCATGGTATTAAAAAAAAACCCTATTCCATCATTCACCTCTGCAGCAGCTTTGCTCTGCACCAGCCTCCCCATTCATACCAATCAGCTCCATTAGCTAAAGTGCTCGGAGAGTGCACACACTCTGTGCGTGACTATTTCAAGACAGAGTGACAGATACAACATGGACACACAGCAAATTTTAGATTGAATGCAGTCTTTGGAAAAAACTGTGATCAATCAGCTGTAAATGTCATGGTCTTCATGTTATACTTAGGTCAGTCAGCTATCAGGATCAAGCCCTCTGGAATGGATGTTCTGGAATGATGCAGATATTTCTGTGTGAGGTCATTTCTGGAAGACAATAATTTGCATTATACAAAATAATTAACAAGTGGATGATAAATGCTTCTCAGTGGTTACAATGATACCTGTTTTACTTGTAGCAGGTAAAGGAATGTTGCAGATTAGGAGAACGTTATAACTTCAAACCTACAGGGAGTATTCTGTTTACATAAATAGAACTTTTCTGGCTAATGAACAGAGAAAGTCAGGATGTCCATTCTGGGAATGTTCTGAGAACCAAAGAACAACGTTACCATAACCAAAAATTGTTAGCTGGGGACTGAGCTGTTCCAGAGTATTGTGTAATATGATAAATGGGACTGGGATACTACAATCCATTATGTTTAATACTGTAACTGTTTATTTACAGTAATGTGTGTGTGGCATGACACAAGCACAAACTAATGATTTACTGAAGCAATATCACTTGTGTTTTATAGCATATATATCAACACAGCTGTGATTCTGTCGTGGGCAAGCTATTGTATACATTTATAAAGTTCAATATGCAAGAACTTAATATTGTGTAACTTACATTTTAGACATAACATTGCCAGCTGCTGTGTCTGTTTTGCTCCGCAAAAAGTTGCCAAACAAAGTAGCTGCAGAGCAGCTGCAGTACCATAGTGTTTTGTTTCTGAATCGGTTGAATGAATGATTAAAATGACTCACTCATAAAAACAGTGGCTCAATTCGGAACAGCGGCGTACTAACATACTGCTACTAATTCTGCAAATGTCTGTATATGGGAGACATAGTCAAAGTAATAGGCCTATGTTAGTATGCTGTTCAGCTAACTTCACTAAATAAGCGTTTTGAACGAATCAGCTGGGTGAATGATTCAAATGACTCACTCGTGGCGTATTTAATTCTTAAACGAATCAACGAATGAATGAACGATTCAGCGATTCTCTCGTAAAGACAGTCACTTTTCGCCACCTAGCGTTATAAAAGAACCTGCAGAAAGAGTGATTAAAAATGATCACCACTTAAGCACAGACCAAAAGTCTATCTGGAATACAGACAAGCAGAGTAATACAAACAGTGTTATTATACATGTGACAAGTCCAAATATGATAAGTCCTAAAAACAATTTGAGGATCAATACACCCTCTCTATGTAATTTTCCATTAAGCCTATAGAATCTACAGGTTTAGTAAAATCAGCAGGAAAGCACTTTTATGGTAAGCTGTGATCAGACTTTTAAGAGTACCGTTTAATCATATTCTGGCAGAATTTTGGCATAAGATCAGCATCAGGGTCATAATATGATGATGCCAGAGCGGGCTGCAGCAGGGTCATCCAGAAATGTGGGTGCCGCCCATCCTGCAGCGTGACTCAGAGTTGGTTTATTAGATTAAAAGAGGCTGAGCTCCTCATCAGTCACCCATCGTCTGCCCAGTGCTCATGGTAACAACAGGACAGAGAGAGAGAGAAAGAATTTTCACATGAAAATAATTAATTGATTTATTGATTAATTGATTTTGGACTGTGCATGGCATTTAGGCCTGTTTTGTTTCGGTTCATCTCTTTACACAAAACATCACATACTATTGCACCCATAAACCTTTACAAATAAATGTAGCATACCTTCTCCATATTGGTTTAACATGTAGCAAATAAATGCATTTTAATTATACAACATAGGTCCGAATTACACTTGGGCTTACGAAAATAGCATGCATTTTTAGGTTTCACACAAGACTTTTCTTCATGCATCTTACTCTTTCTTAAATAAATAGCACTGAACTAATCAAATATTAATTACAGTAGAGCTGCAAATGTAAATCATTTAACAACATGTAAACACATGCTTATTTTAATTTCTCTCTGTATACCCAATAAAAATATAGTCTGACTGGTTTCATTTTGGAAAGATTTTTATGCTTTTAAAATATTAAAGTAACATCAAAGCTTTCAAATATTGCATTTTAGAAGAAAAAATATCTTTACACATAAAATCAATGCGGTAATGCAATTAACTGTAATTTAAACAATAAAATAGTCTACTTTCATTCACATGCTGTAAACACACACGGCAATGAAGACTGCAATACCCACGGAATTTCCAACACACACTGACACACTTTCCTCATCAGGTAGCACAGCTCAATTAGGGATTGTTTTATATATATATATATATACACACACACACACACACACATCTAGTCAAGTATTCCCAACTGTTTAATTTTCCCAAGAGCACAGTCTTCCCTAGTGTGTGTAACCGCTCAAACATCTGTGATTCTGTACATTTGATATTGTGTGATTCAGACACGAGCCTCATTAAAACAGATGGTGTCTCAGTTTCTTGCAAAAACTCTTTGCAGATGTTATATTGAGTATTTTTCAAGTAACATGCCCTCATTCCGTAATAAAGGCAAAGTTAATCCAAAACTGAAAGTTCTCTTAACTCTCCCTCATGTCAGGCCAAACACGTATGTTGTTCTTTCCATGGAGCACAAAAGGTGATTTTTTAAAAGAATCTTCACACAGATGAATTCCGAATATTGTTTAAAAGTCATCGTAACGTAATTCCAGGACTGTATAAACAAATAAAAATGCAGATGTGTCAGATTTGACTGAAATACATTGACATGTACTGACATCTGAGAGGTCTGTGTTCTGTTGCAGCACATTATTGTGAGGAACATAATGACAATGCTGTTGGTCAAACGTCTGAAGCAGAGATGGCTCCATTCCAGTGGAAAACGCATAAAGATGAACTCCCAGTATGACTGCACTCTGGGCGTATTTTCCTGTAAGATGTAATCTCATTGGTAAAGTGCGTCCCCAGTCCAGTCAAAGTAGGTCACAGACATTCACTCTGGCCGTAACTATTTATTTTCAGTGTTCTGCTATATGGCAATAGGCCGACCTGATCAAAGCGGACATAGTTAAAGTTTAAACTCTATCTATTGTGCATGGGACTTTAGTGGGGATTTTGTATTTGGACATCTAGTTGGAGCAACATATAATAAATATAATTTATGCATGAAAATTAAGGATAAGTAAAGGAATTAATCGTTAAGAGAGTGATTAAAAAAAAAAAGAGTGTTTTTGCAGCAGTGCCATAGAAGAACCACTTCAGTGAACGTTTCTTAAAAGAACCATTCTTATTTTAACAATCTAAAGAACCTTTTTCTACTGTAAAGAAAGACATTTTTGTGCAATGTAAAGGTCAAGGATTCTTCATGGAACCATAGATTCAAAAAAAAAGAACTTCTATTTATAAAACTGTAAAAAAAGAAAAGATAAAATCGGTGTCTGTCTTACTGGTGTTTTCAGTAAAAAGGGAAAGTACACATTGATCTTTAAAGTGATGCCTCTGGGCCACTGCGATAGAGGAAGCCAGAGTCATTACCATGGTTTCTGAAAACTATAATTTCCTGTTTAACAGCAAACAGGTTGAAAGTGGTTAAAAGGGTCTCAGGAAATCAACCACCACAAGGAAAATATCAAATGAATAATGCAGGACTGGAGTAATAATGGACATTATCTAACATAAAGCTGAAAACTACTCAAGAAAAACAAACGTGTGTAATACCCGTATTTCTTCTGCCAGAGGTTTGATTATTACTTATAAGACCACATACTGTATGTTGCATATCTGGTTGTAAATTATTATTTTCTGCCAGCTGTACAGAAAAGTGAATTGTTTAAAGCTGATTCCACTTTATTTCGGGATGAATAACTACACAATAATCTGGCTGACTACGTCTTGTATAAACACAAAGTAATAAAAAAGTTTTTTTTTCCCCCTCCTAGACCCTCTCATTTCTTAAGGCTCAGAGATTGAGAAAGAATGGCTTTGGGATTGCCTGACTTTTTTTCCACATCCAAACATTGGGACCCCTCCCAAATTCCCGTAACCTCTAGTCCACATATGTTCCCCGAAAGTGTGGTGGGACTGAATTCTAGGTAACCTCTGGAGCAGTTCTGACTCATTCCCCTGTTTTCTTTAAAGGATCTCTCACATGAACCATGGCAGTGGAATGCATGACATCAATGCATCATCCTGAAACTAGTTCTGAAGGAGCAGCCATTCATAAAAGGACAAAAATGTAATAAAAAAAAAAAAGAAAGAAAATATTTGATATATAAGAAATGCATATTTCATAAGACATACTGAGTCTGTGAAATATTTAATTGACTTTAAATATAGTTTAATTTTTAATTTTAATTTATGTTATGGGTGAGTGACTTGGACTCTATACTGTACATCAGAGACTTATAAGCATGTCTGAAAATAGTACACACAGACAAGACAAGAGAGAGCTTATTATAAAAACATGGTAAGAATAATTACAGCTAAAAAAAAAAATAAAAAAAAAATTATATTTAGTATGGTAGGCTTTTTTTCTTTTACAGAAAATATGTTTACTGTGGTAAATATAGGTAATTTCCTTTATTTTTGCTTCCTCACCTTTGTCCCATATCTTTGGTGTGAACTTGACAGGAAATTCAACAGTTTCTGTACTAAACGTTCTGTATGACAACTGTCATAACGCCCCAGTAACCGGAAGTCCGGTGTTTTATAGATTCACACAAGCATGTGAATCAGCGAGTGGCCGTCGAGGGCGGGGCTGAACTGGAAAAAGGGGGTGAAAAAAAAAAGCAGAAATCCCGTCGATTTATGGGGGTAGTGGGGCTTTTGGGGTCCAGACTCAGCTGCCATTGCTAAACCGATTATTTTAAATAATCCACATGCAGAAACCAGTGAACAAAGTAACGTTATGACAGCTTGCTATTTAAATGACTCGTTTATCTTTTGAATGATTCGAATGAAGAATGCGTTAGAATGAATGAAACCCTGGAACAGGCACACAAAAATGTCAAATCTGTCATCAACTTTAAGTGTTTTTACTAGATGAACAGTTCGTCTGAGAGGGATCTATTTTTAATAAATTGGTTCTGATTTGTTTACGAACTAAACTGGACGATTCTGATGAATAAATAGCATGCTGGATATTATTCTGAAGTAAATTTTGAGTCTGTTCCTCGCACAATGCTACAGTATGAATTAGAATATAATTCAGAATATAAGAATTCAGAATGTAAACGAGTCGTATGGAAGTATAGTTATGATACTGTTATAATAAAATTGCCTCGATTTGAAGGCTCTTCTGTCGCCATTTATTTGCCAGTGCATGGAAGAGACAAAAATGACCGAATTTAACATTCCTCCCTTTGTGAAAGTAAAAGAACAACACGAGAGTGAGTAAATAACAATTCATTCATTCATTTTGGGGTGAACTATCCCTTTAATAAATATTCGCATTTGCTTTGTTTACGCTGCACCCTTAGTCTCCGCCCACCGATACTGCGCCACGCCCAGGCCGCTCTCGGGGTCTCCCCTGCTGATGAATAATCATGAGGGGAAATGGGCGGAGCGTCGCATGTGACTTAGGCGTTGGGTCATATTGTCCGCCCGCCCCCCACTCCAAGTATTAATTTACATTTCTAAGGGTCCTGTCTACAACTGAACTGTTTCCAAGAGAGAAAACCCAGATTTAACAGACACACCTTCATAACAGGAGAGATGAACTGATGCCTTTCCTTCTTCTGCGGTTCATCTGAAGTCACTTTCCATAGAGAAGTATCGCTCAGGACTGATTTGAGGTATGTGTGTGCTTGAATGTGTTTCTGTTTTCAGGACGCTTTGCATCAAAACGCGTTATTTGTCTTAGTGAGACGCGCGTTATTGGAAACAATGTTTATGCACACAGTCAAGTGATACATTGATTATATAGTAAATGTATCAGACAATAGATCAAACAATGAGCAACAGAACAATAAAGCGCTCAAATCGGGCGCTTCAGAACGCAGAAGAACAATGGCAAACAAATGTTTGAAATAATGAAAGTAGGCGTGTTTCATATTACTGTGTTCACAAGTTAAAATTATTACGTATTATTTTTGTTCAAATAATCAGTTATTAATATTTTTGAATAGTACACTTAGTACACTTGTGTAAATGAAAATCATCAAATAAAAACATAAATTGAGTAATATAAATATTTTGTATATGAATTCATTATATATATATATATTTGACCTGATAAAATATTGTATGTACTTGATAAAACTTTTTTTTTATTATTATTATTATAAAAATTACCAGTATTTTTTAAAATAGTTTATTAATTTCTATTATCTTTCCAGGTCAAAAAATCACACTTTTAAATGTACTTAACAATTCAAAAGAATAGAACTGATGCTACTTCTGTTTCAACACAGCTAATTAAATTAACTAATTAACAACTAATTAAATATAAATATTTTGTATATGAATTCATTATATATATATATATATATATATATATATATATACACATATATAGATAGATAGATACTGTAGATAGATAGATAGATAGATATTTCTGTTTTAAACATTTTTATTTTTGCATTCTAAACAAAGTGCTATTTTTATTTATTTTTAAGAATAGTGCATGCAGGTTGAGTAAAAAAAGTATAGAGTAGTTCAGTCAGCAATTCCAAGCACATGGGACGTGTCATGTCTTGTCTTGTCCTTGTCTTGTCATGTCTTCCTCTCTGTAGAACAGTGTCTCTCATTTACTGTCCAAGATTTTCATTTTAAGTTTATTTTGTCTTATTTATATGTTAGACCTTCTCATTTACTATGCAAACTATAGAGGAGCTTAATAATAGAGATGCACCGATCGATCGGCCAGGGATCGGAATTGGCCGATTTTCCTCATGATCGGCCCGGATCGGTGACCGGCCGATCAGTCTCTCTTCTTTCCGATTCCGAACCGATCCGTTTTGTTACCAGCGGGCAGCGGCACAGGCAATAACGTCAGCCGCGCATTCTCGCTCTCTTCTCTCCGACGACCCCTTCTCTCTCACACACGTCTCATTCGCTCCGGTTAAATAGTGCTTGTATTGCGCATTATTTTAGTCATTCCTGCAGGTTTCGCGCTTACACCAAAAGCGCGCGCAGCACCACTGATCTATATTAGTGGAGCGCACAAGCCGCGCTCAGTCTCAAACAGCTTGTGAGCCACAAATACCAAAATGAGTGGATAACTGCGCTAAAACTGTCAAATACATACAAAGTTATGTCAAAATGCCCGTCTTTATGTCAAAATGCCCGTCTTGTCGAGTATCCAGTTAAACACAGTCAGTTTTGGAACGTTAAATAGTTGAGAAAGAAAACGCATGTTGTGTAACAGTATATTGGGTCCGTGGATAAACTCTTAAAGGGACCGCAGTCCAATATTCCTTTATGCTGCTGTCTGTCATGTTAAAGGGGTCATATGATGTTGCTAAAAAGAACATTACTTTGGTGAAATGAAATGTGTTTATGCGGTTTAAGGTTCAAAAAACACATTATTTTCCACATACTGTA
>NW_015658518.1:861459-865578 GCF_001515625.1 Sinocyclocheilus rhinocerous | reverse complement strand
CGCACAAGCCGCGCTCAGTCTCAAACAGCTTGTGAGCCACAAATACCAAAATGAGTGGATAACTGCCCTAAAACTGTCAAATACATACAAAGTTATTTCAAAATGCCCAATTTTTACAATGAAGATTACAGAAATTAATATCAAATGTAAAATAACACTGAATTTGTTATTTTACATTTGATTACTTTCATTTCTGTTGTATTTCTTACCTGAATAAAACTTACTTAACCTGAAAAACTTAGTTTCATAGCTCTCTTTATTCTATTGCATTTATTTGTGCTGTTGTTTGCAATTTTTGTATTTGTTCTTATTTTATTAATGACTTTTTACTTGTTTTTTTATGAAAATAAAACTTTGCGTTAAAGAAAAGTAGATTTTTGTTTGTATATGCTGTCAATTATAGTTCGGAATCGGCAAAAATCGGTACCGGCAGATCACACTAACGAAAAATCGGAAATCGGAATCGGTGCATCTCTACTTAATAATATTTGTATATTTCTAAAAATAATACATTTTTACAGTGAATATCATGTCCAGGCAAACACAGTCTGAGAACATATTTCACAGTGACTGTGACTATAAGATCAGTTTATTAGTAGTAGAGATGTTGCAGTATATGTTCAGTATGATCATATTGAAATGGGTTTTCTGTATTGGAGGGGATGTTGGGGGTAGGGAGGGGTTGGTTCCGAGTCTGACCACATGTGTTTGCAATTTTGTCAAACGCCTTACATCTGTTTTTAATCTTTGAACCAGTCTCCCCACTAGTGCTAGTGAAGTCTTCCCCTTTCTGTTTGTGTATCTCTGTATCTGTTTCTTTCTCACACACACATTATCATTCTGTGTGTGGTTTCCGTTGTGTATAACCATGAATGTGACACAGAGAAAGTGAGAAAGAGGGAAAGACACAGAGTCATGACTTCAGACTTCCTGTACATGATGATGCTTGTCCCTTGAGGACAGGTAGAACAGTGGAGTTGAGTGATTAGGGGTTCTCTGGGTAGTCACACGGTGTCCTCAACCTTACAAAACAGCATTTTAGGTCATTAGTTGGTTACATTAGGTCCGGGATCCTCAAATCTGGCCCACAAGATCCACTTTCCTGCAGAGTTTAGCTCTAACCCTAATCAAACACACCTGAGCATGCGAATCAATGTCTTCAGGATCATTAGAAAATCACAGGTAGGTGAGTTTGATCAGGGTTGGAGCTAAACTCTGCAGCGCATTGGCCCTCCAGGGCAAGATTTGAGGAACCCTGCATTAGGTTGTTGCGTTAACATCCTGTCCTAGTAGTAACTAGTACTTTCATATCAGCTCTTACTTGAGGGTCAGCTTAGGGTACATTCTGCTTCCTTAATCTGACCTTTCTCAATAGATTTCCTTTGAGATATAGTGAATTAAACTGTGGATGTACTTTGACGTGGATATTAAAGCAGAAAGAGTTGACTAATAAAATACAGTGTCTAAAAGAAGTGTATTATCAATACATTTAAATATTAATCTAAAAAAATAATACGTTTGCTTATTAATTTCCTGGTAAACTGGGAATGTTCTTTTGATGGAATTACCTTTTTTTTTTTTTTAGCTATCTGGACACTGTGAGTCAGCAGCATGCTTAGGTCTAGACTGAATTTTGTCTACACTGCATATTGAGTGCATGCTGGCGTGCATTTATATGCAGCATATTGATTAACCTAATGAACATGTTGCTCTAGAGGAACTTCTTTCTCTTGTGGGACAGTGCCGCTTCTGTACACTTGATACGCATTGATATGGAGCTTGTTTTGGTCCGTATGTTCACGTGTGTGTGTGTCTCAGTGCTTCTCAATGTGCTTTGTTCTGTTACAGCAGAGCTGTTCTTTGACAGCTCTCTTTGTTTCCCGCTTGTCTGCTCATTTATAACTCACACCTTCTTTTGTATCTCATATACATATTATAAATTATGATAATACATCATTTTAATATGACTGCATATGTTGCACAAAGGATTCAGAGTTATATCTGCTCATTAAAGCATGATGCAATATTCATGTAGGGTTTGAAATCATAAAGCGCGGAGTGCATGTTTATGTTCTTTGTTTCTCGTTTCCATGGATTTCCGCGGTGACGTTGACACACAGGGGCTGGATTTGGAGCTGTTATGCTAAACAGCTTGCGTTGATGTTTTGAAGAATGGGTTGGCATTGAGATTTGTTGTTTGGTTGATAGTTTAAGACGGGAAATCGTAGAGCAGATAGTTTGCATTCATTATTTTGTCAGATAGAAGTGCATACTGTGTTTTTGTTGGAGCATGAACAAAGAGTTTTGCCCCGAACCGGTTATTAATGTCTCAAGCGTCTTTGGCATAATGTTAGGTGAGAGGCAGAAGAGAATGGAGAAGTGAGATAATATGCAGTTACATGTGTCGTGCCAGATAACAGTTTGTTGTTAATGAACACATGCATAGAATATCTTGTGCATTTTGAGTAAGAGATATCATCAGTGGGTGAATAAATCTGGGTTAGGATGGGATTCATTTAGAGTAATGTTTAACAGAATCATAGTTGCATAATTGAATTAAAATGGTTTCAATTTCAGATTTGAATTATGATGTAGGAAATTGCATGTTGTGTTCTTTTTGTCTTCTTGTGGTTATAATTTGAATTTATGCCGTCATAAAAGCTTGTCTAATCTGTAGCATTTGCATGTTTGCCCATGAGTTTAGGTGTATGTTTGTGTGTTGATGGAATTTCCTTTTTTTTTTTTTTAGCTATCTGGACACTGTGAGTCAGCAGCATGCTTAGGTCTAGACTGAATTTTGTCTACACTGCATATTGAGTGCATGCTGGCGTGCATTTATATGCAGCGTATTGATTAACCTAATGAACATGTTGCTCTAGAGGAACTTCTTTCTCTTGTGGGAGAGTGCCACTTCTGTACACTTGATACGCATTGATATGGATCTTTGTTTTGGTCCGTATGTTCACATGTGTGTGTGTCTCAATGTGCTTTGTTCTGTTATAGCAGAGCTGCTCTTTGACAGCTCTCTTTGTTTCTCCCTTGTCTGCTCATTTATAACTAACACCTTTTCTTGTATCTCATATACATATTATAAATTATGATAATACATCATTTCAATATGACTGCATATGTTGCACAAAGGATTCAGAGTTATATCTGCTCATTAAAGCATGATGCAATATTCATGTAGGGTTTGAAATCATAAAGCGCGGAGTGCATGTTTATGTTCTTTGTTTCTCGTTTCCATGGTTTTCCACGGTGATGTTGACACCCAGGGTCTAGATTTCGAGTTGTAATGTTAAACGGCTAGCGTTGATGTTTTGAAGAATGGGTCAACGTTGAGATTTGATGTTTGGTTGATAGTTTACGGCGGGAAATCGCAGAACAGATACTTTGCATTCCTTATTTTGTCAGATAAAAGTGCATGCTGTGTTTTTGTTGGGGCATGAAGAAAGAGTTTTGCCCCGAACTCGTTATTAATGTCTCAAGAGTCTTTGGCGTAATGTTAGGTGAGAGGCAGAAGAGAATGGAGAAGTGAGATAATATGCAGTTACATGTGTCGTGCCAGATAACAGTTTGTTGTTAATGAACACATGCATAGAATATCTTGTGCATTTTGAGTAAGAGAAATCATCAGTGGGCAAATAAATCTGGGTTAGGATGGGATTAATTTTGCGTAACGTTTAACAGAATCATATTTGCATCATTGAATTTAAATGGTTTTCATTTCAGATTTGAATTATGATGTAGGAAATTGCATGTTGTTTTCTTTTTGTCATCTTGTGGTTATAATTTGAGTAATGTATGGCATCATAAAGGTCTGTGTCTAATAGGGATGGGCGATATCTTATCGTTTGCGATATACCGGCAAAAATTCTCCCCATGATAAGAATTAGTCTTCCCGCGATAATAACGATAAAGTCTAGTTGTTGACATATTTCTGTGTGCCACACTTCTTTATGTGACCAGACGTGGTTTCATATTACAGAATGATAGTATTATATACAGTGATAAAGGCCATGTTGATTAACATTGCATTATAAATATACTTTCCTTATAAAAATACCCAAGATTGAAGAACGTGATAAACCATATATTTTGTGCAATCGTATGTTTATT
>NW_015658518.1:849282-861278 GCF_001515625.1 Sinocyclocheilus rhinocerous | reverse complement strand
TTTAGAGCAGGGATCCTCAAATCTGGCCCACGAGATCCACTTTCCTGCAGAGTTTAGCTCTAACCCTAATCAAACACACCTGAGCATGCGAATCAATGTCTTCAGGATCATTAGAAAATCACAGGTAGGTGAGTTTGATCAGGGTTGGAGCTAAACTCTGCAGCGCATTGGCCCTCCAGGGCAAGATTTGAGGAACCCTGCATTAGGTTGTTGCGTTAACATCCTGTCCTAGTAGTAACTAGTACTTTCATATCAGCTCTTACTTGAGGGTCAGCTTAGGGTACATTCTGCTTCCTTAATCTGACCTTTCTCAATAGATTTCCTTTGAGATATATAGTGAATTAAACTGTGGATGTACTTTGACGTGGATATTAAAGCAGAAAGAGTTGACTAATAAAATACAGTGTCTAAAAGAAGTGTATTATCAATACATTTAAATATTAATCTAAAAAAATAATACGTTTGCTTATTAATTTCCTGGTAAACTGGGAATGTTCTTTTGATGGAATTACCTTTTTTTTTTTTTTAGCTATCTGGACACTGTGAGTCAGCAGCATGCTTAGGTCTAGACTGAATTTTGTCTACACTGCATATTGAGTGCATGCTGGCGTGCATTTATATGCAGCATATTGATTAACCTAATGAACATGTTGCTCTAGAGGAACTTCTTTCTCTTGTGGGACAGTGCCGCTTCTGTACACTTGATACGCATTGATATGGAGCTTGTTTTGGTCCGTATGTTCACGTGTGTGTGTGTCTCAGTGCTTCTCAATGTGCTTTGTTCTGTTACAGCAGAGCTGTTCTTTGACAGCTCTCTTTGTTTCCCGCTTGTCTGCTCATTTATAACTCACACCTTCTTTTGTATCTCATATACATATTATAAATTATGATAATACATCATTTTAATATGACTGCATATGTTGCACAAAGGATTCAGAGTTATATCTGCTCATTAAAGCATGATGCAATATTCATGTAGGGTTTGAAATCATAAAGCGCGGAGTGCATGTTTATGTTCTTTGTTTCTCGTTTCCATGGATTTCCGCGGTGACGTTGACACACAGGGGCTGGATTTGGAGCTGTTATGCTAAACAGCTTGCGTTGATGTTTTGAAGAATGGGTTGGCATTGAGATTTGTTGTTTGGTTGATAGTTTAAGACGGGAAATCGTAGAGCAGATAGTTTGCATTCATTATTTTGTCAGATAGAAGTGCATACTGTGTTTTTGTTGGAGCATGAACAAAGAGTTTTGCCCCGAACCGGTTATTAATGTCTCAAGCGTCTTTGGCATAATGTTAGGTGAGAGGCAGAAGAGAATGGAGAAGTGAGATAATATGCAGTTACATGTGTCGTGCCAGATAACAGTTTGTTGTTAATGAACACATGCATAGAATATCTTGTGCATTTTGAGTAAGAGATATCATCAGTGGGTGAATAAATCTGGGTTAGGATGGGATTCATTTAGAGTAATGTTTAACAGAATCATAGTTGCATAATTGAATTAAAATGGTTTCAATTTCAGATTTGAATTATGATGTAGGAAATTGCATGTTGTGTTCTTTTTGTCTTCTTGTGGTTATAATTTGAATTTATGCCGTCATAAAAGCTTGTGTCTAATCTGTAGCATTTGCATGTTTGCCCATGAGTTTAGGTGTATGTTTGTGTGAATTATAGATCTGTAGTGTAATCCAGACACGGACAGCTGTCTGTAAATCCTTTAGTCGGATCTGACCAATAGCTGCTTGGCATTCTGTTGCTGACATTGATTCCCCCCCCCCCCTTTAAATCAAACAAAGAAACATGACAATCAGATACCTCTTCTTCTCTCTCACCCCACGCGGTCCAAGAAAGCTCACAGGGCACAGGGAAGGCTGGACCAATGGATGCTCAGTCTGATTCATGACCACAAGATAAATCTTAGATCTAAATCAGGATGTCACAAACTCGAATGAAATATTCTGTCCTGTGGAACATTTCATATTGTCCTAATAGAAGCCCAAAGTGCTTGATGAGTGATGTGCTATTGTAAATATAGGGGATGATGATACTAAGGTGTTCTATGTGGTTCTGTGATGTGATGTTTTAGGTAGTGGTAGGGTGTTCTAGGTGGTTGCTAAGGTTGTTGCAATGAATTTACTAGGGTGTTCTAGGTGGTTGCAACTTGCTAGGATGTTCTAAGTGGTTACTAGGATATTCTAAATGGTTGCTAGGGTTTTCTAAGTTGTTCTAGTTGCAACAATGTTCTAGGTAGTTGCTAGGTGTTCTAGGTGGTTGTAAATACCAAGAATGTACTAGGATTTTACTAGAATGTTCTAAACAACTGTTAGGATGTTCTAGGTTTTAATTAGAATGTTCTAAACCAGTGTTTCCCAACCGGGGTGCCGCGGCACCCTGGGGTGCCGTCTGTCGAGAGCAGGGGTGCCGTGTAAAAAATCATTTTTTAATATTTTTAAATTGCTAAAATTTTCAAAAAAGCATCTATTATATAATATCCATTTCTGATGTCGCCAATAATTAGAGATGCACCGAAATTTCGGCTGCCGAATTAGTTCACTGCTCAGGTTTCACTTTCACGTGGTATGACGCTCTGCGTATTATCCCGCTCTATGCGTGTGTGCTCCGCTCAGTCGCTCCACTCGTATACCGTTCATGCGAATCGGAACAGCAAAGTCCACTCAAAAATTGAGCCGACAGGAAACATCGATGTAGTACAGTATTGTTTCTGTCTGCAATAACCCTACTGTGCTGTAACATGGTGTGGTATATATGGGCAACTCTGGTAACGCTGCCCTCTCATTCATTGATCTGCTAACCGCTATGTTATGCTCACGTGTTCTGATAATAATAGCTTTCTAGGACTAAACATTTGGATAATTGGTTAAAAAAAAAATATCTGAACCCTACTGTTAGACCTACTTGAAAAACTAAAAAGTGCAACAAAATTACCCAGCTGTAAAATCAAAACTTTGTTTAATTAGCATTATAACTAGCTATCTCACAGTGTTTACATATGAATAAAAGCCTACATTATAATCTGTCATATTGGTCTCTTCATTAGAAATTAGCCTACTGATTGCCACCATCGATGGACAATTTTTTTTTTTATAATATAAAAAATATCTGTATGACATTATATTCTGCAGTTCTTCCCTGTTGTACCGAATATCTATACTTTTCAAATTATCATATCGAAGTTAGAAATTCAAATATTGTGACAAAATTAATTTTGTAGGGTGCCACAAGTTTGTTAAAATTTCCAAAGGGTGCCGCGACTAAAAAAAGGTTGGGAAACACTGTTCTAAACAACTGTTAGGATGTTCTAGGTTTTTAGTAGAATGTTCTAAACAACTGCTAGGATGTTCTAGGTGGTTGCAACTTGTTATGGTGTTGTAGGTGGTTGCTACAATTTTTTAAGTGGTTGCTAGGGTGTTGTAGGTGGTTGCTAGGTGGTTACTTACACCTGTTTTATGAACTGTCATGCAACAATTGTTGGTCTAATTGCTCTTCAGCAAGCGGCATGATTTGAGGTACCATTAATGTCCACAGCACCAATGGTGCAGAAGTTGAATAGCTAGGGTTACATGTTTGTTTTAGGCTATATCTCTAACCCTAGTGTGAGCAATATAGCGGTACTTCCCTTGTTTGAGCAACAGTAATAGTGATACTTCCCTTAGCAAGTAACACTAGTAACAAACTGCTGTCTGTTTTTTTTAGCAGATACACAAATGCCATGCAGACACCTGTAGTTTTTTTGTCAGTCAGGTTAAATGCATCTGTCTGTGCAGACAGACAGTGCTAGGTCAGCAGTCTCTTTGATGGCTTATTCTCTTCATCATGAAGGCAGCAGTTGGCTTTTGGTTGTGTCGCCCCTGTGAGAGGAGTATTGCAGTTTATAGTCTGTCCTGTATATACGTCCTCTGTATTAAATTGCAATTGTGGATTGTGTGTTTTTATGAATTTTTTGTCACATTAAGTCATAGTAAAATAAAATAGGATAGCAAATGATGAGGGAATGAGATCTAGTAATGACGAAAGATAGATTCGAAGTCATGTTGCTCACATGAGCACCATGGATCAATGTGTCAATCTAGTGTAGTTTTTCATTACTTGAAATCATTGGTTAGTAATCCTAAACGTTGCATCCTTATACATGCATTCACACACGTCCCCAAACATACATTAGCACCTCTCACATGCCCCTTTAACGTAAGCCCTGACCCAGCAGGTGCTGGCCACAGCTGAACAGAATCAATGGCCCCTCTGTTCCGCCCTCTTTGTTATATAGCACACAGTTGCTGGATCCCTCATATACATACTCGCACACACCTGACCCATTCTGGACAGTTGCTGCACCCATGGTCACATCCCCATATGGACAGGGGGTTTAACGGTGACCTGAGCATGAAGATGCTGGTTTAGGTTTAGTTTAACCCGTTTGACGTAAAGGGATAGTTCACCCAAAAATGAAATTTCTGTCATCATTTACCCATCATTATCAGCCTCATGTCATTCCAAATGTGTGTTGATTTATTCTGCGGAACACAACTGTAGGTATTTTGAAACTTTTTTTTTTTAAACATTCAAAATTCTAAATACATTCTTTTGTGTTCCGTACTAGAAAGGAAATCATACATTCATACAGAGTGACATGAGGGTGAGTAATTGATGACAGATTTTCATTTTTGGCTGAATTATCCCTTTAAGACCAGTAAGATATTTTGAGGGTTTTTTTATAATACAGGCAAATATCAAGTAAAAACAGCTACTGATCTCTGCCCTAGTCAGGGATGTATTCTGTCACTACGTTTACATTGCAGTTATGATCATGCTACAGCAGTTTTTTCGTAGTCAGCTACTATCCAAATATACATGACTCAATGTGAAATCAAATATTTACAGAAATAAATATTGATAATTGTTATTTATTAATGGAATATTGCAATGTTTGTAATAAATAATATTCACTCATATACTGTACATGATAGGGGAAAAAAGACACTCACAATTTCCATTTCATGGCAGCTTTGAATGAATGCTAAAGAGTTTCAGCTTTGTATTTTAGAGCAAGTGCACAATGCTGAGTCCATTTGTAGTTTGATTAATGTGTATACACCCTGGATTAAATATTGCTATATTGCTTTAATCTGACTGACACCAATCTTTTAAATGCATGTAAACTTTATTATTGTGTGGTTTATAGATGCCTGTATGCCATATATCTATTTAAAACGTTTTTTTTAAGATTATGTCATATTCACTGTGTGTCTAGAAAGCCTTTGCAGGTTCATCACATTCCAGTGTTGTGACATAACATGGTGTTGCATTCACTGAATAATCTCTATTCATGCAGTATCTCTTCTTTGGAGCTTCCTTTCCGTAGGCCTCTCTAACAACACACACACATACACAAAGCCAACACAATCTACAATTGATAATACCAGCACTGTACATTCAATTCATTGCAGTCTTATTTTACCCTCCCTCACTTATGACTGTCATAAGACAGGTTTATACTCATTTGGTGTTGGTCACAGCTAAATCAAGTGAAGACTTGAAGCAGCAAGAGCAGAAAACGTTTCAGGTGAATAAAAAAGACTTGTGGAGTTGGTGGGTGAGGGTAACAGGAAGTCAGATTTTCCTTTACAGTTCTCATTAAGCCCCCACAGAATTGAGAAGAGGCACAAATGAGTGTGTTTAGCAGTAGGAGGTGGTGTGACGGATGTTTGAACACAGATATGTCGAGATTGTGTGATCTCTAGCATCTAGTAAGTTGTGACCCACACAACCAATTGAGAAAGAGCGAGTGAGTATATAAATTTAGGTTATGCACTAGTCTTTCTTGTACATCTAGCATATACATGATAGATTTGTATCTGTTGGTAATTTGGTACAGTGCAATAAGACACAATACCAAATCACATATTCAGAAAAGTGTTAAATCCATGAATAGCACCTAAATATGCAACTGGTGAGGACTTTTTTTTTCTTTTTCCCTCAGTGGTGTTACACTGTCAGACAATGTCGCCTTTAGTCATTTTGTGAAACTATTTTTTATACATTTACATCTTTAAGGCCTTTAAACAGGTGAAATCATGAGAAATTAATCTTCAAAGTGATAAATCATGATAAAGTTGCTTAATGTGGTCACGGTTGGTGTGGAGGGCAAAAACTGAAGTTAACATGGGAAAAAAACCTTTGTTTGCTTATCATCTTGTTGTATGGTTTTTGACACCTTATTTTGTCATGGGTCAGAGAGAGTGTAAAAATGGTCATGGAAAGCTAAATTATGACACATTTGGTTCAAAAACCATTGACTAACATTATTAGCTAACATGGAGAACAATGAAATGATTAAAGAAAATGCATAATATGACTCACTTACGGAGAAAAGACCTGGGCCCTCATTTATCAACAGTGCGTAGAAAAGGTTCTATATTTTGTTCTACGAATGAAATTTAGAATGTGCCTAAGTACAAGAAAATCCGTATTTATCAAACGTGCGCATGCAGTTCTTACGCACATGAGTAAGCAATCATTGTTGATAAATCCCACATGTGCGTAAGTAACATGCTCGTTCACGTTCACGGACATTTGCATTCGGAAACCCTTCCAATGAACCATATATGGTGACAACACCTCCCTTTATAAATCACGTGAATGTATGTGTCCTCACCGAAATCATGGCAAAGAAAGCGGTACCGACTGAGAAGCCATTCTGTGCTCTCACTCTCAGCGCGGTCTTTGAAAACGCGTTCTATGCGGAGCGCATTGTTTGCCAAGTTTCCAATAACGCAAGATAAGCCATTGCACTGAGACAAACATTTGTCACAGCTGTGTTTTATAGGGTTTGACACCAATTACGGATGTTTAAAACCAGGCAAATGATAAATTGAGTGTTTTATAATTAAAGGAAACACAGGACATATGTGGATTGCTTAATGCATACTATGACACTCTTAAATGCTTTTTATGTGTAGTGTCGCTATTCTACCACTAGATTCTCTGTGTAAGCATGCTCAGAGGTGTGCTTATATTTACACACATTTCTACGTATAAGTACAAGTTGGTAGATCCCACACTTTGTGTGAAACTGTTCTTACGCACTCATTACGCACAAATCTGTGCATACGCACTGTTGATAAATGAGGCCCCAGGAGCCTGTGCACTTGCACACATAAATAAGTGTTTCCTTTTCCCAGTGTGCAGCAGTGACCTGACATCTCATCACATGACCTAATTCTCTTGTGGGTTATTTAAGGTCAGGCCTTGAAATGCCAGAGGTCTTGCCTTTACTCAGACCAGGAAATTAAAATATTTCCAGACCAGATCTTTCATCCAGATCCAAAATGTGATGATTTGCCATATTGTACGTCAACAGTGTTTCAGGAATCAGTCCTATTGATTTATTGACAAAGAGTTTTGTTTGTGACATCCATAGCCACCAGAGAGCAGCACAATGAAATGTTATTTTTATTTTCAGTTCAGCATGAGAATGTTTCAGTCCAGATGCATTGCTCTCTTTTTGACCTGATCCATGTGTTTATTAGTGTATATCAGAGCTCTTCTCCACAGCAGCAGATACACAACCCCCCACAGCAATGCCCAGGTGCATCCACAGATGGCATGAGTGTTGGTGTTTTGTCTCAGCATTGGCATATGGACTGAATCAGTTTTTGTTGATATTTTGTAGTTTGACTGTAGTGTAACGGGGTTGTGCTTTATACAAGTGACTTGTTTTAATTATATGGATAATATAGGTAGCAGTTTAGGCTTCAATCCTTTTGCTGTGGAGTCCAATTATTGTTTGTTTTTCATTTGAATGCCATATGGTGGAGATGATGCAAGCAGTTTAATGCTAATAAGACGAAGTGTCTAACCTCTGACCCTTCAAGAGGAGCCCATAAATGTTTATTTCTTTCTCTTTCTTTCCTCTGTGCTGTGGGAAACCCCTTAGTTTATGAGCTTTAACATTTTCCATTGGCCCAGCTAAGCAAATGGATGAGATTCAGCGTAAAAATCAGTTTAGGATGAGTGTGACTGTTTTTGCTAAGAACCAAACCTTTGTGTTTGTGCATATATTCACTAATTAAGTTATAGTATCTGTCTTTATTAGAGAATCATTTTGAATGTTTAAAATATATATGTTGAAATACAGATTTAAAGAGTTTAAACAATTTAAGCACTGTTGAAAACATCTATTGCATAGAAAATAACTATGACCAGTATTTCAATTAACACAAGCGATTTGTACTTGTTTCAATCAATAATAACAATTAAAATGATTAAAATCACTTTTGTTAATTGAAATAAAGCTGACATAATGTAAAATTAATAGATAAATAATAGATGAAAACTTAAATGTTAAAGGGGTCATATGATGCGATTTCAAGTTTTCATTTCTCTTTGGAGTGTTACAAGCTCTTGGTGCATAAAGAAGATCTGTAAAGTTGCAAAGACTAAAGTCTCAAATCCAAAGAGATATTCTTTATAAAAGTTAAGAGTCAGCCACGCCCCCCTAAAACGGCTCGTTCTAACACACCCCACATATCTACGTCACTGTGTGGAAATATTAGTATAATTCCGCCAAAATGTGCACGCAAAGAAAGAAGGCGTGGGACCCCTTAAAAAAAAAATCTACATAAAAAATTTAATAAAAATGAAAGAACAAAAGCGCATAACAGTCACTAAAACTTGTGCTAAAAATGTAAAAGTTAATTTCAAATATTAATAAATACTGTAATAATATATGAATGATACCAAAATAATACATGCCTCAGTTTGTAAAAACAAGCAAAATTGTATTTACTGTATACTTGCTCCATACTAGACTTTAAGATTGTAAGTGTGTAATTGGCAGTCCATTTGTTTGTGTAGACAGTTATGTAATTTTTGTGGGGATATTTAGCCTGGACTCTTCATTTAAAGGATTACATGCAATCAGTTTTAGATCTCTAGCTGGTTAGTGGCAGCCTGATTCATTCCTATCAAGGGAAGACAGGCGGTTCATGAGAAAATGAGGGGGAGAAATGAATCGTCTGGAGGACTGTTGATACGAATTGATACCTCTGTGGTCTGTAATGAGTGTCGGGTGGGACGTGGAGTGGGGGATGGTCCGGAAAGCCCTTTATGCCAGAAATGAGGTTTAGTTGTGTTTAGAAAAGTGTGTGAGGAATTTCTTGTGTTAGATTAGAAATGAATACGTTATGAAGAATAGGTGAAAGTGACAGCGCTACAGTGCCAGTGGATTTTGGGATTGGGGAGGGGCTAATATACCCTCCTGCTGTGTGTAAAAGGTGCCCAATAAGGGTCAGATGGTGCAATAGGCTGCCAGCTGCTCCCTTCCTCCCTGCATGTCTCTTTCCCTAATGAGAGCGGAACAAAGAAGTGGCATCCTTTCCACCTCCTCCATCTCTCTGTGTGTGTCCCAGTGCTTGAGTCTCACAAATAGCTTATTTTTCATCTCCAAAATGTGACCAAAATGGCAAGGGATTTTTTTGAGTTTGTCTGTTTCCTGTTATTGCCGCCCCATGTCTTCGTCCAAGGTCTGTGTGTGTGTAGGCATTGGAGAGATGACTGGAAAAGGAAGCTGAGGGTGATTGATTAAGGCGCACCCGCCCTCTGGTCTGTCCTTGTTGTAGGTCGTAAAATCACAAAACCAAATGCATACTTGGCCATATTATTAAAAGTATTGCAGCAATCTATATTGAAATCCCCTATCATGCTCACATTTCAAGCTTGTGATTTTTGGATGTCGTGTTTAAAACAACCACATGACTCTTATCAAATCTGCACAAACAATGATCTAAGTATGTAAACATTCTGAAATCATAATGATGCCGCTGTGTGATCATTTACAGTAATGGTTAGTGCTCAGAAGGAGGAGTGGGTGATTTCCTTTATGCAGTTCTCCAGCTTTTTATTGTGGAAGTGTGTAGGCACGTGTTTACAGTAATGGTTAGTGCTCAGAAGGAGGAGTGGGTGATTTCCTTTATGCAATTGTGGAAGTGTGTAGGCACGTGAGTTTGTGCAATTTTAATGTGTGTGTGTGTGTGTGTGTAGGAGAGGGTTAATAAGGGCCATCCAAGTCATTATGAACTCTTTGGAATAAATTTGTTCAACCTTTCCAGTGAACTCTTCTTTAGTGCTTTATTGTCTTAATTATCAGTTTCTAGAAAACCAGGAATTGTAGTTTCCATATTATTACTAATTATTACAGTTTAAAATAACTGTTTTCTGTTTTAATATATATTAAAATGTAATTTATTCCTGTGATGCAAAGCTGAATTTTCAGCATCATTACTCCAGTCTTCAGTGTCACATGATCCTTCAGAAATCATTCTAATATGCTGATTTGTTGGTCAACAAACATTTCTTATCAAAATTGATAACAGTTTTGCAAATCAGTTTGTGGAAACATTGTTTTCAGGATTCTTTGATGAATAGAAAGTTTTTAAAAAAAGCATTTAGCCTATACATTATAAATGTCTTTTTACTGTCACTTTTTAATCCATGCTAAATAAAATATTTAAAAAGATCTCATATCAGATTGGCATTCTTTAGAATGACATTAAGTGCACAAGGTTTAACACACTCTACCATTTTATTGTTAGTTTTTTTAGTGTTTGGGAATAATATAGGCCAAGTTTCTGATTATCAAATTGGCAGCATTATTGTTTTTGCATCTTAGTACCAATAAATGGTCTTTTTGGATTAGAGAAGGAAGTTTTGAGTTTTGAAAGTTACAGCGAAAGTTATGTTGCAATGAACTATGATATACCCTACCAAAGTCACACATATTGCCTAATTTTTAAGACTTACCATATAAATTCAAGTGTTTTAACTTGATCTACCCATTTATTTCTTGATCTAACCTCAGCTTTAAGTGGAGCATGAACAAAAGCACTGCAGCTTTTAATCATTAATACAAATCTGGCTGATATGCATGATCGCCCATATGCATTGTGATGTTAAACGAAAGCTGTCCCCTCCATGTGCTGGAACAAGGTACAAGACTGAGAACTGGCAAACAGATGCCTGCCAAACACCTCCAGCCCTACTTAATGACTGACTAGACGGTTTACAAGCATTCCTGTAGTACTTACATGCACAAACACAGACATGCATGCAGATATATGCTCTGATGCATCATTATCAATTCACAATCAGTATGAAAGTATATTGAAATGGCTGGTGTGTTAATGCTCAGCCGTGGACACACCCGTGTGCTTAGTGTTGTGGTGGTCACCATAGAGATGTCTGTGCCCTGTGCAGGGTTGAAGAGTGCAGCTCTGTAATTAAAAGCTGGATGTGGGCCTTTTATTAAACGCACTTGTCCTGCAGGGCTCTCATTTGCAGAGACGTAGGCATATAAGCAGTGCACAATAAATGCAGAAATTGTTGGTGATACTGTGGCATGAAGTTTGCAGTTCACACTATAGTGTTTGTTTGAGCATTATTTAAAGAAATGGTCAGTTATATGCCTGTTAAAGTGATAGTTCATGCAAAAAGGAAAAATCTGTAATTATTTACTGAGGCTCATGTTCCAAATCTGTATGACAGACTTTCTGCAGAACACAGAAGTAAAACATTATTTGAAACATTTTTGCAATTATAGTGAATAAGGGATGAAGTTTTGAAAAGCACTGTAAAAGTGTCATAAAAGTGATCTATATGACTTGTGGGGTATGTTTATGCCATATGATAAGTCTGTGAGAAAGAACGAGAGTCTTTATTCACTGATAAGCTTATCAATAACACATTGTGAAGATTGCTGATAGGAGTCAGCACATTAAAATCGAGAATTTAATCAGTCTGAATTAGGAACTAATCAGTCAGACCGATTTAGTGAACTGACTCAAATGATTAGGAAGAACGATTTGTTCCTTAAAGGGATAGTTCACCCAAAAATGAAAATTTGATGTTTATCTGCTTACCCCCAGGGCATCCAAGATGTAGGTGACTTTGTTTCTTCAGTAGAACACAAACGGAGATTTTTAA
>NW_015658518.1:816264-849210 GCF_001515625.1 Sinocyclocheilus rhinocerous | reverse complement strand
AAGTCACCACTCCCGAATGAGTTCGCGCGAGAGAAAGTAATCTTTTAGTTTTAAGTCGATTTGAACAATCGGATAAGCGCAAGTAAGTACCAATTTGATTGCCGTCGTACCTACAATTTATATGTAAACATCTTTTATATCTTATTCAGGTCAGTACTAAATAAACAATAACATGCATTTTGTATGATCCCTCTTATTTTGGTGAAATTATTAACATTTAGCAGATTCTGCAAGGTGTATGTAAACTTTTGACTTCAACGGTAGTGCATTAGTCATATGGACTACTTTTATAATAGTTTAATGATGGTTTTTGTCATTTTGGAGATTCATAGCCTCAGTTATATTATATTGAAAAGAGTGTCCAGAAAGACCACAACAAAAAGAAAGTCATACAGGTTTGGAAGAACATGAGGGTGAATAAGTATTGTGACAGAATTTTCATTTTTGAAAATGAAAATCTGTTATCGCTTGCTCACCCTCTTGTTGTTCCAAACCTGTATGAGTTTCTTTCTTCTGAAGATAAGAAGATATTGGTAATGTTGGTAACCTGTTGCGGGTAGCCATTGACTTCCATAGTGTTTTTCCCATACAATGGAAGTGAATGGGGACCAGCATCTGTAACAGTTAACATCATTCTTCAAAACATCTTCTTTTCTGTTTAACAGAAGAAAGAACCTCACAGGTTTGGAACAACTTGGGTGAGTAAATGATGACAGAATTTTCATTTTTAAGTGAACTGGCCCTTTAACTAGATAAGATCAATGTAGCCTACCATGTTGAAGTGAGAAATTATACTTCTTGTTCTTTAGAACTTTGTGAAACTTTAACGTTTCAACACATTGCGATGTCAACAGGAACTACTCTTCCGTTGAATCTAGAAAGAAAGTTTGAGTGTAGATACATACATTAAACAGTGGCCTTTGACGCACAGCATTAGAATGACAGCACCACCGTCCACTTTCACCAAGGTGTTCTTCCTGAATGCATAATGAAATTACTGGTTATAAATAATACTGACGTGATATACCACATGCATGTGCAAACATATCAGAACGGGAAATACTAAAGTTATTGCAATAAAACACGTTCGTTGTTATTGCAATAAAACACACTCATTTATGTGTATTTAAGCAGTGACCACAGTTAAACAGGCTGTCTACAAACATATGGCCAATGAAGAGTTTGGGTTTTGTGCTTGAAGAAGTGCTACACACTTCAAGCAGTGACATAAATTGCCCTTGAGGCATTCGGATATGTTTGGAATGCCCTCATGTTGTTCTTTAAAATTAAATTACGCCATGACAAGAATAACCCAGTTGTTGTGTATCACACATTGTTGCTGAGCATGACCTCTAGTGGTCAGCAGATGAACTGCAGCTTACAAAGTGTAATTTCCTATACAGTCTATGGTAATTTCACGTGGCACGTCTTTTACTCTGTAATAAACCACAGCATTGGTATTGTAATTCTTTAATGGTTTGATATAAATGCAGCATGTCACCTTTCATATGAATGGTTGTGCTTGTGAGCTGAAAACCTACATCTTTACTCTAAATCAATCCATTCTAAATCAGTTTTGAAGGTTATAAGAAGATTATGAAAATGATACGCACATTAACGTGTTAGAAAATAACACACAAATTTATGATCGCCCTGAAAATATTGAATGCATTCCTCTCGCCCCATCACGTTCAATATTTTCTTTCTTTTAATAGCTCTAATCTCAAAGTGTATCCTATATGAGGTGGGAGTGTTTTTGTCATTTTATTGATGTGTATTTGTGACCACACTCTTTGATGTTTATATCATGACTCAGGTGATAAAAAATTAAGCAGGCTGTTTGAGAGCTGTTCTGCCAGGGGTGGGTGGGCTGTTAGGTAATAAACCATCAGGCGGAGTCAAAAGAGCTGTTTATAGAGCACAGCAGTCCGTCAGAGATACAGAGCTGCAGTTTCATCTAGCTGTGGGAAGTTGTGCTTCATATCCTGAGATTTTCAATAACACTCAAACGCAGAGATGACTACCATGTTCAGATACCCCGTGTTTCCACTCCTTCCAGGTGAGATTTGGGGGTAATATTTAGGGGAAATAACATGTAAATACAGTTTTAGGCAAAGCAGAGTAGCACTTATTATTTTATATTATTTTTATTAGTAGTAATTAATAGAATAGTTAAAGAAAAAAATACTCTGTTGACCTATATGTACTTAATGTATGTTGGTTTTTGCTTCTAATTTCACATTGTCGGGATGTGTGTCACACTTTTATCAATTGATGTGATCATGTTTATTCAGATATAGTTTATCAGCCTTTCAACTGATATGGAGCTGTGTGCTGAATGATACATGCTTGTTTGTTAGGTTAAAAATAATGACTAGTATCCGGCTATAAACAAATAACCATGTGAGATAACAGTCACATGGGTTTGTCATTCATCATGTGTTTAATGATATCAGAATAAATGATAAGATAAACCAGAGAAAGAGAGCTTGATTTATTCTCTGATATAACAGTTTCAGTGAAACTAAAATAATGGCTTTCCCCTATGTATCCTATGATTGTTATGATTTTGAAAATTTGTAAGAAAGAAAGAAAGAAATGGTTTTACCTGGAGAGCAGTCTCCCCTGATCATAATGTGATTATATGCACATAATATTATAAAATAGTCTGTTATTTTGTCTCCTGTTTTTGACCCTATGATTTGGGCTAGCTTTTTATTTTATTTTATTTAGTATTTTAGTTTTATATTTTATATTATTTTTTATTTTTGACATTAAAATGCAAATACTTTAGGGAATATGGCTTATGCTTCTTAAACGCCAAATTTGTCTAATATTTGTCATTATGTTTTTGTGGAGTGTGTCTAATTGTGTTAGTTGCACATGTTTCTATGTCAGTAAACACTGATGTGTGGATCTGTATGTTGTTGTGATACATCTTATGTTTTTGTCAGGACTGTTGTCTGTGTGTATACTATTGATGTCTGAATTGAGTTTATAAATTGGTATTTTAAAAGTTGTTTTTGCTTCATTCATCAGATCAGTTGCTGTTTTTTTATAAAAGGAAAAATGAAAAACATTTGAATGTAACTGCTAAGATAAATGTAGCACATTTTGTTTAGGTTGTAACAGATGTTAAAATTGATGTATTTGTGTCTTTTTCTCAGGTCTGGACCAGACAGACATACCAGAGGGACTGTCCCGCGCGCGGAGCATTATGGCAGAGCCAGACTATATGGACGGTGATAGCGATGAACTCATTAAGCCCAAGAAACTCCTCAACCCAGTGAAGTCCTCCAGAAATCACCAGGACCTACACAGAGAGCTCCTCATGAACCAGAAAAGGTGATGCACATACAGCCTATATTAGATCAGTTCTCCTACACTATATCTGTACCTCTTTCACTCAGAATTGACTGTTTCTTTTTAGCAAATTATCTGAACATGCTGTGTGGACATTGTTATTTTTATTGGACATTGGACATTGTGAACATTGACAGTGATATGACTTGAAACTAGCATAGCTATATAGGAAATGCAGTCATTATATTAAAATATCTGACCACATTTGACCAATCAGAATCAAGTATTCTGTAATAAATGCCTGTATGACTTGTTATGAGTCATATAAAGATCAATTTCTGCCATTCCACTTTTGCATATTTCTCAAATGAGTTCTTAAAATGTTACAGTCATTCTGAAAACTGATTCTACCCAGAGGACTTTCTGGATAGGATGAATGATCTCCCCCCCGTCAGATCTGTCTGTGTTTGTGTGCTGTATCTAGGCAGACAGGAACCAGAAAAAAATGCACTGGAAATAATCAGTTTGAGTCACTCGTTTTAGTCCTCTCTTTCTTTTTTCCTCTGTCTCTCTCATTCTCATTGGTGATGAATTGTGAAAGCAAGGGTATACACATGCTCTCTATTACGTAAAGCAGTTTTTTCTTTTGCAGTTGGAAGTTATTAGGAAGAACCCTTGAGGATAGAAGTTGTTCTTGTAGCTTTGATGCGAATAAGAACGGATAAGTCACAACACAAGTCATTTATGTTGCAAGAAACATATAACACACACACGCATTCTACCAGCATGATTATATAAAAT
This sequence comes from Sinocyclocheilus rhinocerous, assembly GCF_001515625.1. Taxonomy (NCBI): domain Eukaryota; kingdom Metazoa; phylum Chordata; class Actinopteri; order Cypriniformes; family Cyprinidae; genus Sinocyclocheilus; species Sinocyclocheilus rhinocerous. Next base: position 845,106 of record NW_015658518.1, on the reverse strand, counting down.
CCTGTCCACTGGTTCTCACCTCCCACATTAGTTGAGCATGAAGTGAAGAGTTTGTAGAATTCCTACAGACATCGGAATCCTCCGCTGAGGATTTATTCCAGTAATTCCCAATTAGGTGTATGTGTGTACTTAAGCAGTTTCCAGGCAGTGCAGAAAAGATTCGAGTCTTTGTTACCTTATCTTGTTACAGATTTGTAAAAATGACTGCGTGGTTTGTGGGTGATATTTTGGACTTGTTGAGCTTCTATGGATTAAAATACACAACACAGAGAATGCAAATGACATTACATTTGTTAAGCATCCTATCTGCTTTCATTTACAAATAAAATTGTTGTAATTATATAAATATATTATTTAAATATTATCCATGCAAATGTTTATTGTAAATGTGCATTATCATATTTAATAATAAATCATATTTAATAATAAGTAACTTAATGATACCCAACTATAGTCATACTTTTTCTTTCCCAGGGATTGGAGATTAAATTGATCTTTTTAGCTAATTTTGGTGCAGTCATGGACTGTTCATTGTCCCTGTTAAATAAAATTAATGATCTAATGAAGGGGTATTAATGATGAGGCTGTGGGGTTACATAAGACCTAATCACTGCACAGGCCTGGAGATCATGAAGACCCTTGAGAAAGGGGGCCTATAATTCCAATTTTCACACTTTTTGTATTTTTCCTTAAGATGCTAGTGAGTCTTACTTGATAAAGAGTGGGGAATTGAGTGTGTGTGCTTGTTTTGGTTTAGAAAAAGGGAACATCTCCATAATCTAAATGGGATTAGTTCCAGATGTGGTGCTCAGAGGGATGCTGAAAGATGTAGGGTTACATAAGAAGGATTACAGCATCCCCTTCGACTTTCCTCCCACCCTATCTCTGTTCCCTTCTCTGACACCCACCTTCTGTCTGTCTGCCTCCCACCCTGCTGTACACTAACACTCAAAGTGTTTCTACAGCCAGGGCAGAAGGTGAAGAACACAGAGTGATGGAGAGATAGAGGTCGGACTATATATAGTCTGTTGCATCATATATTAGATAATGTATTGGGTTGGGGGGCCGGGGTGGGCTTTTATGTAATCGAGGCCAGCCTCGTCTTTGCTTTATGTTTCTTTCTGTCGCTAGTCTCCTTTTCTTTTTGCTGTTATTTTGCCCAGCTGTCTGTGACGAGTAACCACACATAACGACAAAGTGACTGTTTCTAGCAGTTACCAAGGGACCAGTGTGTTCCTGTTATATAATCACTGACGACACACGCTGGCATTCCTGAAGATGTTTGTACCTCAGAAATTCTTAGAACAGAAGTATTTTTAATCTTTTCATCCCAGGTACAAGTCTTAAAGCGATAGTTCACTTAAAAATTACATTTTCATAGTCATTTACACACCCTTATGTCATTTCAAATCTATATGACTGACTTTCTTCCAAATATTTTTCAAAACAACATTGGATCCCATTGACTTTCAGTGTATGGACAAAACAACACTAATGGAAATGACATGATGGTGAGTAAATGATCACAGAATTTAAATTTTCTTTGTGAACTATCCCTTTACGCCCAGTGTTAGCAAGTCAGTTTGTTATTCTACAGCACTCAAGAAATATCACTTGTTTACTCAAACCCAGCATTGTTCCTGTTATAGCTGAATGACAAAGAGAAAACAGCCATAAAACCACACCTATAGACAAAAGCACATCCTTATCTTAATATTGGCTCAAATAAAAACAATAACTTTCAGAAAGCTCACAGACTAATGCACAAACCTGCAAAGCTCAAGAGGCCAATGAAGTGTTTACTTTGGAAAGGCTGCATTTACACATTGTTTAAGCCTGACGGTGGTAATGGGGTTGTTTTTTCTTGATTTTTCCTTAGATTACTTTAGTTTAGACTGGAATAGTTTAGTCTCAGAGAACAGTCACATAATTCAAATCAAAATGACAAAAGCAGAGTTTTAAGACAAATTGGATTTTAGTTCTATTTTTGGCATGTAAACACATATTAGCTTCAGCCTGGCAACAGAGATTGCTCATGTATTTAATCATTAATAAGAAATGTGCCCTGAATCATAAAACAATCATTGTTTCCTCTTATCTTGTTTGTGGAATGTATCTGATCTGTAATTGTTCTCATGAAGTTACCTGCGCAACAGATACATTCCACTCATGTGATTAATGTCTGATGTGCTTTTGTTGTTCTTTCTTCTCATAGAAGAGAGAATAGTTGGAGGGAGAAAGTAAAATACTGTTCAGAAACTAAATCAGTGAGATGACACAGAAATGGAGAACAGACAGAAGTGTGTGTGTGTTTTTTTTTTTTACACTCACCTGGCAGAGATTCTCATAATTCCATATTTTGGAGCCATATATTTATACAACTGCTGTCCAAATAGCCAAAACATTTCATCTCCCATTTTCTCAGCTCTGATATTCTCATCTGCTCTTCTCATTTTTACTTCATACTAGTCTAGACAAGTCTACAAGTTTTGGAAGGATGGACAAAACTCAACAAGTCTCTGGTGTGCCAGGCAGAGAGCAGGATTATGTTCAAAGTGTTGTTATCAGTGTTATTTTAGTATTCTTGAAAAAAGTAATCTGATTACGTAACTCGCATTACTTGTAATGCTTTACCCCCAACACTGATTACTTATATAGTAGTATTTATTAATATATACTGAATTAACTTTTATTATTGTATGTTTAGTTTTAGTAGTTTTCTGTGCTTTTGTCAGGTTTAGAATTAAAAATAAAAATATAGCATTCATTGTTTGAGCATTTTTAATACTTTAGTAGCATTTATTGTTGGTTCAGCCTCATTTCAATTTCAAATATTTTGGTCATCTGCTCTTCCTCAAATCGCTTTGAAATTGGCCAATCACATCCGTTGACTTCTATTCCAGATATGCGTTTTTCTGAAATTCATTACATATGAGCTAACTGGAAGTGTTTCATAAACAACTGGTTTCAGGCTTGTTAATTTGGAGAAACATGGCATTGAGAATTACGCAACAAAGATGTCACAGCAAAGTACTGTAATTTAAATAGTTAATCTCCATACGCTCTAAATGTACAGCAGCCTCTGGTCATTATAAACCAATTCCAATCCCTAAAACCCACCCAGGAATCCATCCATACTGGATTACAGTATGTGGGGCAATCAGGATTTTCACAGGGACATGTTCACAGTCATATTATGTAACCCTATGGATTATTATCCCTAAAATGTGCTGGAGTCATCTCATCTTTTGCTCTCTCATTAAATCAAACCTCTGATTGAAATCATGAAATGGAAGCAGTTATAGTTTTAAACTAACCCCTAATACTAAATTTTACATTTCAAAGTGCTCCATTTGTGCTCAAATTATGCAACTATTTGATGAACGGTGTTCTGATACTTTTCTAAGCAATCAGACTTATAGTTTTTTTTCTGGTGACTGATGATAAAATGAACAAAAAGTCCTATAGACTTGCTTTGAAGGAGCCATCTATCTTACAGTGAGTCCAAAATTGTGTATACTGTCTTGAGTAGGTACTACATTGGGAACTAACTCTGCGACCGTTAAAAAAGTATATTCTATGTAGTATGATTATGGGCTTTATGAACGAAATTCAGGCGTACTGCATCTGCCATGTTGTTATTGTCATGTGACCTGTCAGTTGCATTGCTTCACTGCATAAACATAAATCCTCTCCCATGGCCTCATGGGATATTAAAGTGTCCATCGAATGCACACTGCAGAATTTAGCCAGAAGTAGTAAGTCATCCGGGTACATTTTGCAATACTATGAATTTGGACATATTGTGTAATGGTGGCAACTTTTGCAGGGCCAATGACCACACAGTTCTTCAGAAAATGTAAAATTGTGGTTATTTATTGACAAATATCTCATCGTCTCCTTGTTTTCCTTATCACAGGGGCCTTGCGCCGCAGAATAAACCAGAACTCCAGAAAGTGATGGAGAAGAGGAAGAGAGACCAGGTGTTAAAGGCTCAGAAAGAGGAGCAGGAGGCGCACAAGAAAAGGTCAGACCTTGAGATCGAGCTCATGAAGAGACGAGAAACCCTTGAACAGGTATGTTTCCTCACACACAAAGACATAGATGTTTAATGGGCATATCCAGAAATGAGTGACTGAAATTGTCTTCTTGTTTAGCTGGAATTGGGGCAACATAAGAATGAAGAGGAGCAAGAAAACACCCCGGAGTTTGTCAAAATGAAAAGCAATCTGAGAAGAACCAAACAGGAAGTGGACGGGCAGGAGCGTGCCACCTAGAAACAGTTTCCATGGCACATTTGTTGGGAAATGGACTGGGGTTTGTGGGGATTTCCTGAAGTTTTTCCCCTATGTGTCCCTATGAAACAAGTGACTGTAGACGAACGGTTCCTGTTGCCTGCTCGCAGACACAACCAGTATTCACGCAGCCTCTTTTCCTGAACAACGTTCACAAATAAAGAGGATTGAAGAATAAACGACACATTCACACAAACTCTTGCACATGGGCGCAGCCTCTTTGCCACTGGTTGACTGGCTTCAAAGAACATGCATGGCGGAACAAACAGAGACCACATGATTACTTTGTTGGGTATTTTTTTATGTTTTGGAAAGGGGGCACATATTATTTTACTATTTTACTTTAAAGACCTGAAATGGGACACTGGATGGACTCTTTTAAGCCAAAACAATCCTCTTTTATTTATGTTCAGTCTAAGCTTTTGTTCGAAAGGGCTTCTCGAGTCATTTTCCTCTTGGTTGACGTTTAAAGGAAACTAAATATAAAGTTCCAACAATGCAAGTTGTAGTTGCATCATGCTTGCTTTTTATGAATTGTAATGTTTGTGCGCTCCCTCTGCTAAATTTCATAAGCGATATTAGTTCTAGTTTTTTGAGTTTTCTTTGCAAATATTTTTGTTACAACTTTTTTAATGAATACATTACTAATAAGTGAATACACTTTAGTTCAATGTGATATTAAATGCAAGTGCATCTGTTCTCTTTCACTTGAGTGGTAGAACATGAAATGTTTATTAATGAAGAAAGACACATGGTTTTGTGTAGATTTGAGCCAATAAATAACCACTCCTTGTGTTCCCTTAAAACCTTCTTTTAATAAATATTTTATCATGTTGAATTCTTTGTTAATTTGATGTCTATATGAATCTCTGTGTGACCAAGAAGTGCAAGTGATCTTAGAGAGGAAGGCAATTCTTTTAAAGGAATAGTTCTCCCAAACATTTTGGTTAACATTTACTCACCATCAGGCCACCTAAGATATAGTTGATTTTGTTTCTTCATCTGAACAGATGTGGAGAAATTTAGCATGTCATTACTTCACCACATCACCAATGGATCCTCTGCAGTGAATGGGTGCCGTCAGAATGAGACTCCTGATAAACAGCTGCTTTTTAACATCTTAAAAAGTGAAAAGCTGTGTGTGACAACTATTCCATCATTAAGGTGTTAACCATTTCTTCTGGTCAAAATTAGAGTCCATATTCCATAATAATGCTTCCTCCAGTAACAAAAAAGTCCATCACCTGTTTCCTCTCACGTCAAAATCCACCAACATAATTGTTTAGAACTGTTTTGCACTTTAAACGGTGCTTGATATGTGCATATTTCTCTCTTGATTCACACAAGATGACTTTTTCATTGAAGAAAGCAATATTATAGATAGATGATTCATATCTCTGCCAGAAGCTACGGATTGAAGTTAAAAATGTCTTGCAGCTTTTCGCTTCACAAGACGTTAATTGATGGACTAATTGAACTCCTATTCTGTTGGCACCCATTGACTGCAGAAGGTCCAATTTTGAGCAAGTGAGATTTTCATGTAGATGAATGACTGACTTTAGTGCATGAGTGAATGGAACAACAGCCTTGAAACCCTGCAACTTTTAAGAAGCAAAGTAGGTGTAAGTGAGTCATCTGGAACAAGGTCTGCACCTCCCACGCCATAAAATGAGACTGTCCATATAAAGGGATAAGCATGAGTCTAAACGATTCATAATTAACTGCTTGAGACTTCAAAAGTATTATGACGTTATTTTGTATCTGACAATCACAGAAAGACGTTAGTTAAATGCAGAATTTCAATGTTTGGAGACTAACCCCTTAGTTACTCACAAAATGGTATCCAACGCAAAATAAGCAACAAAAATGAAAATAGAGCAAATCTTAATTCCAGGAGTTCTTATGTAACTGTGCTGTGTCAAACAGCTGGCAGCAGAAGTAGGTCTGAGGGAACTGTGTCACAGACACTAAATGAAAGCTTTTAGATGTACTTATCACAGCTGAAAAGATCTGATATCAGCTTTCTCTTTTCCGAATAAAAAAAAAAAATCCTAAAAAAAAAAAAATAGTGTAGGATTTACTTTGAAACGGAAATTGCTAGTAATTGTCACAAATAGTAAAATAAATAAATAAATAAATACATACATACATACATAAATAAATAAAAAAGGCAAGTAACACATTAAATGAAACAAGACATTTTGAAGTACAAAGACTGAAATTGTATTTTCCTGTAAAACATACTCCTGTAATCTTTGCTTTACTTACACTGCGAAAAACTATTTATATAGGCCTGTCTATCAAAAAATAAAATAAAATAAAACCATAACATTTACTTGTTTAGTAATATGCATTGCTAAGAACTTCATTTGGACAACATTAAAGGCGATTTTCTCAATATTTTAAATTTTTTTGCAACCTCAGATTCCAGATTTTCAAATAGTTATATCTCGGCCAAATATTGTCCTATCCTAACAAACCATACATCAATGGTTGACCCTAACCCTAACAAACCATACATCAATGGAAAGCTTATTTATTCAGCTTTCAGATGATGTATAAATCTCAATTTCGAAAAATTGACCTTTATGACTGGTTTTGTGGTCCAGGGTCACATATAATAAAAATAGTTATTATAATAATAAAGGTAATACACAAATAAACATAAATAAATAAAATCTGACTTTGAGACACTAATATCCACTTGCTGGAGTGTCAGATAGCCTATGTATTTTCGTCAAGGAGAGCATAAGGTTACACCCTGTGCTGCTGGTAAAATTTAAGTGCAGGATAGGATTAGTTCTCAGGCAGTTTATCGGGCAGTATGTAGGGGACCTGTCTCCAAATTTCCCTAAACGGGCTCTGGCTGCTTCTCCAGGGGGCGCCTGGCGGCTCAGAAAACAGAATCGTCCGAGTCGCATTTACGTTGTTTTGGGACGTTTTTTGGTCTTATTGATGACATATGCATACTAACATTATAATAGTTTATTTGTAACAAATTCCAGAATCGGCCTCCGTCATACAAGTACAAACATGACCGAGGACCCTCTGTAAAATGATTTCATGAAACGCCACAATCCTTTAAACACAAGTAACCGTAATTATTCTGCTTTTAGAAGCGATGAAAAAAGTAACACGTACCATGTGACAACGTTGACGCTGATGAGGCGGCAGTCGGAAATAACAATACGGTGACAATAAATACAATATAAATATTATAAAATAAAAATATATTGTTTGGTCCAGTTGTTTCTGACCAATTATTTACAACTGTCGTTCCACTAAATTCCTGATTTCATCAATAATTGATTTCATGCCGACTGCAATTCTACCCACTTTTATTTTAAACCATGTTGTCAAAAAACTCAACAAAGAAATAAATAATATAGACGACAAAAAAATACACAAATGTGAATGCAAAATAAACACTTTACAAAAGAAACCGAAAGTCATGTTTTCACACCGGCAAAATTCGGGGCAGCCCTGAGCCCTCTCACGCTTCAGACATGGCGACGCAGATGGCGGTAAATTCAGGTATTAATTTAAATATTCTATATTATAAACATACTTCATATTTTTCTACAGCATAGAGTATTGACTAATGCACTGGGCATTTAAACTAATGTAATTCAACAGATTTAAAGTACAAATACTTCGTCAGCTCCACGTTACCTTCATTAGTAAATATGCTTAAAGTGTGTACGTTAGCTATATGCGTCACACTACATTCATTATTATCTATCCACAATATTGCTATTATTAATATTATTATTATAGGAAATGTTGCGATAAGACCATTATTTCTGTGTGACTAGACAGAGCAGTTTATTTGAAACATTAATGTCTCTTAAGACTAACTTTTGAATATGGTCTTTACTGGTAAATAAGGTTAATAATAAATGGCCAAGATAATGTCTCATTTAAGTTTAAAATGTGCATTTAGAAATGAAGTTTAAGGTGGTTTTATTATATAGTTACTTGTGAGTCTTTTTTTGCGGCATGGCATCTATTTTTTTCCACCACTTCCAGTCATCGGTGGACTGTCGTAACAGTGAATGTTGATGCTTCATATGTGTGTTTTGACAACGTCCTGTGTTAACGACGGTCACGCAATAATAATCAATCACTACTTTTTATGTAAAATCAACTAAAAAAAAGTTGCATTAAAGACATTTTGTGACCAATTGTTTATTACAAATTAAACAGGAATTACCAATTCAGATAATACACCACGTAGCTTTAAAACAGCCCACCACACTACTTTCTGATTGGTAATGTGTATACAGAAATTATTATATAGTTACTTGTGAGTCTTTTTTTGCGGCATGGCATCTATTTTTTTCCACCACTTCCAGTCATCGGTGGACTGTCGTAACAGTGAATGTTGATGCTTCATATGTGTGTTTTGACAACGTCCTGTGTTAACGACGGTCACGCAATAATAATCAGTCACTACTTTTTATGTAAAATCAACTAAAAAAAAAGTTGCATTAAAGACATTTTGTGACCAATTGTTTATTACAAATTAAACAGGAATTACAAATTCAGATAATACACCACGTAGCTTTAAAACAGCCCACCACACTACTTTCTGATTGGTAATGTGTATACAGAAATAATTTATTATATAAATGTTTTGTGACATTGTGAATCTGTTTGCAGGAGCCAGTCTGTGGGGCCCGCTGAAGGAGCTCTGGGAAGCTGTAGAGGGGGCCATATGGAGACGACAGCCAGAGAGTGTTCATCTTTTAGATCTGCAGTTGAAGAAACACAAACCTTCCTTCCTCACCCTCTTCAAAAACCCAGTAGGTTTTACTTTCTATAGATTCAAAACATTTCATGTGGAAAACTCTAATTGTACTGTAATTAAGTTTGATGTATTACTTGTAAAATGATTCAGAGTTTCAAAATGCATCCTTTGTTGTAAAATACAATATTTTTTTTGCAAAACAGATGAAGAGTGCAGAACAGAGAGAGAAGGTACGGAAAGCCAGCACAGAAGGCATTGCTATTCAGGGCCAGCAAGGAGTACGACTACTTCCTGAGCAGCTTATCTCGGAAGCCTTCATCCTTAGTGACCTTTTTGACCTGGGAGAACTAGCTGCCCTTGAACTGCTGTTGGCAGGTACACACACTGCACATACACATTTAGTACTACTGAACTGCACATTGCTCATACTGTATCATTGCAGTGAATTTACTATGCGATAATGTGATCTTTATGTGTATTTTCAGGAGAGCACCAGCAGCCTCATTTTCCCGGCCTGTCTCGAGGCCTGGTGGCTGTGCTCCTTTACTGGGATGGCAAACGCTGTGTGGCAAACTCCCTTCGCTCGCTCATCCAGTCCAGACACGGGAAGACGTTCACGCTTGACTTGAGGTTTGTTGCTTTTCCTTCATGCTACAAGATCTAGCTCATTCTCCCATGCTTCTTTCCTTTTTAGGAAACATTTTATCCAAGAGGTTGACAGATTATTGATCGCACACTTCAACAACTCCCAGGATAATGGAAATGTGAATCTGTGTTGTCATGTTTTCTTTCCTTGTAGTCCTGAATTGGTGAATCTCACTACACGGTTCACGGATGAGCTGATGGCTCAGGGATTGACCAAACAAATCCTGAACTTGATCTCAGATATCAGTGTGACTCGTGAGTTTGAGAGGCTTCAGAAAGAGCGGGGCCTTGGCAATGAGAAACACAGAAAAGAGGTAAAGCATCCTGTGCAAATTGATGATAATTACATATGCAAATTATGTAAATGGCCAGTTTATAGTAACTGTTATTCATATGGTACAGGTATCCGACCTCATCAAAGAGTGCCGACAGTCACTAGCAGAGTGTTTGTTTGCATGGACATGCCAGTCACCTCTAAGCAAAGAGGACACCCTGACCCTCATCGGTCACTTGGAGACGGTGACAGCCGAAGCTGATGGCTCATTGGATAGCGTTAACCTTGCTTTAGTCATGGCGTTGCTTTATTGCCTGGATGTTAGTTTTCTGGAGCAAGGAACAGAGGATAGAGAAGGTATTCATGCTTTATTGTGACCATCTTTGGTAGCTATAAATGCTTTATTATGATCCACACTCATATAAGTATGATTAATAGAAAATATAGGTTGTTTATTTCCTAGTAGAGTAGGAAATACTATGTTTTCACAAACCCATTTTTTGTGTGTTCATTAGACTTGCTCCAGGCCTTGCCTCTACTGACGGAGAAGCAGTATGTGGCAGCGGTGCACAGTCGGTTGGTGGAGGGTCAGGCCTGGAAGCTTCCTGGACTGCAGGCAGTGGTGCAGCTGGCCTGGGCTCTGTCTCTGAGAGCCGTGTCACAGCTTCCACAGGGTGCAGGTATCACGCCTTTCATAGCTCAGGCTATTGTTAATTTCAAAATCGATTTTACTTTAGCTCTCATGATCTCTCATGATACGTCATAGGTACTGTGCCTTTGCGTGATCTCTATATACAGTACAATAGTTTGTTATAGTAGATGCAATTAGCAGCTAAACCCCGAAAATGCATGAAGTCGCTTTATAGGTTAATATACTCTCTCCTACTTTTGTTCATTTTCTTTTCAGCTCTAGTGGAGTTCACCGAGGCAGATGAGGCTCTGGCAGACCAGGCGCTGTTGGGAGGTGTCTTCCTCTTCCTGACAGAGGGCATCCTAGGAAGCGATGGCTTCAGCCAAGAAGAATTCTACACCCGCCGGCTGCATTCCCTCATTACAGATTTCCTGGCTCTCATGCCAATGAAGGTGTGAGGAGAAATGCTTGGAAAGTTCAAAAGAACAGCATTTATTTGAAATAGAAATCTTTTGTAACATTATAAATTACTTTACTCTCACTTTTGATTGATTAAATTCATCCTTATTTCTCTGTACAAAATTATACTCATGTTAATTAGTGTGTATGGAGATAAGTTAAGCGAAGAGTGTTATTTGCAGGTGAAGCAGTTGCGTAACCGTGCTGATGAAGATGCTCGACTGATCCACATGGCTCTGCAGATGGGCAGCGAGCCGCCATCATCTCTACGCAAGGACCTGGACCACCTCATGATACTTGTGAGCTTCCCTTTACATTTATCACATAGTACATACATATAGAATTCTTCATCATTGAAAATCTCTGTAAAGCCAGGAAATGACTTGCATCATCACATATTGCTCCTAAAATTTAATTCATGTTATTTTAATAGGTAATAGCATTGTCACTCAACAGCACTTTTGAACTCTTGTAATTAATGCTGAAGAATGGTGTTTTTTTGTTGTTGTTGTTTCAGATTGGAGAGTTTTACAGTAAAGATCCATTTGAACTTGAGCTGGCCCTGGAGTTCTGGTGTCCATCAGAGTCTCTTCATCACACTTCACTCACCGGATCTTTTCTTGGAGTACCTCTCCAAAGACCCCCTCACAAACAGGTGTGAGAAGAAACCTCATTTTTGCTCATCCTACAATATAAACTTCCTAAAAATATTTAAGGGTGATGAGAAATAGTAATTAACTATGTGGGTTGGTAAATGAAACATTACTGGTATTAAACTCCACAGTGTATTATTCATCACCACTGCTTTGAATAAAGTTCAAATTCCAGTATATATTTGTGTGTTACCTCAGGTGGTTCTCTCCAAGTTTGTGCGTCAGATGTGTGATCTGCTCCCTGCTACTCTCTACATCCCTTACTTGCGCATGCTGAAAGGGCTTGCTAATGGTCATCAGTGTTCCCACTACTGCTTTAGTCTGCTTAAAACCAATGGAGCTCCACACGGTAACTGCACCCTCAGATCTTAAAAGAGAATGGTGTGATATGAGTGCTGTGGTAAGTCGTGTGCACTACCATATAAGTTTGTTTATATGGCTGTTTCAGGAGAGAACCGGCAGGCTGGAGTGTCGGGCAGTGTTGTGTCATGGGAGCACTTTTTCCATTCTCTCATGCTCTACCATGAGAACCTGCGACGAGATGTGCCCAGTGCCGACAGCATGCAGTACCGCCACCCACCCATCAGAGGCATCACTCAGAGAGAGCTAGAAGGCCTCACAGCGTTCCTCCAGCTGCTCACCACTATCATCACCTGGGTATAGAACACATACATCACAATATAATGACTGATTGAACAGTTTCAATTCTAAATTGAAATGTTGTGTAAAATAAGTCTTTTAATTTCAGAAGGTATACATTTCATTAAACTTTATTGTACATCAATATTATATTGGCTATCACTCACCCTGCTTTCTAGATATCGACCAGTTAATTATTATTTTTTTTTTGTAGATGAGTGAACGTTTTGACTAAGTATTATTTGTAGCATACCTCTCTGAAGCATAGTTTATGAAAATGATTGGCCCTTTTCACTTTCATTTCAAAGCAAAAAAAAAAACATTAAAATTGAAATATTCCGGAATCAACATTAAATCTAATTGAATATGAATCAGAACTTGTGAATCAGAATCAAATAAGGGAACCAGTGCTAATGATCAGCCCTCATCACATCATCAAGCAGATGAAATTGCTCTCAATATCAGTGTTCAGATATGTCCTTATATTTTTCAGAGTGAGAACGCGCGTCTGGCTCTTTGTGAACACCCTCAATGGACGCCTGTGGTGGTGATGCTGGGATTGCTGCAGTGCAGTGTTCAGCCCGTGCTGAAAGCTCAAGTCTTGCATGCTCTTGCTGCCTTTGGCAAATCTCCTGAGATCGCTGCCTCCCTCTGGCAATCACTGGAGTACACACAGGTTGACTAAAACCTCATCCTATAATGCCAAACTGACCTACAATAGAAGAATAAATGTATAAACAGTGTATTAAACTTCAGTATAAACAGTGTGGATTTCCCACTTATGTGTGTTTTTAATTGAGTTGACTTTAATTATTATGTTATTGATCATTGTTGTATTTTTCCCTCTCAGATCCTGCAGACAGTGAAAGTTCCTGGACAGAGACAGGCTGCTGGGATTGAGGTTAACTGTGTTTCTTGTTGCATATACTGCTGGTGTTAGGCCTGCATGATTTAGGGGCGAAAAAATTCTACTTGTGGTTTTTCTGATAACAATTGTAATAAATAGTTAATAAATAGCAATAATTGTTATAAATGTTATTATTTTTAAAGCTCTATATTTGCTGTGCTTATTTGTAGGGCTTTACAATTTGCCCCTAAATTTTATGCTTATATATATATATATATATATAGCATATATGTCCTTTTATTTTGGCACTAATTAAATTTTTCTCTAACAGGTGGAGCTGAATGAGATTGAATCGAGCTGTGAGGAGTATCCTCTCACAAGGGCCTTTTGTCATCTGATCAGTACTCTGGTAGAGAGTGCACTTCAATAAATTCTGTTCTTTTGAACTTTCTATTCATCAAAGAATCCTGAATTTTTTTTTTTTAATTTATAATAATAAGAAATGTTTCTTGAGCACCAAATCAGCATATTAGTATGATTTCCGAAGGATCATGTGACGCTGAAGTCTGGAGTAATGATGCTGAAAATTCAGCTTTGCATCACAGGAATAAATGACATTTTAAAATATATTAAAATGGAAAACAGTTATTTTAAATTGGAATAATATTTCACAGTATTAGTGTTTTTACTCTGTTTGAACAAATAAATGCAGCCTTGATAAGTATAAGAGACTTCTTTCAAAAATATTAAACATTTGAATGGTAGTGTATGTATTTATAATTGTTTGACATTTCTATTTGCCTTTAAAGTTTAGTTATTAACTTTATATTTAATATAATTTTTTTTTAGCAAATTAATTGAGACTAAATGCTTAATGATTTCAGCATTTCTGGATATGGATCAGTTTGTGTGTATTTGTTGATGACATTATGCTGTTGCCATTGTTGTAGGTAAAAAGCAGTTGGAGTCGGCAGTGCTACACTGTCTGTGTTTGTTGGAGCTGGCTCTGCAGAAGGAGGTGACATTCATGGATCTGCTGAGAGAAAGTCAGACATCGCTACTTGTCTCTCCTGTGGAACAGCTCCTGCAGGGTGTCAGTGCTCAGAGCAGACGGGCTGATCACATCACCAACATTGCCAGGTCTCCTTCTTCCTTATTTATACATATCTGTCATATATTGTTCTAGGGCTGTGCAGTTAATCGAAATTCAGTTTCGATTTCGGCCTCCAACGATTATGAAAATACAGTAATCAAGATAAAACGATTATTGCGCCCCATTCCACCCCCTTTCCAGCGCAGCGGTGCTCTTTCGTTCCTCCATAAAAGCCCAATTTCACGTGCAAATCAGTAAAATCATGTAATGAGACTTTTGCCAAATGGGACGTGCTCGATTTATTTAAGTTGATTAGATTTATTTATGTTTTTAAAAGCGTGAAAGAGAACTTGCGCTTCCTCGGGAAGATTGTTACTGTGCATGCGCTCAGAGACGGAACACAAACGGACATGTAAAGTAAGTAATCTTTTAGCGCCTAAACTGTAAAATACACACAAAAATGCGGCGCTTAGTGATTATTCACGTAAACCCTCGTCGGTTATGTAATAAATGAATGTAAAGTAACGAGACTTTTGCAAAACGGGACGTGCTTGATTTATTTAAGTTGATTAGATTTATTTATGTTTTTAAAAGCGTGAAAGAGAACTTGCGCTTCCTCGGGAAGATTGTTACTGTGCATGCGCTCAGAGACGGAACACAAACGGACATGTAAAGTAAGTCATCTTTTAGCGCCTAAACTGTCAAATACACACAAAAATGCGGCGCTTAGTGATTATTCACGTAAACCGTCGTCGGTTATGTAATAAATGAATGTAAAGAGTTGAGAATGAAAATACTTGTGTAACATTAAATTGGATCCGTGCGGCTCTTAAAGTGATAGCGGGCTATATTCCTGCTGCCTACTGTGTGCTTAATATTAATCAAACAACAAAAGACAATCAAAATCACTCACTGCTCTTGACTGAAGGACTTTTGTAGCTTTAATAAGAAACAAAGGAAGTTTAATTATTACAGTGAAGACTATGCTGTTTTATTTTACATTGGCTTATACAATTTCTCTAGTAGGCTGTTAACTGAATACTTTAGACTTGCATTAAAAAAACTTAAAGCACAGTTTGTTTCATTTGTATATTTTTTATTCTATTGTATTCTTTTGCTTTTTTATTACTGGCATTGTATTCCTTTGCTTTTTTTAAATTACTGGCAGTTTAATTATTTTTAATAATTTTGAGGACCTTTTTTGTTGTTGTTTTTTAACTAATATTAGTTACTCTGGTATTCTGCTGTGGTATTGAGAATTGTAACATTTCGCTGGTCTCTAAAATGTAGATGTCATAGCAACCTTATTTACAGAAAATATATATTTGATATATATCACTATCTTTAAATAAATCTTTCATATAAAGTTTTGGTCATATGGCCCACTAATAATCGTTTTAAATAATCGTGATTACAATATTGACCAAAATAATCTTGATTATGATTTTTGTCATAATCGAGCAACCTTTCTATTGTTCCCAGCAAAATAATTTCCCCCCAAATCATGTCAGGAATGCTTTAATCTGTGTCTGATTCAACAATACATGGGCTGATTTGACTTGTTTGGCCTTCACAGGTACCTGTACCACAGCAGCTCGAACCCTGATGCTGCTTTCCAGAGTGCCAAGATTCTGCGCCGTATTGCACGTTACCCAAACATCCAGGCCAGACTGGTTGGAGACTTCACACATGATCAGGTAAGAGACCTCACATTGTCTATTGGTAATACAAATAATTGGGGTTGCTTTAAATATGACAAAACTGTTTTGTAATGAGCAGGTGGTGAGTGAGAAGTTGATGGCTGGTTTTGTGGAGTGTCTGGACAGTGAGGAAGCTCAGGAGGGAGTAGCCGCAGATGGTGAGTCCTTATCTTGAAAAAAGCCAAATATCATCTATAAATGGTTTAAAGCGGCATTTAAGAACCTTTTTTCTCTTTGTTCAGACTCAGACCCTGAGAAACGGGGGGCCAGGATTCGTCATGAAACCAAGATCCACATCCTGAACCTTCTGATCACCTCTCTGGAGCTAAAGGGCCCCAATCTTGGCTTGTATCTGCTGGGCTATGAAGTGAAGAAGCCAGTTTCCTCCACTAACCTGCAGGACCCAGGTAAGATCTCAGCTTGACTCATAATCAGATTTAGGACTCTTATGTGTACCATGCTATGCCTGAAACAGTTTGGTCTTGTGACTACATCAATAAGGTGTTCTTGGCTGTCCACGGAGCTGCCTGCATGCGATCCTCAGTCTGCTCCAGAGGGGCAGCGAGTGGCGCACTGGACCTGTGCTCACCAAACAGGCCCCTCAACTAGCTGAACTCTTCTACCAGGTACACACTGTTTAACTAATTTACATACAGACATTGTGATGCCTTTTGTGTCACGTTAAAGTATCTATTTTGTGTCTCTGTGTGTGTTTGTGTACGTACCAGGTGATCTATCAGCTGTGTGCCTGTCCTGACACTTCTGGGCCCACCATGCGTTACCTCAGGACCAGTCAGGACTTCCTGTTCTCTCATCTGCAGCACCTGCCTTTCATTCTACCAGGTATGCTTTTGATCTTGACAGACTAGTGTGTCCATGACATCTGGTGGGAGATGTTTCTGAAGCAGCAGATCAGCATATTAGAACGTTTTCTGAAAGATCAGTGACACTGAAGGGTGGTGGCTGCTGAAAATTCAGCTTTGCCATTACAGGAATAAATACATTTTAAAATATATTAAAATAGAAAACACTTATTTTAACGGCGTGTCTATTTACACTAAGTGCAAATAGCCCGTCTTGTTGGCAGTTGGCACACCAACGTGTGATTGGGCTAGTCAGCATTACAAAAGACAAAAGTAAGTTGTTTTTTCCAGTGGCGCAGATGGTAAAGCGTGTGTTGTACTCATTTTGATGCGATCGACCCAGGTTCGAATCCGCCTTTTGGCAAACTTTTTTTCTCCTTTTTCAAATTTCAAATCACATCAGAAAAGCATTTATTTTCAATAAAAATGAAGGAAATAATCAAAAAGTTGAAAATAAATTATCGGGTAGGGTTAGTTAGGGTAGGTGTAGGGAGGGCTTTATTGTCCCAATAAGGTGGCATCCATTTAATAATTTGAATTAAAAACTGCTATTTGCTATAATCTATTTGTGTACAGACAGTTACATTAAATATAAACAATAATTTCACTTCACAATTAAAAAAACTGCCTTCAACATATTTAACAACTCAGTAGTATTTCTTATATAAGGAAAACAAATAATAAAATAATTTCTTTATGGTTAATTAATGCAAATGAAAAATCATTCGCTTTGGATATGAACATTAAATATACACTAGAAATGAGAACTTTCCTTTAACAAAGAAATATCTATATTGCATTTGTAATGCATTAAGTTTAACATCATAAAGCACATACACATTATGATTTTAATTCCTGCTTCCTGACACCTGACATCTCTTTTCTTCAACCAGTGCATCAACATCAGCAACCAGTTTTTGAGCCGTTGCCACTCTCATAATGTCATTTAGATGTCTGTGGCTGTGTCCGAAATCGCCCCCTATACCCTTAAATAGGGCACTATTTGAGGGAACAGCCATTTTTAGTGGTGTCCGAAACCATAGTGGACGTTCTCGAGTGCACTCATTCAATCCCACAATGCACTGCAAAAACGAGTGTACAACTGGTGCACGCTCAACGGCTAGAGAATGCCCATAATGCACCGTGAGAGTCACGCGCCGAATGAATTCGCGCATCTCGCCAGAAGATGGCGCCCGCAGCTGAATAATCAATCCGTTCATTTTTACAAAGCGCTCATCCATGGCGTACAGCATATGTACAACACGGGTATAAATTCATTGTAAATTGATTATTAAATTGTTTGATTTGGGTTTATACATAATTTCCGTGACAGAGTTCAAGATAAATCCTTTAATCTTACTACTGGAGCTGCTAGTTTGCTAGTTTCAAATGATTAATAAACAGCAAGCACAAACTATGCAAAAGCGGCATTCCTTCCGGTGCACTCAGTGTCCGAATTCACTACTCGTTTTCATTCACTCCTTCTAGTGAACTGAATTAGTGGCCTAATGTAGGCAATAGTGAATGAGGGTATAGGGGGCGATTTCATAGAATCTATAGCTATTTGCACTTAGTGTAAATAGCATCTATCGCTGAGAAAATATGCTATTTTCACCTAGTGTAAATAGCATATAATTGCTTAGTGACTTAGACACAGCCTTAGTGTAAATAGCCTCTATCTCTACTTACACTTAGTGCAAATAGCCGCTGCCTTTAAATTGTACTTATATTTCACAATATTAAAGTTTTTACTATATTTTTGACCAAATAAATGCAGCCTTGGTGAACATAAGACACTTTGGCAAAAAAAATAAAAAATCCAGACTTTTGAATCTTAGTGTAATATTCATTTCAAACATGTTATTTATTATTAGCAATTTGATATTGTTGACAGTAAAACAGCCACTCAGATTATGGATTTAGTGTGCCATTCAGACACCTTTTACATATTTTTATCTTTCATTTGATTTGCAATGCACTAATCATAATTTCATATACTATTTAGGGAGGATAGCATGCAAATTAGTATCCCTCTGATTGATTCCGTCTTTATGTCCCACAGAGAATGAGATTGCTGCTCTGTCTCAGATGTCCTGGCTGATGAAGACTGCAGCCATTGAGCTCAGAGTGACATCACTGAACCGTCAGCGCTCTCACACACAGAGACTGCTCAACCTCCTCCTGGATGACCAGCCACACACATTACATGCCGGTAATACATACACCCAAAGTTCCTCACGATGACCAGCCACATTGAAGTAAACGCAACTGAATCTGTCTTGTAGCAGATGGAGAGACAGGCATGGAAGAGGAGAGTAGATCAGTCAGTGGTTTCTTGCATTTTGGCACCGTCTCCAAAGGTAAGAGAAAGTCTGGTTATGTTGCAGTTTGTTCTGACGCTTTAGAAAGGAAGGAGCCATCTGATTTTGAATATAATTAGTTAATCATTCATTGCTCTTTTAGTACGCGGGAGGCTGCTGAGTGTTTTGGATGCCATAGACTTCAGTCAGGAGGCCCCGGAGCTTCTGCAGCTGGACTTCTTTGAGCGTGCTCAGATTGAGCAGGTCATCACCAACTGTGAACACGTCAACGAGCAGGGACACACGGTCTGCAACGTCAAGGTATGTGGATGGCTCACTGATTTCCTGCATGCATTAGACCTTATACTGTCATTTATTTATTATAAGAATATACAATTAATATTTTCATTGTTTCATCATGTTTTCAGTTGCTCCATCGAGTTTTAGTTGCAGAGATCAATGCACTGCAGGGCATGGCGGCCATTGGGCAAAGACCACTGCTGTTGGAGGTGAGTGTGTCTCTGATATTTGCAGGCAAGCATTACAATTTGTATTTTTTTTTCATGGTGCTGATTGTTTTGTCGGTATCAGGAGGTGAACTCAATCCTGCAGCAGGTGGTGGAGAGGAACCGCGTGCGGTGTAGTCTCAGTGCAAAGCGTCATGCTCTGCAGAGCTGGAGGAGTCTGGTGGAGACCATCCTCACGGCCTGTCCTTCAGAGCTCATCCCAGCCGACCAGCGCCAGCTGATCATCAGAGACCTGCTGCTGGATCTGCACGACAAGGTAGGAAAACTAATGAGGAGGAAGATGCTTTTAAACGAGGAACAGCATGTGACTTGCTTCTCTCTTTCCTCTAGGTGTTATCAGAAGATGCTGCTGGTGAATTGATGCCAATTGTAGCCGGGGCGGTCTTCACATTAACAGCACAACTCAGCCAATCGGTGCTGTCTGAGCAGCAGGGGGCGGGGCCACATGGTGGCTCTGGATCAGGATTTGCTTCAATCGCTAACTCCGCCCTCCACCTCATCCTAAGGAAGCTACTGGATTTTATCTTGTGCACAGGTTAGAAGGGTTGTATTTTCAGGGTTGACTAATCCGCTAACCTGGGTAAATTAATTCCACCATGGAGGTTAAATGGTTAAACTTCGTGTTTTACTCCCTGGTGTTTGTTTACATCAAGGTGGAGGTTTCCAGCGTCTAAGGTCTCACCTTTATGGTGCTCTGCTCTACTACCTGCAAATTGCCCAGAAACCTGAGGAGCCAGAGACACTCCAGACAGGTATAGAAACACGGATATGACAAAGCAAGGGCAAAATGTTCTTTTATTCACATACACGCATACTTTCCTAGACAGCGTTTTGGGAATTTTAAGGCTTCATTTTGCAATCTAATTTTAGAAAGGTTTTGGCAACATTGCTCATACCTTTCATGGATATATCCTAGAATGTTTAATAATATTTTACTATTTGATTGCATATAATATTTAGGATTAAAATACATATAATAAATATCTAAAAATCTAATACACAGAATGTATAATAATCCTTCACTACTTTGAGTGAATATTTTATATTTTTTTATCTTATATATATTAAATTATTATATCATTTATAACAATTATATTTATTAATATATATATTATTTAATTTTCAAACATTTTAAATAATTTTTTTTAATTAATTTTAATATACCAAGTCTTTTTTTTTTTTTATTGATTTTGGAGTCTTATGTAATTCTTGTAAGGAGTGATCGTTCACAACATATCTGCCTATGAAAAGCATGTAGGCTTTAAACACTGTTCATAATGAAATTGTGTAATATATGCTAACATCTAAAAATAATATGCAAATATTATAATACTGAATTTACAGGTACCTCCATGTGGGAGCGTTTGACTGCCCCTGAAGATTGTTTCTCCAAGCTGCAGAGAGAGAACCTGGCCATCATCGAGAGCTACGGCACTGCGCTCATGGAGGTGGTGTGCAGAGACGCTTGTGACGGCCATGAGATTGGCAGGGTAAGAGCAAACAAGTCAACATCATCTTACTGAGTTATTGCGAAATTAGATAATGAATCGAGGGCATCGTCTTTTTCCAGATGCTGGCTCTGGCCGTGTTGGACCGGGTGTTGTCTATAGACAGACAGTGCCAGTGGCTGGTGTACCTGTGTAACAGCGGGTACCTGCGTGTGCTGGTTGAGAGCTTGAGACAGGACGATGTCGCCCTGCAAACTCTGCTCACACCTCAGCCTCCATTGCTCAAACCACTCTACATCTACGAGTCCAAAATGGCGTTGCTGACCCGTGTGGCTAAGACAGCACAAGGTGCGACGGAGCTCCTGCGCTGTGGGCTGGTTGGTCAGCTGGTGGAGTGTCAGGTGTTTCACATGCTCCCTCAAAATGAGGCACTCAGGTCTGTACTCTGTAATCTAGATACTAAATATAGATGAAGAAAAATGTCTCTCACTGTCATGTCATCTCACTCTCAATATCTCTCTTCCAGAGTGTTTGGGCAGAGAGATCCATCGGGGTTTATTCCTAGTCCTCTAGAGCGATACAGACAGATCCTGCTGCCTACTCTCAGACTGATGCAGGTCATCTTGACCTCCACCACCACACAGCACCAGCAGGGGGCGGCACAGGTACAAACATCCATACAATGTTTCCTTTGAAACAGGCTGAATCCAAATTCACAAATCTGCTATATACTAAACGAGTTTAGCTAGTTATGAGGGAAGTACATACTTGTATGTCGTGCTACATCTTACTGCATACTTAAGTGTGTCAGTATTGGGACATAGGTGAAGAACGTTTATTTACAATATTGTGTAGAAGTTTTGGGGTCAGCAAGATTTTTTTATGTTTTTGAAAGTAGTCTCTTATGTTCTTCAAGGCTGCATTTATTTGATCAAAAATACATTATTATTGTGAAATATTATTACAACTGAAAGTAATTATTTGAATATATTTTAACATGCAATTTATTTATGTGATAGCAAAAAATCTTTGACTTGTCATCTTTTTAAAATATTTTTTTAAAAAGCCAAATATTTTTTTAGATTTATTTTAGACAGGGAAGTAATCTGTGTGTGTTGATTTGTAGGTGCTGCAGTGGCTCATCGTTCACTCTGATGTCATTCAGTCCATCCTGCATGGTCAGGATATGAGTATGGGCGCTCTACAGGAGCTCTCTCTCCTCACTGCCATCATCAGCAAGACTGCACTGCCAGGTACAGACACTCCACAGCTGCTCAAATGCCTCATACACTGATGACTAATGCTGTGGATCTCGATTTTTTATGTTTAGGAGCTCTGGAGATGGGACAGGAAATCAACAGTGCCGCCCTTATGGAAGTACAGGGACACATCGGCAGATTCCAGGTAAAATATAGAAAAAAAAAAAAAGTCTTCGAAAGCTTATTTTTAAAAAGAAGAAAAGAATGGTTATGTGACTATAAATGGTTTAATGCAAGACATCAGACAAATCACAGTTAATAATGATGACATCAGTACTGTTGATTGCAGTTTAAAAGCTGAAATTCTGTAAATACAAGTTAATGTGTGAAGTTTACAAAATGAGCGATCTCCCTCCTTCAGCGTCAGTCGTTGTCTCTGCTGGTGCGGCTGGTGGGAACCGATCGCGCTCGCTACCTGAAGCAGATCGAGGAGACCGTCTCCCCTGGTGACCTTGCAGAAAAGAGAGAGGAAATGGAGGTTGCCATGCAACAGGTGTTACTATCTTTAGCTGGAAAACACTACACCACTTTTAAAATCGGAACACTTTTTAAATCTGCTTGGAAATGCCTGACAAATGCAATAATGTGTTCTAAAATTAAAACTAAAACCATAAATGTTGTTCCTTGAAAATATATATTAAAGAATATTTTTAAAAAAATGTTCAGCTAGTTACAAAGACATCATTTGACATTTTCTTTTAGTTTTACTTGAAGTACTGAATTAACTAAAACTGCAATAAAAATTTATAAGAACTATAGGCATATTAAAAAAAATACTAAAACTGACAAAAACATACCTTTTTTTTAAACTTTAATTTGACCTTGAAATTACAATGAAAATGTATATGAATATAAAAATTATATCCAGATATAAATATAAAATAAAAACCAATGAAAAAATGAATAAAACTATAATAATATATCAATAATGATAAAATAGCATGTCTAAAATTTGCTCAAATTATTACAAATATTTGATTACTGGTCTTATTACTTTATTTAATATTTGATCAACTGAATGGAAAAAGAGCCTAAGGTTAAAAATCTAAGTGCCCATCATACACTATGATTTTCTGTAAAAGTCTGTCAAGTCTGGCAGGCAGGCAACGACTTTTGGCAACTACTGTCAACTCCACTAGACTTTAAATCATGGCACAAATCTGGGTAAAAATTGAGTTGTTTGATCACACTTTATTTTAAGATCCAATTCTCTCGATTAACAAACCATTCCACTAGACTTTAAATCATGGCACAAATCTGGGTAAAA
Organism: Sinocyclocheilus rhinocerous; assembly: GCF_001515625.1. NCBI lineage: Eukaryota > Metazoa > Chordata > Actinopteri > Cypriniformes > Cyprinidae > Sinocyclocheilus > Sinocyclocheilus rhinocerous. The sequence continues at coordinate 821,456 of NW_015658518.1, read as the reverse complement.
ATTGAGTCGTTTGATCACACTTTATTTTAAGATCCAATTCTCTCGATTAACAAACCATTAACTATGACTTTTGCCTTTATAAACTCCTAAATTGCTTGTTATTAATAGTTAGTAAGGTAGTTGTTTAGTTTAGGTATTGGGTCGGAATAGGGATGTGGAATATGGTCATGCAGAATATGTGCTTTATAAGTACTAATAAACAGCCAATATGTAAATAATAGGCATGCTAATAAGCAACTAGTTAATAGTGAGAATTGGTCTCTATACTAAAGTGTTACCACCAGTAGTTTGCTTCACTGATATATGTATCATGTGATTTCTCAGATTTGTGCCAATATTATGGAGTACTGCCAGACGCTACTGCTGCAGAGCTCAGCTGAAGCCCAGTTCACTCTCTGCCTGTTCAGCCCGTCAGCAAGTGAACCAGCAGGTCAGTCTTTGTGGTCGTCTAGCGCCTGTCTCTGTCTGGCTTCTGTAACCTAACTCTGTATGTGATCATGTATCAGATGTGGCCGTTCCCTCTGCGCGGGTGCCCAGTCTGGGATTGGTTCTGCTCCTGCTGAAGAACAGCGCCACTGACTTCTTCCGATATCATGACAGCCACAGACAGAGCCTGAACAAGCTGGAGCGAGTGGAGCAGCTTCCCCCTGAGGAACTGAAGGAGGTATATCTACCAACACAGAGAATGTTGCAGTAGTACTGCCTAAAATGTGTTTGTTTGATTGTGGGATGTTTAATGTATCTTTTTATGTGCAAAGCTGTGCCAGGGTTTGGTGTCCGGTTCTGGTGGAGTGGAAAAGATCCCATCAGTGCAGAGAAACGTGCTTGCCAAGCGCCGACTCGTCCAGCTGGTCAACAACCGAGCCAAGCTTCTTGCCCTCTGCTCCTGTATCCTAACACAAAGACTGTTTGAGAAATCAAGGGATGATCCTGTTTGCTTTTCAAAATTACGTTTCTTTTGTTTCATTTTTTGAGAACTACAATCTGAATGCTGGAAACGGTTGCATGTTTTTCTTGACGTTTCTCTGAAGATATCATTGAGACATGCTTGTTTGTGATTTGGCGCCACCTAGAGTTCTACTTGCTGTACTGCACTCCCACTGACCCCAAAGACTCACTTCTGCCAGGTTTCAGAGGTCAGCCGTCTCTCATTCTAGTCTTCTTCTTTAAAGCGCAATCAGTTTTGGGTTGTTTTGCATGAGAGACTCATTTATTGCTTTCTGTGTAGATCCTAGTGGCAGCAGAGGATTAAGTGTGTCAAGAGTGAGCCAGCAAGATCTTGAACAGGTACTTTTTTTTTTCTTTTCTTTTTGCTTTGCTTCATGTTCTTTGTTCCACACTTTATTTTTTATATAAGGCTGGAGTAATGGCTGCTGCAAATTCAGCTCTGCCATCACAGGAATAAATTACAATTTTTAAATATATTCAAATAGACAAAAAGAAATACAGCCTTGGTCAGCGTAAGAAACTTCTTTCAAAAACATTTTTTAAAAAGTCTTGTTTTTGACACTTCTCTCTCTCTCTGTGTGTGTGTAGTTACAGACTGACGTGGCGAACAGCTTCAATGAGCCATTGCAGAGGAAGCTGCTGGAGGTGGAGGGTCTGTATAGCAAAACCCGCTCCCGTCACACCTTTATCCAAGCCCTGACGCGCAGGATCCGTGGCCTAGTGCATCACGCCAAAGGCTGAACACTTACATACATGTATATTCCCTCAAATAGTGCTAAACATTACTCTTTTGAATTAGGTGGCAAATAGTTGCTTTTTTGCAGTTTTGAATACTATCAATCAACACATGAAATTTTCTTGCTCTGAAGATCTCGGTATTGGATTGATTTTTTCTAAAGTGGTAAATAAATGGTTTTCCAAACAGATGATGGTTGTTTGTGATTTTTTTTTTTTTTAAATCAAGATGGTAAGTACAGTTCTTTGAGCAAGTAAAGCAGTTTTGTTTCTGGTGATTTGTGCAGTGAAGAGCAGAGGCACAAAACCATTGCAGAATAATCTTGTTTTATTTTACAAGGTACGCTTTATAGAAAACAGTAAAGTGCGTAATCTTCAGTTTCATTTGTATGTCTCGGTTTTGAGAGCTGATGTAGCTTTACTGTGGAAGGGATTCTGGGAGTGAGAACCAGCAGACTACATTCAGATCGCATGGTAAGGATTGTTTCAAATGGCAACAATGAGCACACATCCATGTTTTAATACAGAAACTCACATTTAATATACCAACCCAGTTGCTTCCATAGTTTGCCTGTAAAAATGTGTGCGTAACTACAATGTCATAGGCACGTCCCATTCAGAAAATATGGACTGTGAAATCAACAACTGATTGACAGACAAAAATATGACTACAATTCACAGCCTTGATATGTTTCAAGGTCAAGTAGCTTTTGAATTGTTCATTGTTAACACATGACAGTTTCTCAGAAACAGCAAACCAAATAGTGGTTTCTTTTCAAATAAAAATTCAGCTTAAGATTAGTGAGTGTGAAAGAAGGCCTGTAACTCACAACGTTGATGTGATGAAAGTGAAGCCAAATTAATTTCCAGTAATGCTAAGAATATGCCGATGTAAGTGTGAACGAAATACATGCTTATTTCTTAAATACAAAGGATGAATAAATGTTCCGATCTAGACTGAGAGCCTTTTTGTGCTATGTAAAATCATGCATTTCCACTATAAATTATTTTTAAATAATAAAATTATAATTACAGTATTTAAAGAACATATACATGTGTCCCTGCTCCAGCGGGCCTACTGAGTGTGATCGTGCTGCCCACAGTACAAAACCACCTCCTCACACCCATCCCCATCGGTCAACTGACTGTCTACGAATAAAAGATCCATTACAGAAACTATAACACAGATTTGATTTACAACCACTAAACTGATTCACTAAATACTGAATCTATTACCATGATTAGCGAGCTGATAAATCACACACTGTCCATCTCTGATAATGCTAAGGAATAAGTCTGCTGAGCTATTGACACCAAAGCCACAATTTAGTTCATGTTTGATTCGAAGGTCCTTTTAAATGAGAAAAAGTGAAACAGCTTATGGTGAGTGAACATTATTCACATTATCTAGACTGCTGTTGTTTCGTTTTGGGAACGAATCCGAGGTACAGCAGACTTTTGAATCTTTTAAAAGATTAATATCTGAGGCACTGCAAACCAGAGGGTGGCGTTGAAGCTCACTTGATTACATGTTATATCTGCATCCTTGTTTTAGGTTGGTTAATATTGTCCTAGGAGGGTTGCAACGGTATGATAACAGTGTCACGGCTTTGCGGTATACTGTATTCCATATTTGATTTTGTATTTAAATCAAATTTATTTTAGCTGCACGTCAGCTTTTCTTTAAGGTAAAAACTAATGCTGTAAACTAAACGTGAAAACCCTCTCAATTGAAACATTACTAATATTAAATAGTTAACCAAACTACTGAATTTAGTAAACAAAACAGATTTTGCACATAAGGTAGTTTCCATACAAACTTCAAACATATATAAATCATTATTAACAGGTTAAAGTCTTTCTCGCCAACTCTCAAACTTTCCTGAGGTAAATATGTCACGTGTTATTCACAAGCAGTTTCACTGACTTCTTTTCGTGGTTAAAACACTGATTGGGCATTAAATGAGAGCTAACATTTCAACAAGTTGTTCTAAATCTTTCAACATACCTTCTGATGTTCATTCATTTACGTTTATTTCGTGGTAATGTGTTAGTAAAGGTAAGATGATTGGTTCCCGCCTGCTCCACGCTACCGCTGTGTCTGCACGCAGATACAATCTGTCACACATTAAAGAGTGCCAAAACGCCATTTATTATCTGGATTTCGTGATAAAATTGACATAATTTGAAAGCTGAGACGTTGCTTCTTATCAAAAGTAGGTAATTGGGCTACAAGTAAACGTGAAGTTTATTCAGCCTCACATTAGATAAGCAAATTGTCAATTTCAATACCATGATACCGCTGCAACCCAACCTAAGATCAACAACGATGACAACACACAACATGTCTGCTGGCCATAATGAAGCATGCAGAGCATTTTGCATCTGAATGCAATATACTGTATATATTTGCAGTAAATTGCAATCTTGTCTTTTGAAAAGCGCTCAAGTCCTGCATATACAACTCATATATATATATTTTTTACAACGGTGTCAACACGTCTGGATTTCTGCCTCAATATGCTATACATACAACATGTAAATGTTCTGAATTGTACATTTTTTACATTAGGCTTAAAACAGTGCTGCGTCAGTATGGTGTGGTGATGAATAGCATGTCTTAGTTCCTCCATGTACACTTCACATGTGCCCCGTTTGTTTGCATCCTTTGTGAACTTCAAATCTGTCAGGTAAGGGTCAAGCTGATATCCATGTGCTTTAAAGCCCCATATTCTGGATGTGTTCAAATCCAAATGGAACTTTAGGACAACTGGACCAGCAGTGATGGCTCAGCAAACGGGAGCGTCAACACTTTTCCTGCCGACAGCACTGCCGCGTCAGTACTAAAATCTTCAACGAGAGTTTGCTCTGTTTGCTCAGACGCCATTAGAGCTCGGCTCTTGGGTGATTTCCGTAGAATGGTTGTCTTCAGGCGATTCTGGTTCCTCTCCCGTCACCGCCATACGGATCACTTTGAGCCAGCGCTGTTTCAGTTCCTCGCTCTCTGCTGCAAAGCTGTGGACTGATTTAGACTGAGATAGTCGGAAGCTCGCGGGAGGGTCGGTGGGTCTCAGGCTGTCCTCCACCTGGTAGCCGAGCAGAGGAATCGTGGACTGGGCCTTGACATCCTGTGAGGACAGTAAGTCTTAGTTTAGTAAAGGGAAGTGCTGTGCAGGAACAGAAATAGGACGGTTCAGTGAGATAAAAGCACACTGACCTGAGGTGCGCCGTACAAGTAGAGAACTAGAGCTTCTTTTTGAGGAATGACACACCAGACTTTCTGCCAGGGCTTGTTCTTCTCGCAGTACTGCAGGAAGCCACACATGATACTGTTGCCCGAGAACTGAGCAGCTTCAATCTGTGAGGGAGAAGAAGTGAAGTTTAGCACAGTAGTGTGAATGCTTTATCACTCCTGTGTGAGATGACAGCATGAATTTCATGAAGCCTGTCAAGCAGAAGCCTGTCAAGCCAGTCTGGGTCATATTTCACTTCAACATGAAAATGAAGAA
>NW_015658518.1:797734-815871 GCF_001515625.1 Sinocyclocheilus rhinocerous | reverse complement strand
GAAAAAAGCACAAATGTCAGGACATGTCAAAACTTCTCCAGGGCCCAAAACACCCTCGGGCCCCAGAGGGTTAAACCGCTGTATGGTCTTGGCCACCGTGCTGCAGCTCAGTTTCAGGGTCTTGGCAATCTTCTTATAGCCTACGCCATCTTTATGTAGAGCAACAATTCTTTTTTTCAGATCCTCAGAGAGTTTTTTGCCATGAGGTGCCATGTTGAACTTCCAGTGAGCAGTATGAGAGAGTGAGAGCGATAACACCAAATTTAACACACCTGCTCCCCATTCACACCTGAGACCTTGTAACACTGAGTCACATGACACCGGGGAGAGAAAATGGCTAATTGGGCCCAATTTGGACATTTTCACTTAGGGGTGTACTCACTTTTGTGGCCAGCGGTTTAGACATTAATGGCTGTGTGTTGAGTTATTTTGAGGGGACAGCAAATTTACACTGTTATACAAGCTGTACACTCACTACTTTACATTGTAGCAAAGTGTCATTTCTTCAGTGTTGTCACATGAAAAGGTATAATAAAATATTTACAAAAATGTGGGGGTGTACTCACTTCTGTGAGATACTGTATATATGTGTGTGTGTGTGTGTGTGGTTTGAAGTATTAGCTAATGAATTATTATGGTTGTTTCATAGTTTAACTTATTTTTGTCTTATTATTTCATAGTTTAACTTATTTTTTTAACTTATAATTTGCTTAAATAAACATGGGGGAAAAAACTTTATGGACCTAATTATTGAAGTATTTGCTTGGAATGTATACTATATATATATTGTAAAATATATATTGAAGTATTTGTTAAATTGCTGATTTCAAAAATAGAAAAACTCATGTAATGACAGTCATCAACAATGTACAAAATAACAATGACAAATAAAAAATTCAAACTAAAGTGCAAAAAAACTGGATTCAATAAAAATAAGCCTTCATTTAATTTATGCAAAATTATTATTTTTTTTATTGTAATTTTGAGGTGAAATATGACTGACATTCACTGAAAGTGAATAAAACAAAAAGAAGGTCAAAGGAAAGGGTTCAGTTTTTCAGTATTTGTGATAAGCCAGCGCACTTCATCAAAAGTCAGTTTGCTTCAATGATGCACAAAGTGACAATTTAGAACAGGGAACAAGCAAAACTGATACTTCACAAATGTATTTTAAAAATTATTTCCATAATCTTTGTAGCTTTGCTCCCTCTTCTAAAGTGTTACCAAACCAGAACGTTAAAACATCAGGGTACCATTGGTAACACTTTATAATAAGCTTTATTGATAATATTAACATTATTGCATTACATGATGCTAAACAGATCATTAGTTCATGTAAATTAGTTAGAAATGAAACTTGAGTTTGTATTTTTTCATACATACTCATGAATGTACATCAACTGATCTGTTAAGCATTACTGAATGTTTGTTAATGACTGGTTACCGCAAGTTATTATAAAGTGTTACCGACCGATCTTACCGCTGCCGAATTCACCGCAACAGTTCGTGGACGTCGGATTTTCTTCCGTAACTGTATATATATAAAGGTTATATGATGTCCTTTTTTTCTGACAGTACAGTGTGTGGTCATTGATACATTAAGGAATGCAGCTCTGACCCCAGGTCACATGATCCTGAACTCACCTCTAGAATGCCCTTCTTCTTGCCCTCCCTCTCCTCACTGTCTATATGGCCTGTCAGAATGGAGTTACAGTCTTTGCACACCTTGTTCATCCTATTCCCATCATATTCCAGTGGGGCTTTGTAGTCTGAGCACTTCCCGCAGACCACCTGAATGATATAGACATTTCAGCACATGACAAGCATTTTGAAATTGTGAAAACAGAATGTTTTTGGTTTGCTGCTGCTTACGTATCCACAGGCCCGACAGTGATGTCTCCTGCGCATTAAGGCATTAAAGGCCTCTTTGCACCTCATGCACATGGTCACCTCATTGTCTCGAATCCAGCGAGGAGCTCTTTTACCCAGTTCTGATATCTTGAGATCCTACACAGAAATATAGACATGTGTAAACAATAAAAACAAACAAATCTGGACTACTATGACTCTATAGTCCTGCATTATGTGCACACATAAGAACATATGCACAAAACATGAACCTCGGACTTACACAATAAGATTTAAACATCAAATTAAACTAGCATTACCATTCATGCAGTACTTATTTATAGAATTGAGACATGATACAATGGCTAAATTAATATAAATCATTTTAAAAACTAATAAATAATAGTTTTTAAAAGCTGAAAAATTAGGTTAAGTTTGCATGAAATAAAAAAAATCACCTCACATATTTTCTGTCTTACCATTTCATCTTTTATTAATTTAAATAATATTAATTTAATTATTAATGTGAATAATTTAAATAACAAAAAAAAATTTCATTTAATTGTTTATTTAAATCATATTTAAATAATTCAATATTGTATTAATTTAAATAATTTTTATTTAATTATTAATTTAAATAATTAAAAATGTGTCATTTAATTGTTCATTTAAATAATTCAACATTCTAAATATGCTCTTCTATAACACTTCTAAGAAGACACACACTGACCGTTACTTCTACATCTTTGAATGCTGACTTAAAGGTCTCATTTTTCTGGAGATAGATGTGTATCGTTTCCTGGAACGCCTAAAACACAAATGAAGACATTTTAAAAATGGACTTCCAATGACTTGATTATTAATCAACATTGATATTACATTTTTACCTTTATCCAGCTTTCTTTATCCTGTTCAGAGCTGTAATAAGGCAACAGTTAAAACCATTTACCCTAAGACAACCATTAAAAACACCCACTATTGAAGAATACACAGTATGCACTATGAACGCAAGCACAGTTGTTCCTGTCTGTACCTGGCCTGCAGCTCCAGTGTCCGTTCCTTTCCAGAAACCTGAAAGGTGTGAGGATAATCATCATTGTACGTCTCCGTCACCGTCATGCCATCAATGCCGATACGTGTGCGAACCGTAAACTTCTGTCCCACCAAGCTGAACTTTGGAACGCAGTACAGCAGCATGTTGTTGAACTGTGGGTAAAGTTCATAGAGATTTATAATAATACATTGACAAATGCTACTATAATCAGAACTCATCAATGGCCAGCATGGACTTACTAGGAAGAGATATCTGTCCATGGCTGAAGTGTTTCTTGCTGCCAGCTTCAGAATATGACCCTCTTTTATTAACTCATTCGAAGGGTTCACAATGTTCTCTTCCTCCCCCAGCATCTCATAAATCTCCAGCAATTTCTTAAGGTTTTCCTAAGAGACAGAAGACAGTATAACGAGAAAGAGCACAAAACAATCTTGAATATACTGTAGGTTTCAAGAGAAAAGCACTTAATAATACGTCATTTTAGCCTGACAAACATTTCTGACATTTTTGGAAGATGTTATTCAAATGAGAGTCAGTTATTACGTGACTGACTCTTTGAAAAAGGATTGTTAAACGTAATCTAGAAATTCATTTGTACAGCAGATAAAGAACACTCACTGTTTTCCTAATGGCAGTGTTGGAATGAGTGGCAGCCATGGCAATGATCTCTAAAGACTCTGCAGAGACAAATATTTCACATTTCGAAAAGGTCATGTTTGACATCTGGTTTAGGAATCTGCTCACTCCTGAACTCACTTTCAGCATCCCGCCGGTCTATGTGATCCTGAGGAAGTTTCTTCAGATAGTCTTTGAGCAGCATCTCGTATCGTGGCACTCTCTGAACGGGCTCCAACATGTGGTGCTGCAGTGTCAGACTTCCACACACTTCTTGACTCTGAACACACAAACACAGACACGTCAATCTACAAACACTAAAGGCGGCAAAAACAAACAGACACTGTATATCAACAAAGAGTAAAGATAGTCAGGCTGATTAAATCAGCCCTAATTTGGCTATTTTTTTCCATTATATCAGTACTAAAATCTACCAACATCCTTATTAACCGTAAGTTCTGTGAAAAGCATTAGCTTTGTTGTTTTGCTAATACTTCAAAATGAACCTGTGAATGTCTGTGGGTGAGCACGTCTTCGCCATTCAAAATCAAAGTGCACTTTTTCATTATATAATGCTGTCTTATTGCTCTTCTTCCTAGTAAGTGCATTTTTAAAAAATGTTTTCCCGATGAATACTGGACTCCTGCTCAAAGTTAAAAGTTAATATAACGACATCTACAAAAAAACAACAACAATAAGCTCGTGAAGCTGTTGTCGTTCCATCCTGACGGATGACAGCTGTGACAGCTAAGTGGAATCCCGGAAAATAAACCGTGAAACTTTGACCAATGAGAGAACGGTTTACTCGTGCGTGACTTGTATGAACAAATTTGGTCCGTTTAGAAACATTGCCGTGTGAAAGCGAACCGCACCAAGAATAAAAAGCAACATTGTAATAATTTTAATCCCTGTTTCGGAAGAAAGCAATGGATCTACAGGTGTGAAAGCGCCGTAAGACTATACACATCAATGTTCACCTGGATTTCCAGAATGATGGCTTTAAATGGAGGCGATCGGTCCGTCCATTGCTTCAGCAGATCCATGGCATGATCAAAGTTCCTCACATATTCAGCGTACATCTTCAGAAAGGGAGTGAGTTTCTGTAGGATGTCCCCAATGCGAGGTGTCGACGTCCTTGAGGAAAAGTCTCAGAGCAATAAGACCATATTCCTACCGATTAAACCAAACACAATGTCTGAGAAGAGAGAGTGTGAACGTCTTACCATTCTCCCATGCGTTGTTCCAGGTCAGGCAGAAGGAACTGGCTGTGGAAGGTATTAATGGAAGAGATGTTGGAAAATATGTTTTTCACCACATCCATGGGGAACGCGTCTTTTCTTGCTTCTTCTAACAGCTTGGCATAAAACACCTGCATGGCCAGAGTTAGATGATGTATGGTCTGTGTGCATACTACTATATTTAACATACTCAGGGCCTTGCAAGAGTTTGGTCAGTCTTTGAAAAAGCAAAAAAAAAAAAAAAAAATGCTTTCATGAAAAACAATATGAGCCCTTACCTTATCTAATAAGTTGAGTCGTGTAACATAAGCCTTCTCTGTCTGCAGAAGTTCGTTTGCTATCTTGTAGAGCTTCTGCTCATTAGTTTCCTAAATAAAAGAAGTTCAATTTTAACATAAATACATAAACACAAATCGACATCATTTTTTACATATTTGCTTCATGCAAATGTTGGTTTTTAAAGATCTTTGATGGTGAATAATGTCATATTTAACACCAAAAAAAAACAAAAAAAAAAACATTGTACATAAAATATTTATGACAATTTTTTTTAAAAACAAACAGTATAAAAGCATTACTACAAATACTCATTTACATACTTTACCATTTAAATATAAAAGAAATAATTATACAATGATATGAAAATAATAAATAATATAAATAACAAATAATAAATACAAAATAATGCCACAATTACAAAAATATTAATAGTCTTTTAGCAAAATATAATTTTTTCCTTTTTATTTTTAGGGTGGAATATGACCTCTATTCACTCTTTAAAATGAAAAGCGGTCCAAGTTCATATTTTACTTTACCTTTGCCAGCTCTTCTTGAGACACTATAAATAATTCAGATTGTCTAAAGTTCTGAGCTTTGGGCTCGCTATAACTTAAATTATACAACACATTTTTGTTGAGTTTGCTGAGAGAGAACTATAACACTGCAGATGTGTCTTTGGTGGGAGATCCAGCTCAGCTCAGGGCTGAAGGGAAACAGAGCTCTGAACGTAAGGGTCAAGGGCAAAGCCAATTCAGAGGTTGTCTATCACACCCATACACAAGTGAACATCCACTGGCATACACTCGCTGTACACGCTGAGGTCTGTTAAAGCAACTTCCTGATGTACACTGCCCACAAACAGTACTGCTATCTGCCTGTCAGCACTTTAAAGACACATCTTCTTATCAGAGCTCACATAAATAACCTTTGAACTATTTCAGATACCCTCCACCACTTAGCTGATGAAAGAACCCAAGCTAACTTCCAATATGTCCAGCCTTTGGCACAGCTGACTGCAATTCTAAAGAAGCTCATTGTCGAAACTTACCTCAGAGGACAGGAAATGAAAGGATGGATAAGAGGAATCAAGTTAAGCCAATAAAAGAGGGACTGGTGTGGACAGAGGATTAAAGGTCTGTGTTTCTGAAGCTTCACGCATGGTCACATTCACAGAAAATCTGGTCTTTTATAATTTATATTCAATGTAAATAATTAAAACTATAAAATAACACAAATGTATGTAAATTATATAGTGACCAAAAAATGTTAACCAAATAATATTATTAATGATAAAATAAATAATTAAAAACAATAAAATAATCTAATAAACATTTTAATTAATCTTAAAATGAATAAAACTATGATATAACACAAATGGAAGTAAGTGAATTACTGTATGTAGTGGCCAAAAATTTTATATAATACATTTAAAAATACGAATATTAATTTAAATATATTATTAATAATGATCAAATGAGTATGTAAAACAATTAAATATCCTAAATCAAAATTTCAAAATGCAATTATCATTAAAATAATTAAAGCTATGAAATAATTCCACTTCTATTACATCCACCTGTGTTATGTATTGGCCAAAAATGTTAAACAAATAATAATAATAATAATAATAATAATAACAACAACAACAACAACTACAAAATAACACAAATGGAAGCAAGCATATTATGTAGTGACCAAAAATGGTTTAAAAAATAATATGAATAATAATAAAATAAATAATTAAAAACTAGAAACATTATAATTAATATTCAAATATTTAAAACTAGAATACAAATGGAAGTATGGGAACTATTATTAAGTAACCAAAAATGTAAAAACAAACAAAAAAGCAAAACAAACTGAAACTGTCTTGTACGGTATTTGAACTTCAGGAGGTGCATGCCAGGATGCTTTTTAAGTGCCACTGAGAGAGCCATTGAAAGAGTTCCAAAACAAATTATTTAAAGCTGCAGTCCGTAACGTTTTTTGTGTTCAAAATTTACAAAATTTATATAATAAGCGAGTACACCATGAATCCATTTTCCAAACCATGTTTTTGGCTTGTCCTGAATCACTACGGTACACCTATAATAAGTGTTATTAGGGATGGGCATTCCAAGCAAAAATAATATTAGAAAATCGCAGGGTATTATTCGAAAATCGCACCCCTCCCCCGCATGCACGCACAAACACCCATAACCTGAGAGAGAGGGAGAGAGACGGGATTCACACTTTCAATCTGTATGATAAACTGTTTAATTCAGAAGATAGGCTACCTTAACGCAAGCCATATAATGATTGTAACGTGCTGAAACATATTAATATAATAAACACAACCGAATGACGGCACTTATTAACATAACAGTCCGTCGATTAGCATAAATGAACTGCTCATAAGGCTAGGACATTTCCATTTCAAAAAATAGAACCCCTAATGGAAATAGATACGAAATGGGAGGAAAAATATACTTCAATATTTTCTGTCGCAATTATATCGTTGGGTAATCATACTGTATATAAACTACGGGCATCAGGGAGCCGTTATTAATATGCGGGGCATTTAAATCGCTTTTGAACGCATGCTTTTTTACTTTCACTTTCGAGATTCGCGATCACACGTACGTACAGAGCAGCACTCGGCAGTACTTACCACACATTTTACAAGATTAGATGTTTGTCAGTGGTGCTCAGGATCTGCAAATCATTCGCCATCATCCTATCAGTCATCTCTCCTTACTCTGTTTTTGTGGTAAGTGAAATGTTATGCACTGTAATGTAACAGGCTACCGTTGTACCATGTCCCTTTAGTGGCTCCGTAGAACGCGTTATTTGTTTACCACGCCTTTCTGAATACGGATTCAGCCACATCTCTAACCCAGTCGGGGGTGTTTGTGGTCCGCACAGAACTCTTATTTGACATCGTCCCAAGTTACTGTAACTGTTATATGCTACGCAAGTCTTTTTTTTTATGCCACGCAAGTCTACAGTGTGCGGATGAGACAATGTGTTCTCCTATTGTCTTTGACAGCAGCTTTTAGGTGCGTTATTGGCAACGCCACCCTCTGCTTACATGAACACCACCGCATCAGCACGGAAAACATGGGGAGACAATAATCGCACAACCTATTCGATATTCTATAATTAAATCAACTAATCGAATATTCGAAAATCGTGACACATCCCTAATTTGGACTATTTTAGACTGGTTCGGGTAGGTACCGCTGCGGAGTAGCCCAGTACCTGCGTGATTCGTCATAGACATAAACAGAGAGAAGTAGCTCCGGCTACAATGTTCTTCCGCAAGATGAACGCAGTTCTGTTTATTAACCGCTAGAGCGGCAAAAGTTACGGACTGCAACTTTAATCTGTTTACCAATTTATTGACTACATGACTAAGCATTTAAACACAAGATTTTAGGTTTTTAAAACGATAACATACACTTCAGTCAAGCACGTCCAAAGTATTGATTGTAAACATCAGAGACGATATCTTATAGTGGAAGAATGCCATTAAACAGAATTCATTTTGGTAATATATAGCAGCTGTTTTTAAAAAGCAATAATGCACTCAAAGCTGTGCTGTATTGTGGCCCTTTAGCCGTGACTATACTAACAATATAGAAAGGCCTTGATTGCGTAAGTGTACCATAATGACAGATTTTGTCATCAGGTCTACTTGACCCACATCTACAAGATTTAAAAAACAAAACAAAAAAACAAAACTAGAAGCATTAATCCATCTGCAATGTTTTCTTCAGAGGAAATGAAGGCCTGGCCTGTAAGACTAATGTGAACGTCAGCATGTAAATCTGGCGGATGAGACAGCACATTGCTCAGCCGGGCCCGAGGTGTCAAATAACTGTGTGACAGTGTCACTACTGACTCCATAAACACACTCACACTCACACGGACAGACAAAATCTGAGCGGATCAGACAAAATACTCCTCACCAATCCTCTCAGATACCAAAACCATCTTACCTTCTGCTCTGGGATGCTGTTCATCACAACGTCACGCTGCTCCGGCGCTTTCCTCTCCTCCTCTTTGGCCCGTTCTATGTGAGCGTGAGGTGGATCTACACAGTCTTCGTCCATAATTTCCCTCTTAGCCACATCGCCGGCATCTCCGTTCAGCAGTCCCTGCCTGTCTGTCCTCACGACCGGAACCATGTCGTGCGTAATTCCGTCCATATCCCGATTCCTGCCCTGTTCTCTTTTCTTTTGGGCTAGAACCCCATTGTGGGGTTTGAGAGCATGGCGTGGGCTGTTCGCAGGAGAGCCGGAGTCTGTGGGCTGCTCCGTCTGTCTCTGGTAGTTTTTGTGAGCCGGGCTGCAGTTAGGAGATATGCTGACCTGCTTCAGAGGAGTGCCCTCCCTCCGACTGTCTGTGTGACTGTTGAGAGAGAGAGAAAGCAGAGGAAGGTCACCTTCTTTAGAGTCCGAGAACTCCAAAAGACAACTAACTTTTACAGTTGGCGAACAGAAAGAGAAAGATGTGTTGTTTGTGAGAATGTGATGGCATTAAAAGAAGTGTTGAACAAACTTCCTCTGTCTTGTGGGGCAGCGATGTGTGCGTCTGCAGGGGACGTGTGAATGAGCGGGTCATGGGAGGAGTGGAGGAAAAGAGGATAGGAGGAGGATGGGAGGAACAGAGAGTGTGAGGAGAGGTAGAACGCGGCTGCAGAGTGTCCCGTGAGACACGGCTGCCCTACTTCAGAACACATGCCAACATGCAAGAACACACATTTACACACTCAAGAGAGCGAGACGGTCTTTCTCTTTTGAACAAAATGCTTTCAGGAACAGTGGGAGCAAACTATAAATTATGTAAGAGATCATGTACAGTGCACCCAGACAGTCTGGTTTTGTGATGATGACAGGATGACTGGACAGGATCCCAGTTATTACACGGCTGCTTAATAAATAAATAAATAAATAAATAAATAAATAAATGGACATGAAATATTGATTTGAGTTGAAATTATTACTATAAGACCAGCTCTATCAATTTGAGCTGCTTTGACAAGAAAAATATTTTAAGTTTTATGCACAAATACAACATTTAATTTTATTAATCTATTAGTAAATGTCAAAATTAACATTAAGAATAAGAAATGCTTTAGAATTATTTGAATTGTTAGTTCATGGTAACTAAGGTTGACAAATGTAAAATTATTGCAAAGTGTTACCAAGCAATTAATATAATTTGAAAGCTGAGACTTTGTTCCTTAAAAAAATATCATAAAACAAGTTTTTTTTCTCTTAGAATCGAATCTCCGCAAATGCTTCATTGCAACTCAAAATGAGTGGGTCACTTATAGTGATGGTTCAATCAGAATCAAGTATTCCAGAGCGCCGTGTAATAAGAATACTTTTTTGACTGATGAACGATAAATAACAGAGATGCACAATATAGAATCATCAATATAAAATCCCAATATTTAATATTTTATACCATATATATCAATATTTTTTTTATATCATATCATAACTGATATGATATGATATTTTGAGTTTATCCATTAAAAAAATGTGTTCAATTCTAAAGCCCAATTTAAGCTTATTTTTGTTTCTGTATAAGCATTTTACAAGTAAAATCAGGCATTAGAATATTACAATGTACAATAGAGAAGATGAATAATTGTTTAGCTTAAAATATGGTATAGAAAAAAATAGGGGGGAAAAAAAAGTCTTGATAACATTAGTTTCTTATCCAGACCAATACTGATATAAAAAATGATAATGTTGGCAATATGGTCACTGATATATTGTGCATCCCTAATAATCATCAAAACTCCATTTAAGCAAACTGTAAAAACATGATCCATTCATAACTTCACATAAGCGTGCATAAACCGAACAAAATTAAGCCACAATATAAGGCTTTGTGGTTCATGCACACGCACACGCACACAAACACACACACACACACACAGATATCCTGCACCTCCAGCTGTTTCCCTGTCTACGGCCCACCTGCCCTCTAGATCAGATAGCATTTCCTGTGAGATAGAGAATGGAGATGTGGATCTGAGGGTACGGAGCACTACAGTGAACACTCCAGATTACAGACAGCTATTAATACACCGTTGAGCTCTGGACTGCTGAGATGTGCTATCTAATATTTTGTTCAGTGCATGACTCAAAACTTTTCAAATCTGTCCCATGCAAAGAACAAAAGCTAAGTCTTTGTAATCTGGTATGATGAAACCTAGTTACAAACAAGGTATTTCAGGAAAACAAAATTAAGCTATCAAATGAAGCCACACAAGCATGGCAGTATGGATTTCATAGTTTTTTTCCCATGAGGTTGTAAACCAACCACATGCAGTTGTCTGAGGTCACGGCTCTTGGGTCAGCATTCATAAGTACGTCTTGGCCTAGGCCAGACAGCTGCAGGAGTTATCAGACCCCGGTTTACTCGTCAATCAACTCGTGCACTCTTACTTTGCTCCAGAGCTTACAGGATGAATTCCTGCACAGATTCTGACCCACACACAACACAATGGCACTAGACCGGCAGGCAAAACAGGATAAGGGCTTGCAGGGATTTATTTGTGAGGAACTGGGGTTAATGGTCAGTCCATTTTGTTACTGTGGCCATATGGTTTCATATGACCTGACTACACCGATGCTGAGCTAGACTTATAGCAGATGAAAGGAGTGAATTTTATGCAGTAAACCAATGCTTCACTCTGAATTCATCATGGTTAAGGGGCGTTTGTAGTGTTTAAACCCATGTAACCATGGTAAAAACAGTAATGCACTTCCTCAAGTGGCTTATTTCATAAAACAGCAGCAAAAGCAATGTGATAGAAGACACCAATGTTTAATAAATAACTAAATGCATTAACAAAAATCACAAAAAATTAAATTCTTTTGCCAAAAATATAGTATATTGCGAATTTCATGTTACTTGATGAGACTTTCACAATTGTTCTGTTACAACGCCTCAAATTTCGAAAGCACTGTATGCTTTAAAAACATGAGCTATGAGTTTATGTGCTTGACAAATTAGACATATTTAGCAACTTTTTAAACCATTCAATGATTTCAAAATTCATGTTTGAGGTATGACAGTGTGTAATTTATGTTGTAGAACAAAATGTGAAAGTCTCTTCCAATAATGTGAACCACAGATCTTATTTTACTCTTAAAAACCCATTAGAAATTCCAGAGGGAGCCCATGGTGAATTAGCCTTCCGGGTCGGCCTACAAATGACTAAACAGCTCTATTGGCTGCAGTAAAACATAAGGCATGAGCCATTATAAAGTATAAATCATTGCACTTTGTTGAATAACACCAGCTTTAAGCACTTTCAAATTAGTTGTGCACGAAGTAACAGTGAAGAATAGATGGCTAGACATAAATTGATAAATCAATCTTACCTCCAGTGTTGAAGTTTTATCACACACAACAGCAAATGTCTCATACAATACCAGTTCTTGAGAAACACTTAACAGAACGTTAGAGTAAAAACTAGCTTCTTCTTTTTTATATTCTTGTGCAATGTCAGTGCAGACATTCCTTTACAGTAATTTAATCACGTTACACATCTGACTCTGATTTCACAGCATTTCTCTCTATATCGCACAAACATAATTTTTTAAAAGAAATTAATACTTTTATTCAGCAAAGATGCATTAAATTGATCAAAAGTGACAGTAAGGAAATGTATAATGTTACAAGAGTTTTCTACTTCATATATGCAGTTCTTTTGATTCTAAATTTTCTATTCATCAAAGAATGCTGACAAAATGTATCATGGTTTCCACCAAAATATTAAGAAGAAAAACTGTGTGAGCGTCAAATCAGCATATTAGAATGATTTTTGAAGGATCATGCGACACTGACGACTGGAGTAATGATGCTGAAAATTCAGCTTTGTCATCACAGGGATAAATTATTTTTTAAATATATAAAAACAGTTACTATAATTTTGCAATAATATTTCATAATATTACTGTTTTTACTGTATTTTTGATTAAATAAATGCATCCTTGGTGAGACGTCTTTTTTAAAAACATCTAAAAAAAATCGTATTGACCCACACTTTTGAAGGGTAGTGTACTAACGTGAAAACACTTTCAAAGTATACTTTTGCAAAAGCAAAACAAGATCAATGAACTTATGTTAGAGAATGTCAGCATCTACAAATCCATGAACAGAGGAAAGAGAGGTAGATATTGATCGCAAGTTTACCGGTTCTCCTCAAAGCGACTGATGAGGTTGGACACTAGGCCCTTCCCTATTGCTCCTCCTACTCCTCCTCCATCCATGTTGGGACTGATGGGTGACGTTCCAGCAGCCAGAGGAAAGGAGACTTCCGTCACCGGACTCTGAAGGTGTGCTGGCTTAGGAGGCACTGCGGGAAAAGTCACAAAGAGGACAAAGATTATGTTTGCATGCTAATGTAACAAAGCCGATATTTACTGTACACAATCCAAGAAAATCATTGCACGACCAGCGTGAGTGGAATCAGGTTCCACAATCGCCATTGTTAATGGGATAGTTCACCCAAAAATGAAAATTCTGTCGCTAATTACTCACCCTCATGTTGTTCCAAACCCATTAAGACCTTTATTAATCTTCAGAGCACAAATTAAGATATTTCTGATGAAATCCAAGAGCTGTCTGACCCTCCATACACAGCAGGGGAACTACCACGCTTTCCATCACTTGTTTCTCATGCGATACTTCAAAATGCGCATTAAATTAGGGTGATGGAAACATAGCTATTGTCACGTTCGCTACAGTGCCATGACACATGCATGTGCATTCCTCTACTTGCAAACAAGGCGTAGCCACTGATGCCACATGGACTATTTTAAAAATGTTTCTGGGCCTGGGAACATTTCAGTTGCATTGCTGTCTATGGAGGGTCAGTAAGCTCTCGGATTTCATCAAAAATATCTTAATTTGTGTTCCGAAGATGAACGAAGGTTTTACAGGTTTGGAACGACATAAGGGTGTGTAATTAATGACAGAATTTTCATTTCTGGGTGAACTATCCCTTTAAGTGTCTTGCTTAAGGGCAAACCCGCCCTGAGCTTTCACTGCACCTCTAACCGCATGTAAGGAAGTGTAAAACAAAGTGCCCAAATAGAACATATATGTGGGAAAACCCCTAATAGTGAAGTTATTTTAAGGAAGCACTTAGTTTATTGCAGGGAGGGCCACTGTCCTGCAGAGTTTCGCTCCAAGCCCAATGAAACACACCTGAATCAGCTAATCAAGGTCTTCAGACTCAATAGAAACTTCCAAGAAAGTGTGTTGGAGCTAAACTCCAAGAGAAGGCCCTCCAAGAGAAGGACTGGACGTCCATGGTTTAGTGCTATTATACTGGAAGTTGTAATCGTCACAAGGTGGCAGTGTAGCTTTAGTATGTTGTAATGGAACCTGATAATACCCTGCAAGATGAGATGAAGTGCATCTTGAAGCCAAAGAGTCTGTCTCTACCTGCGGAGAGCAAATCACAGCTAATCGAAGGGTGCTTTCACACCTATAGATCGATTGCTTTGTTCCGAAACAGGGATTAAAATTATTACAATGTTGCTTTTTATTCTTGGTGCGGTTCGCTTTCACACGGCAAAGTTTCTAAATGGACCAAATTTGCTAATACAAGTCACACGCGAGTAAACCGTTCTCTCATTGGTCAACATTTCACGGTTTATTTTCCGGGATTCCACTTAGCTGTCACAGCTGTCATCCGTCAGGATGGAACGACAACAGCTTTGCGGGCTTATTGTTGTTGTTTTTTTTTGTAGCTGTCCTAATATTAATTTACCATTTTGAGCAGGAGTCCAGGATTCATCAGGAAGCTCTAGAGTTCGTTTTCAATCGAGCCGAGACCACCTCGTTCAGGCGATCTCGGACCGATTGATTTGGCGCGGATCCGAGCGCGATTGCCGTGTTCACATATGCCCAAATGAACTGAGCTAAGGGGGAAAACGCGCCAGGTTCCGAAACAACGGGCCAGGTGTGAAAGCACCCTAAGTCTGATGGGGTGGAGATATTGCAGAGCTCACGGCTCCATCTAGTCTGTCCCAATATAAATAGTGGCCGCCCCTCTCATTTCATACATCTCTAATTCAGTAAGTGTGGTCTTTGAGGTTTATGTCAGTGGGCTTTTTGCCTTTAATTTTACATGAGAATACAGAGATACATAAAAAACGGTTCTATGTAGGAGGAACCCTGTTCCGGCTCAATGCCTATCTGTGAAGCATTTTGAAACCAACAATCATATATCTGCAGTCGATGTTCAGAATACTTTTCAGCAAATATGCAGAGCGATGACATCGTATAATTTTAGGGTCTGAAATGATAGAGCTGACCTTTTTTTAAAAAAAAAAAAAAGCAAAAGAACTTTACAAATGTTTAACTGTTACTCTTATCACTAGGAAATCATTCACACTTTTCAAACACGACAGACAATCTGCTTAGTGATCGAGCTCGGGTTCAAGGATGCTCTGAGGGTGCCGTACTTATTACAGCAGTGTTTTTCAGCATTAATCAGTAGCCATGCTGGTTTGAATCCGGTTAACGGTAACGTTCAGTGTTCAGGGCCTGTTGTAAAGGGAAAGACATGTTTGTGTGTAAAATAAGGTTCTAGAAAGAGGTTTAACAATGATGCCATAAAACCATTTTGGGATTCTCCAAAGTGAACAGTTCTTAAAAGAACCATTTATTTCTTAGTGTGAAGAAAACTGTAATAATCTAACCAACCTTTTTTTCCACTATAAGGAACCTTTTGTGCAATGGGAAGGTTCCAGGGATATTAAAAGGTTCTTCATGGAACCATAGATGCCATAAAGACCACCATAGACAGTTTAGCATGTACTTCTGTGGAATTATGGAAGGAGTTATGTGTGCGTGCATATTGTGCACATATCTCCATACCTTGTGGTTTGGGATGCAGTGGTGGCCGTCGACCTGAAACTCTTCCATTTACTCCAGTAAGGCTCTTATTGCTGAATCTGCATCCACGACTCAACTTCTCATTGTGACGACCTTGCTCATCAGGACTGTGGCTACCAACGGCTGCAGAGGAGAAAAGAAGGATGGGAATAAAGCGGTTTCAAAAGCAGTTCGTTTTATCTAATTGCTTGGAAGCCATACTGTGTGCAAACTTCAGTTGAGTAGCGAGAACATGCAATACTAACAGTGTTCTGGTAAATACACTCTCTGTGCAGAAGTGAAATGAAAGAGGTCTGTTTTTTGTGCTCCTGATATCATTCAGGGTTGGTATAAAAGTGGCCTTGAAACTCAAAGTGACTTAAACTTGAAACAAAGACTAAAAATAACCACAAGTTCCTCTGAGTCAATTACGAAACAAAGAGTGTCAGATTGTTTGGATGATCAATATTCAAATTATGAGGAAGCTTTTTTGTTCGCCTCAACCAAGAAATGTTTCCTGAAAAACAGCTTTGGCAAATACTGTAAGACATGCACGTATCTGTCGACAATGACTGCTGACCTTGAAAAGTTCAGATCTAAAAATGACACAGAACTGAATTTTTCATGTGCAACAAAGTGATCCGTCTTAGATGTGGAAAAAAAACTGCATGAAAATGATCTTGGTTCCCACGTTGAATAAGAAAAACTTTCCAAAACAACAAGAACAAAATATCAGTAGGCTATTTTTACTGCAAAATTGTGATAAAATCTGCTCTCATAAGTAGGGGTGGGACAATAAATCGATCTGCCGATTTATAGCGATATTTCCGGCCGCGAGACGTTATCGATACTCTGGCACACAATTTTTTTAAACATACAAAAGATCGAAATTCATACCTACACTGTGGCTGTTTACCACTTTGGCTTACCGGAGCGGCAGTACCTCCAGACAGGCGCTTCCCAGATTGCGGATGGTCAGATGAACGGAAATTGTAATTCCCAGCGAAGAAGAAATACGAGCGTAATGGTAGACCAACAACAAATCAGAGATGCACCAGCGTCTAATGTATATGGTGATGAGAACTAAAAAACTGCCCTGGAACAGCTATCAGCGTGGACTGTAGGCATCGATCACGTTATTATTGCAGAGTGCATATTGAGTCCGTGAGTAGCCTAACCTCTCAGCTCGGAGCGCAGTGAGTGAGAGAGAGCGGCGCCAGTGTAGTGCCGAAATTTGCACCCTGCCAGATTATGCACCCCCTAGTATTGGTAGGTTTCGGAGTAGGTGTGAGGGAGGGGTTAGGATTAGGGGTGGGGTTGGGATTAGGCAATCAGGTAGCGACTTCAACGAGGGGGTGCATAATCTGGCAGGGGTGCAGAATTCGGCACAACACCGGTGTTACGAGATTTTTGGTTTCAGTGGGCGGAGCATACATGAATATTCATGAGTTTCCCTGACATGCGCGTGGAACCAGGTGGAACTGAGAATTTCAGTTCACGCTCCTTGTATCTCAGCAGATTTAATGGAATATTTTAAAAAAGGTAAATATATTTATAGCGTTGCACAAACCTATGCCTAAACTACAATTGTTCATCATTTTGTAACAGTTTATAATGTTTTTGTGCAGTCGTCACTGACTGAATGATTGCAGACATTCAGCACACTCAAGCTAGTTGTATAAATGACTTTGATTTCAATTCGTTGTGCTGTATCTTGCAATGCTTTAAAACTATGTCTGTTGTTAGTTGGTATCATTTGAGTACAACAGCTATTTGTGGACTAATCGTTTTTCATCTATGCTGGTGTGATTGTTCTTAAACTGTTAGGCTTAGGCCATATTTACAAAATGAATAGGAATATAAAGACCCCACACACAAGCATGAAGTGTTCCTTTAATAAGTACAATTTTGGATTAAACTAAATTGTATGGACACAAGTTTAAAAAGTAGCCTATATTTGGTACACTGTAAATGAGAAAACAAATACTTCACTGCATTTTATGAAATGTATATATTTAGATAATATTTCAGATAAAAAAAATATTTTATTAACAAATGTTTAAAGGTGTGCTTGTTTTGATATGATATATGCAATACTGTTCTAAGGATTTGTATTAGTAAGGTTCTTTGTTCATGTCACCAACTGCATCAATTAAAAATATTAAAAAACATTAATATTGTGGAATAATTTTACAATTTAAAATAAA
>NW_015658518.1:791652-795615 GCF_001515625.1 Sinocyclocheilus rhinocerous | reverse complement strand
GCTTGAGGTATTCGGCCAATCACAACGCACTGGATAGCTGGCCAATCACAGCACACCTCGCTTTTCAGAACGATGAGCTTTGTAAAAATCGACGCGTTTCAAAAAGGCGGGGCATAGAGGAGAAACAATAATGTACAGTATGTGGAAAATAATATGTTTTTTGAACTTTAAACCGCATAAACACATTTCATTACACCAAATACACAAAATAGTGTTCTTTTTAGCAGCATCATATGACCCCTTTAAGTGAATTATAGTGTTTTTTTTATTTATTTTGACTGTATTCATATAATGGGAGGTAGTGGCAAAATTTCACCTGCAATGAGTCAGGCGTCACATTGCGACCTTTATAAATGTGAAAATGTCTGGGATTTTTAACAGATGTGTGTGTGTTTCTGGTGATCTGAATGAATGCACAGACAGAGCGTGTCGCTCCGACAGCGTGAGAACGTTCTCCGGGAGCGCCGATGTTACGAGATTATCGGTTTCAGTGGGCGGAGCAAACATGAATATTAATGAGTTTCCCGGACATGTGCGTGGAACCAAGTGGAACTGAGAATTTCAGTTCAAGCTCCTTGTATCTCAGCAGGTTTAATGGGATATTTTAAAAAAGGGTAAATATATTTACAGCGTTGCACAAACCTATGCAATTGTTCATCTTGTTCATCATTTTGTAACAGTTTATAATGTTTTTGTGCAGTCGTCACTGACTGAATGATTCAGCACACTGATTTCAGTTCGTTGTGCTGTAGCTTGCAATGCTTTAAAACTATGTCTGTTGTTAGTTGTTATCATTTGAGTACAACAGCTGAAATAAACTTGTATTTGTGGACTAATCGTTTTTCATCTATGCTGTAATTGTTCTTAAACTGTTAGGCTTAGGCCATATTTACAAAATGAATAGGAATATAAAGACCCCACACACAAGCATGAAGTGTTCCTTTAATAAGTACAATTTTGGATTAAACAAAATTGTATGGACAAATGTTTAAAAGTAGCCTACATTTGATACACTGTAAATGAGAAAACAAATACTTCACTGCATTTTATGAAATGTATATATTTAGATAATATTTCAGATAAAAAAAATATTTTATTAACAAATGTTTAAAGGTGTGCTTTTTTTAATATGATATATGCAATACTGTTCTAAGGATTTGTATTAGTAAGGTTATTTTTTCATGTTCACCAACTGCATTTAGGCTATCAGATTAAAAATATTGAAACACATTAATATTGTGAAATAATTTTACAATTTAAAATAAAGGTTTTCCCCCCTGTGATGTCAGATCTCCACTTCTCTTCAGTGTCTCATGATCCTTCAGAGATCATTCTAATATGCTGATTTGAAAGAAACATTTCTGATTATTATCACAGTTGAAAATGGTTGTACTGCTTAATGAAGTGTGGAAACCATTATACAGCGACAGGATTCCTTGATGAATGGAAAGTTCAGAAGAACAGCATTTATTTGAAATAGAAATATTTTTATAAATGTCTTTACTGTCATTTTTATTAAACTGATGCATTCTTGAAGAGCAAAAATATACATTTCTTACAGCTTGTAACACTCAAAAGAGAAAGGAAAAATTGAAATCGCATCATATGACCCCTTTAAACAAAAAAACCAAACAAAAAATCATAGCAATCCCTAACTTTTGAATGGTAATATAATGTATCAAATGCCAGAATCAAGTTAAGAAATGTCTTTTTTTAGCTTTATTGTGTCATTTTTAAACAGCAGATTCTACAAGGATGCTTACATCACACTATGTTGTCTTGTTTCGGTGCATAAATCTTTTTAGTTTGTAACAAGGATTCAATAGTGATTCATGCTCAAAATTCAGGAAAACTTTACTTTATCAATCACATCCTCCATGACTATCATTTTCCTGGATTTTGAGTGTGAATCACTATTGAATTCATATTTTTAAAAACAACATGTCACTGTCTCACATAATATCAAACATTCACACCAACACACATTTTACCAACATCTTATCAAAAGCTAATCAAGGCCACAATCCAATCTTTATTCCACTTTATTTTTTATAATTAGAGGCCCTTTTTATTTATTTATTTATGTAGTCATTTAGCAGATGCTTTACACATACATACAAAAAGAAAACAAGTAGAAAAAGAATAGAGAAAGCTAGTGCTAGTGGCCTTTTTTAAAACAAGCAGTTGGAAAAGTGCAAGTGTTGAGAGGGTCAAGTCAACAAATGTATTACAGAAAGTTTCTTATCTTAGGTCTTAACTTAATATATGATATGTTAAATTAGGATTTTTCACAAATTCGTATTACAGAAGCAAATCTTTACTTGATTTGGGATTCTTATCCTATCTTACAAATCGTATCTTATCTCTAGTAAGGAAATCTTAAACTGCATTATCAAGTTCGACAATCCACTCTCAGGTCTGTTACCTAGCAACCAACACTGTGCCAGCTGCTGATGAGGTAAACAAAATAACAGAAGCTACTTCACTTTGAAAATCACCTTTTGCAAAAAAACGTAAGGCATTAGTCACTTGCACTATAACCGGTAATGCTCCGTGACGCTTTGTTTGTCTCTGTAATGCTGGTTGCAGTTCCTGTACTAATATCATGTTGCGGAGCAGTTTGTAATTACTTATAAGTGTTTTGTCATCAAAATGCAACATCTTCAGTGTCCTCCAAGAGTCTTTCTACCATTAAACATCTCCGCTCTTCATTTTAAATTTTTAATAAATGTAATACCATTGTTGGACAGCGCAATTGTAAACTTTTTTTCCGTTAGCTTTCAAATAATTTTGAAGTTAGGACAGCTGTGTGGTTGTCCTAAAGTTAAGACCGTTTTTAGGATTTTTTGACAAGTTAAGAGGTTTCTGTAATACCCCCTTCCTATCTGTAATTAAGATAAGATAATAAACTTAGGAAATGCTGTTCTGTAATAGCTTTTGTCCTAAATGTGGTCCTAACTGAAATTACCATGATTACCAAACAGATAAGATAAGATTTTAAAGTTAGGATCTTTCTGTACGCCCTGGACCACAAAAGCAGTCTTAAGTCGCTGGGTATATTTGTAGCAATAGCCAAAAAGTTAGGACAGCTGTGGGGTTGTCCTAAAGTTAAGACAGTTTTTAGGATTTTTTTTGTCAAGTTAGGAGATTTCTGTAATACCCCCTTCCTATCTGTAGTTAAGATAAGATAATAAACTTAGGAAATGCTGTTCTGTAATAGCTTTTGTCCTAAATGTGGTCCTAACTGAAATTACCATGATTACCAAACAAATAAGATAAGATTTTAAAGTTAGGATCTTTCTGTACGCCCTGGACGACCCTTATGACTGGTTTTGTGGTCCAGGGTCACAAATAGATAAAATAGAATTAGAATACAGAGTGCTATAGTTAGAGGGTCAAATAAAGATGGAAGGCAACATGTTTTTGCAGCAATGTATGATTGTATCATAGTTTACAACCAGACAGCAGACAATTCACAACCAGACAACATGGAGAATGTAAGACATGGATCATGACACCAGTATACAAAAATATGTCTACAGAGACGTTTATATAGGTTTATTTCATTTGTTGCAGGCAGTGATGTATTCAACAAATGATAATAACTAATAACAGACACAGTTTTAAAGCATCGCAAGCTACAAATAAAGAGCACAAAGAACTGAAATCTACGGTGGCCGAGAGAGCTCAACGCGCTGCAACGAACTAGCTGAAGTTTGCTGTGCTTTATCCTAACATTACACAAAGAATGTCTGCAATCATTCAGTCAGGGACGACTGCACAAAATGTGCACTGTAAACTAATAAAAACATTATAAACGGTTACGAAATGATAAATGTAATTTGTGCAACGCTGGAAATATATTTACCTTTTTTTTTTTTTAAATATTCCATTAAACCTGCTGAGATATAAGGGACGTGAACTGAAATTCTCAGTTCCACCTGGATCCACGATCATGTCCGG
>NW_015658518.1:785201-790845 GCF_001515625.1 Sinocyclocheilus rhinocerous | reverse complement strand
TTACCTTTTTTTTTTTTTAAATATTCCATTAAACCTGCTGAGATATAAGGGACGTGAACTGAAATTCTCAGTTCCGGATGGATCCACGATCATGTCCGGGTAACTCATGAATATTCATGTATGCTCCGCCCACTGAAACCAAAAATCTCAGAAACAGAAAATCTCGTAACACCGGCGCATCCAGTTTTATGTCAACAAAACTGGATGCTCTCTCTCTCTCTTTAGATATTACAAGTGCGAGTTATGCAGCAATGTGAACGGCTATTTTGTCCCTGCATGTCATGTGTGCGGGGCTCCGTTTTTATGATGAGATGAGAGGAAAGGTTGAGAAAACACTCCAGGTAAATTTTGAAATCTACCAGGTTTATATATATAACCCTGCGATTCCCACCACTACTCATAAGTAACAAGTTCTTTTGAAAAAAGTAAAAAAGAAGGATATAAAATAAACACACTGACGTCTTTATTAATATATATCAACATCAAGTTAACATAAAACGAGACTAAAAGCAAGTTTTCAAAGCAAATGCAAGTATGCAGTGTCTATTAGCTAACAGTATTTGCCTGTGTGGTGACATTAACAGAGAAGGAAACGTTAAATTATTACATTTTGATGATTAAATTTAAAAATGACATGCACCGATAAATCATTCACAGTAAGATGAGTAACGTGTATTGAGTAAGTAAACAGTGTTAATTTTTGTCTTTTTGCTGGCATTAAACAAAGACTGTATACTGTACCGTTCAGTCCAGTCATATTACTATGAATGGGCGAAACTGCAACACACAATAGTCAAATTTCTCGCGCTTTCTTAATAGCCAATCGCCAATTGGTTAAGTCATTGCATCACTACAGCTGCATAGATGCAGCCCACAGAAACAATCAGTGTCCTGAAATGCACGCTTGCGACTGTTCATGCGGATTGGCTTTATACCAACCTGAAATATGCAATTTTTAACTATGTTTGAACATATGGAACAACATTTATATAGGACAGTTCATGTCAGATTTCGTTACCGATTCGAAATATTTAAATGTTAGTTTGACAAGAAGTTTTTGACATTCGGTATTTCCCCAATTAGTA
Source organism: Sinocyclocheilus rhinocerous (assembly GCF_001515625.1). NCBI lineage: Eukaryota > Metazoa > Chordata > Actinopteri > Cypriniformes > Cyprinidae > Sinocyclocheilus > Sinocyclocheilus rhinocerous. Next base: position 789,760 of record NW_015658518.1, on the reverse strand, counting down.
AGGCACAGTAGTCACTTGGTCTTGCATGCCTGACATAGCTGCCCGGAGGAGTTGCAAATATGGCCACAGAATGAACTTTCCTCTAACAGGACTGTGCTCTACCATACAACATGAAATAAAACAAATGCATACATTTTGCAGACTGCCATTGCAAGAACTGGCTACTATGACATCTTTAGTGCACATTACACAGTCAACACACACCACAGTCATAACACACATTAAGTCTATGTAGGTGCACACACCCACTAAAGGCTACGTAGGTGCAATCTTGGTTTAGATTCCTCTTTCAGGTAATTTTTCCTGTTTGACCACATACTGTATTTACCTCACGACAGAAAGCCTATTCACACCAAAAAAGATAACAATAAATATAACAATAATTAGTGTCCACACCTACGGACCATATCGTTCTGTATATTAAAAGTGTGCACTGCAATTATATTGCCTGCTGCTTTAAATGCTCGAGTTCTTTAAAGGGGTCATATGATGCTATTTTAAAGATCATTATTTTGTGTATTTGGTGTAACAGAATATGTTGACATGCTTTAATGTTCAAAAAACACATAATTTTTCAAATACTGTACATTATTGTAGGTCCTCTATGCCCCGCCTCTCTCAAACACGTCGTTTTCAACAAAGCCCCCTCCTTTGACAAGCGCAGTCCAACAATACTTCAGCGAGAATAAAAGTTACGCCTTCTTTTTTTGCGTGAACATTTGGGCGGCGTTATGTAAATCTTCCCACATAGTGAGGTAGATATGTGGGGGCGTGTTAGAACGAGCCGTTTTAGGTAGGCGTGGCTGACTCTTAACTTTTATAAAGAATATCTCTTTGGATTTGAGACTTTAGTCTTTGCAACTTTACAGATTTTCTTTATGCACCAAGAGCTTGTAACACTCCAAAGAGAAAGGAAAACTTGAAATCGCTTTATATGACCCCTTTAAAGTCAGGTGGATTCTGATTGGCTGTCAATGTTTTTATCATTCATCAGCTCGAAATAATTGTTCTGAAAGTGATTCCAACGATATCATTCCTGTGTGTCGTTATCGTTATAGTGGTGTGGACTTCCCTGTTCTCATAGAATTAAGGCCTGTTCACAACAAGAACTATAAAAATAACTAGCATCCACACCAACAGATGATAATGCTCTGTTTATTACAGAGCATATTGTGCTACAGTCGTCTGCCGTTTTAAATGCTTAAGCTCTTTAAAGTCAGAGTCTGATTGTCAATGTTATATTATTCATCAGCATCAGAAAAAAAAAATCGTTCTTAAAGTAATTCCACTGATATTGTTTCTCTGTGCCATTACCATTAGTTGGAGTGGACTTCCCTATAGTTAGTTATAGAGTTATCATTAAAACTATTGTCATTGGGATGAACGGGGCTTTAGACTAAATGAGAACAAAGAGTGCTGCATCACATACAGTTAACCTCTCCAAAATTTCTTAAGCTCACTTGTTGACTCATAATCAGAACACCAATATGTTTTCAAAAGTTTCATTTTGAGTCCATAAACGTAAAATACACAAGTACATACAACATTAAGTTATTTTGAAAGTCTGGAGCACCTTTTCTGAGAATTCCTTATTTGGGTGCAATGAACAGGACACCCAAGTCTGTCCCTTTCCTCTGTACACCACCTTGTAACAGGCACTCATGCAAATGATGTCTTGCCCATGTCTTGTTAAATTAGAGCATGAGGATGTTAATGCATTAGGAAGCACAAAGAGAGGCTTTCTATGGCCTTCCCAGCTTCATCTGGCCCCCTTTTCTTCACTGCAAACATCTTAGGCCAATAGGCTGCATGGGACTGTCCATGTCTGAGGATGAATGATGCTGTTGTGCTGGAAGTAAATATATGGTGGTGGTGGTGATGGTGTAACGACAGCTTCATGTGTGATTGGTCCATTCATCTCAGTTCTGGCTCAGTTTGTAGCCAGGATTGAAACAAGCTTTCTTTTACGGACCAGAAAATGCCTCTAAATGCCTGCATTTCACTGATATCAGAACATTTCTGTCTAAAATAAATATTTTTGTAATATCCTCAAGGCCATCTAACACTTCCGTAGAATTTTTATTTATTGCCTGTGTGTGCATAATTATTTTTCTGTATATGAACAAACCCCTAAGCTTATGTGTTAAACTCTGACCCCTAGCCACCATTCAGAACACCCTAGCAACCATCAAAAACACTGTAACACTGTGACAGTGAGTTTTGAATGGGCAAGCACCACTAACGTTTCCATAAAAATTGGGTTTGCATTAATTTATACAATTGTAATAGAAAAATGCATAAAAGTGCTACAAAAGAGACAATGACAGTACTTTCTTACTAAGCGTCAAAATACCTCCAGAAACATGCAGAAATAGTTGGTATATAATTCTGACTAACATTATGCGTTTTCACACATTCAGTCTTATCAGTACGTTCATCAACATTTTCTATTTAGAGGTCCTGTGTGATGAGAGCCGGCTGTCAAAATGAAGAAGTTGCAACATTACCGGAAAAGATCTGATGCTACATGTGAAAAACACTGTTCATGTACAAGGTTGATGATTGACTCTAACAGAAGTATGCTGTCAAACTGTTTGAAACAAAGCTCCAAAGGAGCTGACGCAGTTACTCCACGCCATTTAGTTGTAAACATGAAAAAATTGCATTGATGTGTGAACGTGGCTATTGTCTACCTCAGTGTGTTTGTGTAAGCATATTGCATCTGCCTAACAAAACAACGAAAACATCCTCAGGTGAATAGTGTACCTCATGGCATGGCCTTGCTCAGACTATATAACTGGCCTCTGAGTTACCATGGCAACCTCTTCCCAAAATCCTCTAGCAGATGAAATCGAAACAGTGCACATCATAACAGAGAAACACCTGCGTGCAGATCCATTAAAAATGTCTCGCTGGGTTTTTGCAGCTATAATGAGTAGAAAAGTGAGCTAGGTTGATATCAAACCATGTGTGGTCTAGTGAATGTAAACTATGATAATAATTGCTGCTAAAATGTTTGCATGGGAAAAATCACAAATGTTCCGCATTCTCAGAGTCTAAAACACAGGCGTGTGCCAACTTTGGCATTCCTGGCTAAGTACAGAAAGGGGAAAAAAAAGCCTGTGGTTTGACCTGACATATACAGAGAGCCCAGTTCAAGATTATGGCTTAAATCAGATCAACATCTGAGTTTAATAACAGCAGTTTGTTCCAGTAAAAAAAAAGAATGTCTAACCTTTGGTCACTAAAACCATTCCAGATGTGTTTACATTTCTGTACATGTAAATTTGACACATAAAATCCAGTTACAACATAATAAATCAACCTTAATTTGAATAGAACAATTTTCAGTTTATGGGAAAACCACCATACTGTATATTTGAATATAGCTGCACTTTGGTACTGTACTATCAATACAAACCTTGTGGGAAAGTACCAACCAATACAGAACAGATAAGAACAGCTCATTTAGTTTGCAAAATGTGGTGGGAACTGACAATAAGGAGCAGGATTAGTTAGCAAAAGTTTTCAGAGCTTGTCATGCAACAGAGGAACAAAGATAGGCAATACATAAACGTGAAGGAAGTTAGAAATGCACATATGTTAAATGCATTTCCTTAAACATGCAATGGTGCCAGAAGAAAAAAGCAAACTAACAAGACTGAAAAATGTGAACTGCTTGAACTTGTTCATACATGTTGACAAACAAACCCATGAGAATTTAAAAAATAAAGCAGACATGGGTACCAAATGTCTGAGACAAATTCTTAAAATAGCAAAATATCATATGAAATACTCACTAATGCATTCTGATTGCAATTATTCTATAAAACAACCTTTAATTTTCTAAGTAACCACTGTCACAGAGAAGAAAGAATAACTAGCCTAATTTGTGTGAAAATACATAAAAGCTCTTCTAGCGTCCTCCACTAATGTGCTGTTGCCAAGTTTAATTATACTGTCATCTAAACAGACCAAGTTAACCAATAAACAGAAGACTAGCAGTGGTAAGCAGTGTGATCATTGTCAAGACAAAGTAATCTCACCTTCTGTCTGTTAAAATGAGGACAAATAATCCCAGGACAACGAGACAAAAAATAAGAGCAGTTTTCTTCATTCAAGCCTTCCGGTCCTCTATAAACCACAGACTGACTGAAACTTCTCAACAAAGACACGAGGAAACAGCCCCTCCCTCCAAACTCACACACACGCGCGCACACACACACTGCACACTCAAGCCAAAAACTGGTGAAGGCCACATTCATTGTGCATAAAATCTACTAGATGTTACAATGTACACAGTGCTGTGTTAATGATAGCTTCTGCACCTCGAAATGATAAATTCATGATTGTCTTTTTATATGTTTTTATATGTCTTTTTATGTCCAACACTGTCATAACCAAGAGTCTGCTAAATATTATTTGTAGTAAATATATAAAAAAAATATAATATATATATACAGTAAATATATATATATATATATATATTAAAAAATTAAAAAATATATATTTATATTTTATATACATATTTGTTGCATTGAAAATCCATTCTTTAAAAA
>NW_015658518.1:772080-782849 GCF_001515625.1 Sinocyclocheilus rhinocerous | reverse complement strand
ATATATATATATATTAAAAAATTAAAAAATATATATTTATATTTTATATATATATTTGTTGCATTGAAAAGCCATTCTTTAAAAATTCTCCTTTTATGTTGTGGAGAAAGATACTTGTGAGGGTGAGTAAATAATGACAAAATGATCATTTTTGTGTCATTTTTGCTTTGAAGATAAATAAGGAAGAAATTTAAAAGATTTTAGTCAGAATGGACGACATTCTGAATTTTACGTGGAAGAAAACAAGGCTGTGAGAGTCTTTCTTTATAATGGCCTGCACTGTGAAAAGGTCATAGATCAGACGTCATTTTCAAAACTGTTCTGTAGAGTTTTTGTCTACTGTAAGTTTTCTGGAAAGCTGAACAATTGGCATGTTGTTAAAAAGCAGTACAATCCATTGAACGCATTGTGCTTCTATCTCTCACAACCTCATTTTCATTCCTGTAAAACGTGAAATATGGCGGAACCCTGACTAAGGTCTCTGGTGCCCTTTTAACAGCCTTGAGCAGCATCAGTCTCATTTCAAACCCTCTTGGCACACAAACACTCTCATGTTACAAAATTCTAATGGACTCAGGATAAATGCTAAAATTAAATGGAGCTCTTACTTGAGAGGCACAGATTGAATGGCAATCATTCAAGGGCGGGAAATGATAAATGGACACACACAAGAAGTCTTGAACATGTAAACTGCATGCAAAGCCACACCTTACAAGTTTATTAAACTGTTTACCAGGTTCCACTGCAAATCTGATTTACTTTAATCTCATTTTCGACATGGAGTGCAGACAGAGAAGAGACCTGAGCATCTGGTGTTGCACAACCATCTTGACACATCCCAGACAGCCACAACTCAACTCAAACCTGACGTTTGTGTAAATACTGATGCCCTTTCTGTTGCATGCAGTTAATGAAGTCAAATTTTCAAATTCTGCTTAGATCACTTCCGGTGTCAATTTGAAGCTACTTTTAGTATTTCCCCTTTGGAGGGGAAAACATGACATCTGAACATCAACCTGCCACAGCAACAGTATCTACAACAATCACTCAAGAGCTGTCAGTGTATAACCAATGATGTAATGACCTAGGCAGGTCAGGTGGGAATTTTCTGCTTCATCAACCACTGCTCAAAGAAAAACATTATCAGTTTGTCTTGGTACAATATAAAAATGACTTATAAAGTTGTAAATAAAACAAAGCTTATTGGAGTACAATTTCTGAATTAAAATTGTATCTGCACTATTTTTTTCCAGTGTACGATTAGTGACTTATTGTGCTAAACATATATAAGTAGTGCTGGGCGGTATACCGGTTCATACCGAATAACGTTGTTTATTTTTGTTATGATATGAATTTTTAAAATACCGCAATACCGGTGTATGTCGCTTAAACAACGTTCGGAACGGAACACTGTTTGAAAGGGGTCCCTTTTCACTGTCATGATAGTAAAATAGGGCATTCTAAGTCAATATAGAGTACTCTCTCTCTCAATCAGTAGAAAATATGGTTAACACACGGTCATGCATGAAAAAAAAATACCGTCATGTACCGTGAAACCGGTATAATTTTGAAAAATACCGTGATATAAATTTTTGGTCATACCGCCCAGCACTATATATAAGTACTAAATGTTTAGCACTATATATGCACGCCACTGTTCGAACGATTGGGGTCAGTACGATTTTTCAAAAACTACGTTTTTGAATCCACTAGTAAGTTAGTAAGCACTAGTTGGCAACAGTTGTACTATTTTTACAAAAATATTTTGTGTAAAGTGTAAAGCATTTTTGAGGAGAAAGTTCAGAGAACAGCATTCATTTGAAACAGAAAACTTTTAAATGCATCCTTGCTGAATAAATATATTAATTAATTTTTTTAAAAATCAAACATTTTAGTTGTAGCCTATATGAGATATAGTATGTGATGGTTAAAAAACTGTACAAAGTATCTAAGCAATTAAAAACCACTCAACCACTATAGGTCAAATACTCGGAACCAAAACCACACCATTAACCACCTGGTTATAAGGTTAAGTTATAAGATCACATAAAGGTGAAGTTCTCATATAGTCAGCTCAGTGATATCTCTTACATTTGGCATTATCATAAGTCTACAATTAAAATAAGTTCAGTACAGCATCCATGCCTCGCTTAAACAGGTCTGACCAGACTTAACTACTGTAAAGTCTTGTCACCACAGACTTCCATTTGTATTCCCATATAAGGTCTGGAGAACAACAGCTTTCTAGGTAATATCGATCTGACAAATGAAAGCAAACTTTGTGAAGTTGACGAGGCCTTTGTTGACACACGGAGACACTTACAGCACAATATGTATTCTTGTTTTTGAATTTAAGTGGTATTTATTGAACACTTTTATCCAAAGCGATAAAAGCAATTTCTTCCATGTAAAGTATTTTTTTAGCTTTAGAAATCACAAGAAAAATAATATTTTGTAGATTGAATGGTTTCCATTCATGTGGTGTTGTGCTGGGTAGCTCACCGTTTAAATTCATTGGCCCAGTGATCGTTCCCCACATAATTGTTCATTAAGCATCAAATATGGTCTGATATAACTACGAAATTCTACAAATTGGTCTTCATGTTAACCTTCTTCAATTATTCAAGAGAAACAAAAGAATGCAGAATGCAGAGAAAACAGAACAATGCTGGGTGAAGAAACGAGGGTGATCAGACTAAAATCTGAGGTTGATGGATCACTGACCACATTGCATGTACAGTAAGTGTGGCTCAGTCATGCCTATTCATTCCCATAATAAGCCTTAAAACTACTATTACATAACATAAAAGTATCTCTTATCTCTTACAGCAAACCATAAATCCAACAGCTCGCAGCTACAGGTTTTTTTTTTTTTTTAACATAAAAGTATCTCTTATCTCTTACAGCAAACCATAAATCCAACAAGCTCGCAGCTACAGGTTTTTTTTTTTTTTTTTAGAAAAGATTAAATCTGACACACCATACATGCATCAACAACTCCAGTAAATGGTAGACTCCCAAGGATCAGAGCTAGAAGTCTTATCAAATGGAGAAAGGAATAGACAGATTAGGAAGCAGAGGAAGAGAAGGTTGTTGCCCACCTTTGTTCTGAGCGATCTTCACCCCAACACAAGGCTCCTCTTCCTCAGATTGTTTGGAGGGAAAGCAGCTGGGGTTGCCAGCTTTATCTGAAAGACACCAAGAGATACATTTAGTTAGTTTTATTCTCTGCACTTTTTGGGTAGTTTCCAGAAGGTATTTTGAGTTGCTTTCATGATCCTAAATTATGTAGATACAGATGGAAACTGAGGGGGATAAAGACACTGAGAAACATGTGGGTGGGCTAAAAATAAGAGCAGGAAGAGATCTGCAAAAATTAGTGCCAAATGGTAAATGACACTAAAACATTGGTATTAATAGAGAGCTGGTCCTGCTATCAGCCTCCATTCTTCTGGAAAGACTTTTCATTAGATGTTGGAAGATGCCTTGAGGATTTGATCCCATTTAGACGTGAATGCTATTTCATCCCAAAGGTGTTCAATGGAGTTCAAGTCTGGCTTTTCAGCAGGCCAGGTTTTTAACACAAGACTCAGTAAATAATTTTGATATGAACCTCGCTTATTGCACACAGCACTGTCCTGTTGGAATACAAAAGGACCTTTCGCAAAATATACAAAGTTGGAATTTTAAAATAATGTACGATTGCAAAAACAAATAAAATTAAATAAATAAATAAATAAATAGACTTTTTAAAATTTAAATGATTTAAATTACATAAATTATACAAATGATATCATTTATATATAATTTATACAAAGTTGGGAGCTTAAAATAATGTCACAATACAAAATAAATAAACAAAATAGGCCTAAATAAATTATATAAAATTATAAAATATATTCAAAGTTAGAAGTGTAAATTAATGCCACAATAAACAAACACATAATGAATAGGCTTAATTTAATTATATGACAAATTAGAATTTATACAGATTTTAATCTTAAAATTTCACAATGCAAACTAAATAAATAAAAATACACCTCATTTAATTATACGAAATTCTATAGGCTAATGCATACGAAGTTGAAAGCTTCAAATGATGCAAATTAATAATGCAAAATAATTAAATATATAATCATAATCTGTACGCAAAATATAATTTTTCCCTTAAAAGTGAAAACATAAAACTGTACTATGCATAATAGTATGACTGCAGAACAACTGCAGTAGATATATGTCTTTTGGATGATAAAAACAGCAGAAGGAGCAGAAGGTCTGTGTGTGAATAGAGAGGATGAGAGTACATTAATCCAGCGTTTGTAGCAAAACAAAAGAAAAGTAAATCTCCAGAGACTCACCAGTAATTAATTCTGCTGTAATATCTAGGGCATGTGAGAGCTGTGTTAATGTACTCTATTTCTAACGCACATAAAAGATGAAAGCCAATCGGTAAACAAGTGGCATGTGGTTGCCAATTGTACACACATGTGTGCATGAAGGCACACACTGACACACATGCAGCTTATAAAGCGCACAGCTGAAAATATAAGACCACACTAATAATGTAACGCCACTGAGAGAAAACTAAAGAGAATGGGGAAGTAAAGAGAGAGAAAATGCAGTGATGAATGATAGAGAACTCATTGAATAAAGTGAGAATGTGACAAAACAGTCAGTCAGTTCAACGTACAGTGAAACAAGTTTAAAGTAAGTTACATTTTGAGCGGGGCAGGGTGTGTGTGTTTGTGTTTTATCCCGGACGTGAGATTAAAGCAAGGCTTTTTCCTCGTACCATCTGGAGCCCTTGTGACAGAAGGAGCTGGTGTCCCCCGCACACTCGAACGTGCACACATGCTCACATAATAGCCATTTAAAATAGCAGCTTTACAAAAAAACACATTCTGTAAGCTAACACAACAACCACAACAAACAAACTTAAACGAAGATGAAAGAGGGGGCTGGTGGGACCCTATATAAAACCTTTTTTATGAGCTATTCTCAACAAACACTGCAAAATGGGTTACTGGGACGTATAGAGCTGGATAACCATGCATAGATGTTTCCATGACACCTCAGTTAATCCGTTTCCTCGTATAGAAACACAAAATACAGCCATCTTTCATCTGAACACAAAGGAAAATAGCAACGACATGTTTTATGAGATTATTTATGATCCAGTGTAGCATGTAATTTAGCTTTTATGTGGAGCCCTTGTTAGAGCATTAGAGGAGCTGCGCCATGAATCATGTTCACAGTCGAGTGGCCATTATAATTGTAAATATCGTGGTTTCCAATAGGCAGTGAATTATGGATCTGGTCGATGCAAGTATAAATACTTCCCTTAATCAGGCTCAATCAATTTCCAGTATGTACGCATGCATTTAATGTATTTGTAACCAACTAACAGAACAAACAGAACACTAAACTGAATTATGATGCATGAAAGCAATGGTTCATCACATCACATAGATTTAATATTGACACAATAAACTAAGACCTTATAAATATAGTAGTCAATTTCTACCACAATACAACAGCAGCTACTGTCATTACTACTTATTTTTTTGATGATACCGAGGATTAATACAATTTACCACAGCTTTATTGTAGAAATAATCAATATTATTAATAAAGGCAGTATTAATAACTGACCACAAACTGCAGCTTCTTATCTGTGCAAGCCATATTTCATCCAAACATCAAAAGGAAAAACATCAGTTAAATTTTGCATAGAGAAAACTAAGCTTTTTTTTTAGCATTATATATCCTTGCATGTATCATTATTCTCAATATTGTTTTTTCTGTATTACTAGTACATTAAAATTACTAGTACAATGATTATTTTTTCTCAGTTGGCCTTAAATAAATACTATGATCTATAAAAATCATTTAATTATTTATTTATTACAATAATGAGAATTTGGGGGAAATATGCTTGTGGTTAAATGAATGAATCAATGTTTTTATTTTTATTTTCTTTAAGTAAAAAATAATTGCATATTGTCATATTTCTTTTTACAGTCTTTTACCGTTAAATTCACGGTCATTTTTTACAGTGTGGCCTGGACACGTTTTTTTTAATCTGCTGTGTGAGATTCACCTGTTCATACATGCTAGAATTTACAGCAAACTCTCCACAGATTTCAAACGCATACCAACAGATATATAAATGATCTGTTTGTGTGTTGTTATTAAGAAAATTCAGACAAAAAGCATCTCTCTATCTGACTGTAATATTTGCAGAGGTAAAAAAAACAAGACTGTTACATATCATGAGTACAATGTGAGATCTTGGCACGAATATATGTGAGCTGAAGGTCATGTCATTTGATGCATAAGGAAACGCACAAAAAAAAAAAGAGAGAGAAAAATACCTGCTCTGCTCTTGGTTCTCCTGTGTATCCTGGTCTGCGTTTTTCTCACGTTCCTAAGATGTTTCTCCATCTTAAGCAGACATCAATACGCTAAATAGGGAAATGCCCACAATATGCAACTCGTCTTACAAGTGACACTCATAACAAATGTTTTTTTTGTCCTTCCTGTGTTTGTGTCTCACTCCTTCCCCTCACTGGTCACAAAACCGGTTTCCCAGCCAATGTGAGAAGCAGGACACTGACTATGAGTGAATGTTCATTCAACAACAACATAGACACTATAAACATCAGCTTAGATGATGCACCATGCTACCAACACGTCCAGAGAAAGAAAAAAATAAATAAATAAAAGCAACTGCCGTAAAATCCCCCTATGTGCAGTTAAAAAGGATCCAATTTCCTCATTTTTTAATTATGTGTGCATGAATGTGCTGACTGTTGGCGACTAGAGAATAATTACAGGCATTGATAAAAGCTGCTGAGTGAGAGATCAATGAGAATGAAGTCTAAATGTGTAATAATATCAACAAATCAACCCACTTTTTAGCTTTCATCTCAATAGACTCATTTTGTCCCAATGTGAACAGAACTATGGGAATGTGTAAAACCTTATGGGCCTTAATAACAATTATAGCAGGAAATTAATGGATGCCACACTTGCAAAACTCATAATCTTAGACTTTGTCTGCATGCCGCTGAATTTTCAGCATGCTGACTGAGCCTCACATAATTCTGCAACCCCTGATGAGGTATGAGCCTCTCTTCTGTTTTTGAGCTTGTTTTATGTAATTTTCCTGCAGCACAGTTCTGCTTTTTGCTTCTTGCGTGTGCATGATTAACTTCACAATTGAAAGCAGTCACATGCTCGACATTGAGAAGCCGATAATAAAACATTTCTGTGCACCTGTTCTCGGTACGAGACAGTGTGGGTGACGGTGAGGTCATCATTTATAGACACAACCAAGACTGTGTAGATGGACGCCACCACCCTTAGGTGGTAATGCCACAAAACAGCATTTAAGAGAACAACTGGAGACTTTCCTGTAAAAAGTCCCCAAGGAGTTTAAAAGTGATCTCAATAATGAGTGAGCTCAGAATTGCTTATAGATAATAAAGTTTGTAATCAAAAGTCAAAAATCTTAATATGAACTCAAAATATCCAATGTTCTAGCTCTATAATTATGTAAAATTAAACTTCTGGCCAAAGGTTTGGAATTATTCATTTTTTTCCTTTACTTTACTTTTCTTTACTTTTTGAAAGTTTTATGCTCACTGCATTTATTTGATCAAAAATACTGAACAATGGTAATATTGTGAAATAATAAATAATAAATTATTACATTTAAAATATCTACACTTCAGTGTGCCATGATCCTTCAGAAATCATTCTAATACGCTGATTTGGTGCTCAAGAAACATTTCTTATTATTATGTTGAAGTAAAAAAAAAGTCATTGTTTCCACAAAAAATTAAGAAGCATATATATTGATAATAAAAAATAATCATTAATAATAACTGATCACCAGTAATAACTGACAACAACTAAATCAGCATATTACAATGATTTCTGAAGGATTATGTGACACTGAAGACTGGAGTAATGACTGCAAAAAATCAGCTTTGCCAACACAGGAGTAAATTACATCTTAAAATATATTAAAATAGAAAACAGCTTTTGCATTTTAAATTGTAATAATATTGCTGTCTTTACTGTGTTCTTTACCAGATAAATGCAACCTTGATGAGCATAAGAGACTTCTTCCAAAAACATTAATTATTCCAAACTTAGAACTAGTGTAATACTAGTGTAATAGTAAAAGTTGTCTCTCTTCTTCCTCAGCTTATATCTAATGTCTATATTTGATGATAAACACCTCAGACAAAGTTAATCCTTAAAAAGAGACACAGAGAGATTGACATAAAGCGCTTGAACCGAGGTGCTAAAGCAGTCTTAGCCGTCTGTGATGGTTACTACATATGTGTTATTTAGCACGTTAATGAGTCTTAACACTCTCCTGATCCTGTAAAGAGATACTTCTCTGCTTAATCTGATAGCTGTGTGATGTTTGCTGGTGTCTGGATACTGATCACACACCAATCACACACACAACCAGATCTCCACCTGCTTCCATGAAGCACCCAGACCTGTTTCCACATCCATCTGTTTCTGCATCTGTGTCTGCGTTCACATTAATGTGGCTGATTCACCCCAGGATTGCTCATCACTGTGACTGCAGCACAAAAAATTATATTTAAATATGTTATTGCTCTAGGTTTTACACAAAAGCACCGTTCAAATCCACCCACGTACAGACACACTGCTGCTTCAGTGTCTACAGAGTTAAATATGCATCTCCCTAGACAAAATACCACACATAAACATGCTTTAATATACAAAACAGCAGGTTTCTATTCAACACTATATAGTTAAAAGACTAAACTGTACGGCCTTCTGCAATAAACCTAGAGAGCTTCAAGAGCCACAGCCCTTCTCAAATGTGGTCAGCAGCGGCGATCTTTACATGTGAAGAAACACCACTGACCTGAGTCTTCGTCGGATTGGAGACAGCAGCTGTGTGTGTGTGTGAGATTTCCACTTCAGTTCAGTTCCGTTGTCCTTATCCAGAGAATCACGCCAGACTGAACAGCCCTCTCATGAACCCTCCCTCTCTAGCCGTGCCGCCACACACTCTGCATCCTCCATCCTTCATCTCAATCTCTCTCTCTCTCGGTCTCTACACTTGCTTTACTGCTCCTCCTCCTCCTTCTATTCCCCCTCGCTTGCTTCCCCCGCACACTGTGTTTCCGCTCAGCCTCTGTTTTTCTCTCCATTGAGGATAATCACATTCCAGAGGAGGGACGGCATATGGCACTTTATAAAGTTGTCGGGATAAAGGGGTGGGGTGTGACTTAAAATAAAAAACTAGAGGAATATTGAAGAGTGGGTATGATATTTGGAGAATGCCAGCTTTTCTCCTCTGATTGGTCGGGTCACTGGAGTCCACGTATCGCCGTAATTCAGCGGAGGGGCGAAAATGAGGTTGATGCTATTGGAGGACACGCACCGGTCATGTGACGAAAGGAAAGGGCCACATGGGAGACTGAGGAGGAATACAGATGAGTCAGTGATTTGTGGGGGAAGGGGAAGGGGGTGGATGGCACTGTCACCACCTACGATATTATCACACTTTCGGATGATAAAAAAAAGCCAGTAGGGAAAATGTAACTCTTCTCTATACAAAAACAAAGTACTGTGGTAATAAAATGGGTTTTTGGAATGGGTAATCTTGATATAGGCCTACCATGTGAAGGTTTATGAATATGGTCATCATTTAGTATCATAATACACAGTATATATATATCAAAGTATAACATTGTATTATGTTACTATGATACGGCCACAGTACATTGTATAAGGGATCTTCACTTACAGATATTAGAAATCTCAAGTTATTACAAACACAAAATTATGTATATTAAGGTTATATGATACACGGCACTGTATCTAAACCAATCATTCCATTCATCTGTCATCTCATCTATCTATTGTGTTCATGGTATTGATACAGATAGGAAATGACTCGGGTCACTGAGTTGAGTCACTGAATCTGTAAACTGTACTACTCTACAGATTTAATGAGGGCAGGTGTGGGTGTTTGTGTTCTTAAAACGGGTGCATTATTATTGAGAAAAAAGTCCTTCCTGTCCTTGTTATAAACTCACAGCACCACCAAAATACCATCTCAGCGTGCATTATAACACAAACACGCTAGTTCAGATTTCCTGTCAGACAGCTTTTTGTGGGTGTAAGTCCTGAAAGCAGACGAAAATGTTCCTCATTGCTGTCCAACTTGGCTGTTAATATCTATAGTCACTTGAAGGGAAAACAGAGCTGACACTCGTTATGTAGTTATTCTCCTCTTTAAGAAATACTGTAATTAATACACAAATCTCATTTGTACTAGTCACACACACACACACACACACACACAAACACACAAACACACAAACACACACATACAATATACTAAACACTTGGAGAACAAGTAGCCAACACACAGACAAAGCAGCACATACTTGTCACTTATTTTGGGCACTGAGTTTTGTGAAGCATTCTTTTATAATGACTACATGAATAGCAGTGTAGTGAGTTAGTAATTGAAGACTTCACAGGCTTCTGTACACGAGTGTCAATGCACCACTGTCCCCTGCTGGACAATCAGACTCATTTGTTTATTTTCATGTTTTTAACAGTAATAAAAATAAACCGTATATAAGTATTAAATAAGTATTAAGTATTAAGAAATTAAAGTAATAAGTATTAAAAAATTAAAGTGTATGGACTATGCATATAAAAGTGAAGGAATAAATACATAAGAGCATATATATATATAT
>NW_015658518.1:771361-771761 GCF_001515625.1 Sinocyclocheilus rhinocerous | reverse complement strand
TATTTATTTATTTATTATGAATGTATATAAATTAATTTAACTTCATTCCAGAAGGGGCTTCCACATGCATATTGCACTTCAGCACAAATGTCATTACCAAAAAAAACTATACTTAACACAGACAGAAAAGGGAATGAAATAGAAGGAAAATGTCAGAAAGACACAGAGCAAAAGAAAAAGCGGAGGAAGCTCTCAAAATTGAGGTGGGGTGTCATCATGGCTCAGGAACTATGAAGGGAAGTTGTATGGGAAGGATGTGATGTCATTATTTAGATGCATGAAAGCATTTAGTAAGTTTTTCAAAAGCAGAGAGCAGCCCTAATCCGTGTATCATTCGATCATTCGTTTTTTGATTTAATATTGGAAGTAGAAAAATGAGAAAACGGCTCCTTTTTCGTTT
>NW_015658518.1:771109-771334 GCF_001515625.1 Sinocyclocheilus rhinocerous | reverse complement strand
ATTTTTCCACCCATGAACGAAAAACGAAAATTTAAGCTGAATTTTCGTTTTTAGTTTTTTGGAAAAAAACTAAAAAATGAAAAAGGAGCCGTTTTCTAATTTTTCTACTTTCAATATAAATCAAAAAACGAATGATCGAATGATACACGGATTGCTAATTTTCGTTTTTCGTCCCTTTCCCTTTCTGCTGATTGGTCAGCCGAAGATCAAACCATGCCTTCATCA
>NW_015658518.1:767100-770926 GCF_001515625.1 Sinocyclocheilus rhinocerous | reverse complement strand
CGGAAAAAAACGAAAAAAGAAAAAGGAGCCGTTTTCTCATTTTTCTACTTCCAATATTAAATCAAAAAACGAATGATCGAATGATACACGGATAATTAGCCCTCCCTCCAGCAGATCATTTGCATTTGTGGTTGACCACACGTGTAAAAGCATTCTAATCACCCGCTGAACAACTGTAACAATGTCAACAGAGCATACTGACCATCAATCTTTTTAAACAGCCTTGGATCCATTCTTTTCTCCAAAGACTAAGTCTTGTCAAGCCTGCCAACAGGATGATTTAATATTTGATCTAAAGCTAAAAGGTATTTAAAAATCAGGACTGATATATGACTAGAAATGTCTTCAGTAAGAGAAAGAACTACTAATCCCAGGAACCACTGGGGATAATGTAATAGAATCAGCAATGATGGTACAATACAAAACTTCATAAATTAATTTTTTATCAACTACACTGCAAAATATTTAAATACAAACAAATATTGAAATATATAATACTACCAAATTTGTTTGAAAGTCTAGCAAGTCTCTATTTACATAATTCACAATGCTTTATAAGTGTGGATATTTCCATTTTAACAGTCACTTCTCTGATTGGTTGATCTAATTTAAAGGAATAGTTACCCGAAAATGCAAATTTGCTTAAAAGTTACTCTCAGGCCATCCAAGATATAGATGAGTTTGTTTTTTCATCGGAACAGATTTGGAAAAATTTAGCATTGGCTCACAAGCCCACATTAATTGATCCTGTGCAGTGAATGGGTGCCGTCAAAGTGCAAGTCCAAACAGCTGATAAAAACATCACAATAATCGACAAGTAATCCATGTGACTTCAGTCCATCAGTTAAAGTCTTGTGAAGTTAAAATCTGTGTGTTTGTATGAAACAAATCCATTATTAATACGTTTTTAACTTCAAACCGTTGCTTCCAGGTTCCAGCTAAAATACGAGTCCATAATCCATAATATTACTTTCTTCAGTTCTCTAAATCTGTTCCAATGAAGAGACAAACTCACCTACATCTTGGATGGCCTGATGGTAATTACATTTTTCATCAAATCTTCATTATTTTTCAAAGATTGTGGATTGTGTAATACTTCAATAATTAAATACTTCACACACTAAACACATTGTTCTGGTGAAAATAATATTAAATGGACTTCTCAGCTAATGGTAGATCAGACATGAATAAGGAAATTGCTCAAAATAATTTTCTCTTTAGAGAAAGAATGAATGTGATTTTTATTCCCAGAACCCTCTAAAAAGGTTTTATTAGATCATACATTAATTAATCAATATGAAAAGCTTTTTAGTGTAAAAAATAAATAAATAAACACTTTAACAGTTTCTTCCTTCCTAACAGATTAGAGAGAGAAAGAATAAACTGTGGTTCTTTAAACAGGCCATGACCAGTCCTTTACAAACCCACAACACAATATAACCACACTAAATAATGGGCCAGTAGTTCCTGCCAAGCAGAACAGTTGGAGGACTCGTGAGTGTTGGTTCCCAGATCTCAAGAGACGTGTGCTTTTCTTCTGCTTGGGTTGGTAACTGATTTTGGACACAATCCTCATATGAAAAGTCTAACATATGTGCCACCATCCTACCATTATGCAAAGGAATATTAGACCTGCAAATTCAAGTCTGTGCTATACTGGTACTGGTAGTGATAAAATTATTATAAACAAGGCAGTAGTGCATTTACTCACATAAACACTTAAAGAGTGATGTTTATGTAGGCCACATAAACATCTGTGAGTGGTTTCCACTTGATGAAGTCGTTGAGGACACTAAAGTCTGACAACTACATAAACACCCTCATTCCTACTTTGTACAAACCTACCATAGTTTATTATTGCACACATAGTGAGAAGTTTTGTCTATAATATGGCTGAAAAAATAAACCAGACAGCTGATGTCTGAGCCCCCAGCCAGCGATAAGTCAGTGGAGGTTTAGATCAGTGAAAAGGTGCTTATGAGTTAGTTTAGGAGGGCGGGACAAGACGGTGTGTAAGAGAGAGAATGGGGTGTCTGGATTAGCCCTAAAACAGCTGCAGGATTTCAACAGAAAACTGAGTTTCAGTACAAACCAGCCAGTGGACAACCGCTCGGATTACTGTGTAACTATTAAGATACACTGATGAACTCATCTGTTGCATGCAATACTCATCTCACAATTGCATGACCAGAAATTCACAAATTCACTGTATGTACACTCCTAAAATCAACACGAAGTAAAGAGGCTATCTGATTTATTAATACACACTCCTGTTATGCACAGTTTATCAGAGAATGTTATATTAAAGAAAAATGTTTGTCTCAGACAGTAATATTGTTTCTAAAATGTATTAACCTGTTCCGTTTCTGAAACGACTTTCCTTGATGTCACCAATCCCTTATATGTTTAACCCTCTCACTCCAACCATCTGTCACAAAGGGACCACTTCTCACAATCCAATAAATTAAATCCTTAAATACATTATAATTTAACACATTTTGTGGATTTTTTTCTGCTTTTTTTTTGTTCACAATCTTTCTGTGATAGGCAGAGCTTTATCATTTTAACCCACCTTCCTGTATAGATAGTAAATTTCTCCAGACAGCTGGCACACTTTCTTTACATGCAGCAATTTAAAAAGATAGTTCACCTAAAAATAGATCAGCCTTATGTCATTCAATACCTGTATGACTTTCTTTCTTCTGCAGAACAGAAGACAAAAGGAGATATGAAGAATGTTTAAGTGTTTTGTCAATACAATGAAAGTCAATGGGGTCCAAAACAATGAAAGAAGAAGAAGAAAAACAACAACATTCTTTTTCAAAATATGCTTATTTGCATTTTGAAGCAACATGAGGAGGAGTAAATAAATGACAGAATTTTAATTTTTTGGTGAACTATCCCTTTAACACAGATTCTCTCCCCAAATGTAACATCAAACTATGTTGACAATCAACTCATGAACAATTACTGAAACTGAACATTACCTTTAGTTGGCCAAAACCAATACTTTTGACGATGCTTCATTTTTCTCAATCCATTCCCCATGATATGCTGTTTTTGTGATTACATGAATGCAGCTTTCCTACTCATCAACGGATTCATTTTTAGATCTCAACCGGGTGAGAATCAGAGTTCGGTCAACAGCCTCCTCTCCATTCTCTGACAACCAACCGCTACTTTCTTTCCCAGAGTCACGGTGAAACTTCTCATTGCTGGCATGTTGGAGCTCATTAAAGTGAGAACCGTTGGAACCTACCGGAGGCAGTGCGGTGGAGGAGAGCTTTCCTGAGGCCAGAGCCCAGACAATCCATCACTGTCCATCAGCGAGACTTTACAACACAGTGAAAATGAGTTAAAGACACTGATAGAAGCGCAGGGAAGAATCCAGGGGTTTCACAAAAAGACCGACGAGAAAGCAGGGGGAGAAAGTGAAGCCCGGCTTCCTGTAGATGAAGAATGGACAAAAATATCCACTGTATCGCCACTTCCTCTCTCATTCCCTCTTGTGCTCACCTCTAGAAAGCAGTCCAAACGTTTCCCTAATGAAAGACGAAGGATTTTTGCATAAAAATCTTTTTACTTAAAAGCCAAAGAATTCTAATATCCTCTTAAGATTCCAAGTTTTTTGGTGTTTCTTTTTTCATTGACGTTAATTGGAGAAATATGTGTTTTATGGCCTATGTTGTCATTCCAGGATTTTCCATTAAATCTTGAGTCCAGCAAGACTGTAGGCAGTTGAAAGAGGCTTCTGGTGTAGAAAGTCTCCAAAAACCGAGTCTGTCCTAGGCATGATGTTTGAACTACAGGATTGCCCCATTCCTCC
>NW_015658518.1:766232-767090 GCF_001515625.1 Sinocyclocheilus rhinocerous | reverse complement strand
GGGGGGAACTCTAGACAAAAAAATCAGGAAACTCCAGCCCTTTGCA
Source organism: Sinocyclocheilus rhinocerous (assembly GCF_001515625.1). Classification (NCBI taxonomy): domain Eukaryota; kingdom Metazoa; phylum Chordata; class Actinopteri; order Cypriniformes; family Cyprinidae; genus Sinocyclocheilus; species Sinocyclocheilus rhinocerous. The sequence continues at coordinate 767,044 of NW_015658518.1, read as the reverse complement.
GTGTTTGCTAAAGAGCTGAGTTGATCAAGAGGAAAAGGGCATGGGCAGGACTGCCCTGGGTGGAGGGGTGCGTTACGTAATGCTCCATTACTTTTACTGCCACAATAATTCTCATAGGTAAACATGGCAGAGATCTGACCTGGGTGAGCCTTGAGTCAACTAAGGGTGAAATCAATCATATAGGGTCTTGAAGTCTCTATAGTCCGGAAGACAAATGAAACAAAGGAAATTACAGAGAGTTGGATTAAAAAATCCTACACCCTTTAGAGTGTGTGAGACCTAGATCTTTTTAACCCAATTACCAACCAACTGTATGATATATGACTAACACAAGTCCTTGCAACCTCCTGTCTGCCATGCATTGTGTTCTTTGCAATAGGCAAGATAGGAATTCACCCTCCCGTCATCAGAACCTGAGTAGAAATTTTCCCTCTCTGACAGGAAGTGCGTCATTTCGGATTGACCTTGCCTACAGGACATTCTCATGCATGTAAACAAACCCTTAACCCCTCCCCTGAATATTTACATGGGAAATATGGAGTTATTTTTAATTTTGTCTTTGTTAAAACTACACTTTTTAGATGGTCGCGTTCAGGTGAATGCTAAGCAAATTATCTTAAATGAACTTGAATTAAATTATTTGTCTCTATACACTGCAGAATTTTCAGTAGCCATTACTCCAGTCTTTAGTTTCACATGATCCTTCATTTTTAATACATTTAAGGCATCATCTGACACCTGTGTGTGTGTGTGTATGTATTTATATATGTATGTATGTACGTATATATATATATATATATATATATATGTGG
>NW_015658518.1:760832-762881 GCF_001515625.1 Sinocyclocheilus rhinocerous | reverse complement strand
GTCTTAAGTATTCAGACCCTTTGCTGTGACACTCATATATTTAACTCAGGTGCTGTCCATTTCTTCTGATCATCCTTGAGATGGTTCTACACCTTCATTTGAGTCCAGCTGTGTTTGATTATACTGATTGGACTTGATTAGGAAAGCCACACACCTGTCTATATAAGACCTTACAGCTCACAGTGCATGTCAGAGCAAATGAGAATCATGAGGTCAAAGGAATTGCCTGAAGAGCTCAGAGACAGAATTGTGGCAAGGCACAGATCTGGCCAAGGTTACAAAAAAATTTCTGTTGCACTTAAGGTTCCTAAGAGCACAGTGGCCTCCATAATCCTTAAATGGAAGACGTTTGGGACGACCAGAAGCCTTCCTAGAGCTGGCCGTCCGGCCAAACTGAGCTATCGGGGGAGAAGAGCCTTGGTGAGAGAGGTAAAGAAGAACCCAAAGATCACTGTGGCTGAGCTCCAGAGATGCAGTCGGGAGATGGGAGAAAGTTGTAGAAAGTCAACTATCACTGCAGCCCTCCACCAGTCGGGGCTTTATGGCAGAGTGGCCCGACGGAAGCCTCTCCTCAGTGCAAGACACATGAAAGCCCGCATGGAGTTTGTTAAAAAACACCTGAAGGACTCCAAGATGGTGAGAAATAAGATTCTCTGGTCTGATGAGACCAAGATAGAACTTTTTGGCCTTAATTCTAAGCGGTATGTGTGGAGAAAACCAGGCACTGCTCATCACCTGTCCCAACAGTGAAGCATGGTGGTGGCAGCATCATGCTGTGGGGGTGTTTTTCAGCTGCAGGGACAGGACGACTGGTTGCAATCGAGGGAAAGATGAATGCGGCCAAGTACAGGGATATTCTGGACGAAAACCTTCTCCAGAGTGTTCAGGACCTCAGACTGGGCCGAAGGTTTACCTTCCAACAAGACAATGACCCTAAGCACACAGCTAAAATAACGAAGGAGTGGCTTCACAACAACTCTGTTACTGTTCTTGAATGGCCCAGCCAGAGCCCTGACTTAAACCCAATTGAGCATCTCTGGAGAGACCTAAAAATGGCTGTCCACCAATGTTTACCATCCAACCTGACAGAACTGGAGTGGATCTGCAAGAGGGAATGGCAGAGGATCCCCAAATCCATGTGTGAAAAACTTGTTGCATCTTTCCCAAAAAGACTCGTGGCTGTATTAGATCAAAAGGGTGCTTCTACTAAGTACTGAGCAAAGGGTCTGAATACTTAGGATCATGTGATATTTCAGTTTTTCTTTTTTAATAAATCTGCAAAAATGTCAACAATTCTGTGTTTTTCTGTCAATATGGGGTGCTGTGTGTACATTAATGAGGAAAAAAAATTAACTTAAATGATTTTAGCAAATGGCTGCAATATAACAAAGAGTGAAAAATTTAAGGGGGTCTGAATACTTTCCGTACCCACTGTATATATTAGTGCTGTCAAATGATTAATCGCGATTAATCACATACAAAATAAAAGTTTTTGTTTGCATAATATATGTGTGTGTTCTGTGTATATTTATTATGTATATATAAATACACACGCATACAGTATGTATTTTGAAAATATGTATTTACATGAGTATATTTATATAATTTATATTATAAATGCATATATTTAATATATAAACATAACATAAATTTTTTTCTGAAATATATACATGCATGTGTGTGCATTTATATATACATAATAAATATACACAGTATACTTATTATGTATTATGTACTCACACACACACACACACACACACATATATATATAGGCTTAATAGCAGAGTTGGGCAAGTTACTTCCAAAATGTAATACGTTATATATTACTAGTTACTGTCTTTTGAAAGTAATTAGTTACATTACAATATTACTGTCTCTGAATTGTAATGCGTTACACTACTTTTGAGTTACTTTTGAGTTACTTTCACCAAAATATCCACAGAAGTATTATAAAATGCCAAAATGTAGTTTAATGCTGCTCATTCTACATCCAGTGGAGGGTAATGTGATGGGTCTATATGGCATAAAATTATAAAATCATATTTAGAT
>NW_015658518.1:726231-758183 GCF_001515625.1 Sinocyclocheilus rhinocerous | reverse complement strand
TATTTATTATGTATATATAAATACACACGCATACAGTATGTATTTTGAAAATATGTATTTACATGAGTATATTTATATAATTTATATTATAAATGCATATATTTAATATATAAACATAAAATTAATTTTTTTCTGAAATATATACATGCATGTGTGTGCATTTATATATACATAATAAATATACACAGTATATTTATTATGTATTATGTACTCACACACACACACACACACACACATATACAGTATATATATATATATGTGTGTGTGTGTGTGTGTGGCCTATATGCTGTGTGACATCAACACACACAAAAGCTACACTTAACACAAAGTCTTTAATGTGTCAATTTAGAAATAACATCAGAAATGTCCATGAGACTCTAAGCAGTATTGAGAGGTTACAAATCCCCTTTTTTGGTGTTATACTGCCATCTGCTGGATATTTCTACATGTACAGAATATCTGCCTCGAAAAAGCCCGTTAGAGTAACATACCTAAAGATAAAGTATTAATGTCAATTCCATGTTGATATAACAGTAATTATTTTAGACTAAATCCCAGTGTTATAGTTGAAATTATGTCTCATTTCCTGTGGCTGGATCACAATGTCCTCAAATATTACTAGAGGATAATGGAGGGTGTGTATCATGAGTTATTTATAGCCCCTCTCTCTCACATCACAAAGGCCTGCTAGTGCAGAATACACCAATCACAACCAAATAAAGTCTGATAAGCTCTGATGATGTTACGATAACAGGCCCATCTCACCTGACTTTAGTGTCACAGAGGAAGCATGCAGCGAAGCACCACAGAAAATTAATAGTTAACTTTAATAACAGCACACACTTGTGTTAGTGCACTCCAAAAATAGTTCTGTTACTCAAATCCCAAATGTTTGAGGAGGAAAACATTTCTATATAGTACTTATTTATTTATATTTATTTATTTATTTTTTGCAGGAAATAGCTCTTAAGGGTCCCTGTTCTTTTTCCTGTTCATGTGCACTATCAACTCTACTGTTTAAATAAACTGAATATGAGAGCAGCCCTATAATTTCTTCAGATTAAGATACCTTGCTCTTTCTAGCTCTTCCTTCTCAGTATTGTTTCAATCATTGCTATATTACGTATTTTATATTATTTACTATGTTTATAATTTTATACCTTTGATCTTAAAGAGCAGGTCATATGGGTTTTTGAAAAATATCTCTTTTGCAGTTTATAACACTATCCTTAAATGAAAACAATCTGCAAAGTTGTTAATCAAAAAAGTGCATGATAAATAAAGATATTGTCTCTCAAAAGAGAGAGTCGATTCTGAATCGCCTTAACGAGTCATCATATTTTCGAATCTTTTGCCTGTTACCGGTATACGTCACTGGGTAACACATTTGCATAATCCCCGCCTGACCGCGAAATACGAACTACGAGTCTGACCTGCCCACAAACACTTCCGCTAGTTATGTGTTTACATCATGTTGAGAAGACCTGTGTTCAAGGATACCACAGAAATACAATTTGAACCTTTTGTTGTGTGCATGTCATTTTACCAAGGACTGCTTCTCTAATCTTGGCTTTTATCTTCTTTGGCTTCTAATAATTTGTAAGTCGCTTTGGATAAAAGCGTCTGATAAATGACTAAATAAATAAATAAAATAAATAAATGCAGACATGTTTACGCGGCGCGATACACAATGCAACGCGTAGAAACACAGTATAAGCAACGTCATATGACCCCTTTAAAATACCATATGACCTGCTCTTTAAACCTTATCCTAACTCTTTATGTTAAAACAAATGTTGATTTCTTGACTTTTCTTTTTATCTCTCGTTGAAAAACAGAAATAAAAATTCAACTAAAAGTAAACAATTGCCATTTAAGAAGGTGGAAGAATAGAATTTACAACAACTATGGAATATTTGACACCACAGGTGTCAGAATCGGATTAAAATCAAATCTGCACAATATTACAACACAACATTCGAAAATCCTTGGAGCCTTATTTTTTGAGGTGTGAGAATGTAGACAAAGACCAAAAACTTTTACATTTTTTCAAAAGTTTTACAAAATTTTATACATAGAAGTTGCGCAAAAGTAAAGCGAAACGCTTCGGTTCAGTGTTTACCTCAGAATCTTTGGCTCTTACAGTAGTACACTGTTCTGAGCCAGTCATTATCGCTTTATCAGCCCATATCACCGCCCTCTAAGAGCTCCAATAGCACGATTGGTCCAGTCATTTCCTCTGACCTCCTACTGTAGACTATATTCTGATTCACCGAACTCAAAACATTAGTTTGTGGAGTTATTGATTCATCTCAGTGAGTCGAATATTTGAATGCGTTTACCTAAACTGCTTAGCCAATGAAATGAGATAACCGGTGTTGTGGCGAATTTTGACTCCTTGCCAGCTTCCAGGCCACTTTCCTTCAGAGTTTAGCTCCAACCCTAATCAAACACACCTGAACCAGCTAATCATTGTCTTCAAGACTACTAGAAGGCTACAGGCAGGTGAGTTTTATCAGGGTTGGATCAAATCTCTGCAGGAAAGTGGCCTGGAAGGGCCAAGTTTGCCCATCACTGATCTAGACCCATTAATAACCTTTCAGTCAATCAATGAGACTGGAAATGTGTTTTTGTGGTTTGCTGCTGTATAAAAACAATGACATCTTATATTTGTCCTGCTGGTACAAATCACGGCGTGATTGGAGGACAGATGACCAAATGACATGAAAACGATTCTGTGCCTGTTTCAAAATGCATAGATAAATGTGTTTGTGCTTTATACAGGGTAAAGGTCAGATATAACTTAAATAGAAAATGAAAATGAGAGATTCTATAGTGAATATGGGATACAGTAAATAGGGCTTGTATGCTGTTTTTGGAGCAGATCTGAGAATAATAAACCCACTTCATGTTCAAATTTAGCAGCACACTGGGATCAAGCCTCACTCAAGCTATAACTCCACTCCCACAAACATGATTTTTGCCCAGCGGGCACTGAAATAGGCCTACATGTCCACTCAGTCCTCAAAGACTTATTTGACATCACTTCGGCAATAAAAAAGAGAATTCAGGTATAAAATATAATCTTTATGCGTTGCAATAAACTGTTAAAAAAAGGACAAAGAAACAAATTCCATGTGCAATGACGTTAGAAAAGCTGAGATTTGCAAAACTCTTTAATGCAAACATCACCTCAGGAGCTTGAAGGTCAAAATCAAAGTCACTCAAATGTTATACTGAAAATTGTGTCTACTTATTGAAAAAAATGATGCGTAATGTCTCTCAATAATCCATTTACCAACTTTTCAAACATCTTTCTATCACACTTTTCTCTGCGTCAAAGATTGAAAATATTAGTTTTGACTGATAGAAAGTCACCTTACATTCCACAATACTCCTGGGTTGATGTAATTAATACTAATTTTTGTGGTTTAAAAGTGTAATTTTAAGAAAAACTGCATTCATATCCAAAATCATATTTATATTAAAACAATCAGACACAACGCGCATCATATTTTAAAATAAACAAACAAAAACACAAATAAATAAAGTAATAAATAGATTAATAAATAGGTATACATCAGTCCATTTCCGTTTGATCTCATCTCACTCAGGATGATAATTAGTGCGTTCACAATAAGCTTCATTGAATAATTCATCCAATTTCAGTAACTGGGCGGGAAATTAGGGCGGGCCCCTCGTCTGATTGGCTGGAGGTCATGGTTGACTGGTGTGCCCCGCCCCCTTTATCTGTCTCTGTGAGAATTGGTCACTGTTGGAGTCCAACGACAGGAGGCTAAGGGCCAAAAAGATGAGAATGATGGGCCAGACAGTTGAAAGGATCACATGGAAGTCTGCAGTTGGCCACAGTCATTTGGTCCTCTTGAAGAGCTAACAACACTTTAGGACTACCAAGAGACAAACAGAAACAGTGGCCATGAGTAGGTGTAAAATGAAATCGCCACATGATGTTTCCTATTATACTGGAGCGACTGTTGCTGAGAAAAAACACAATTCACTAATTCAGACATAAACATTAACTCACTTTTGACAGACACACAGAGGCACATGCAAAAGCAAGGAGCTTTTAAGAGGCAAAGTTGTATGGGACGAAAGAAATGTTGTCTATAATTGACAACTCGGGATGAGAGGGTGATGAAAGGATGCTGGGCATCTCAGTTTTATTTTTGTATACCTGACCGGTCAAATGTTTGGAATAATTGCGATTTTTAAATGTTTTTGAAACCAAGACTGCATTTATTTGATAAAAATACAGTAGAAACCGTATTACTGTGAAATATTATTAAAACTGTTCCAAATTTGAATATAGTTTAAAATATAATTTATTCCTGTGATGGCAAAGCTGAATTTTCAGCAGCTCCTGTATTATTTCAGCCTTCAGTGTCACATGATCCAGAAACTATTCTAATATGCTGATTTGGTGCTTAAGAAACATTTCTTATTAATAAGAATAATGAAAACAATAGTTTTTTGTGGAAACCATGATACACTACCATTCAAAAGGTAGTGGTACGTAGGATGCAAAAAAGAAAAGGAAAATAAATGCATACTTTAATTCAGCAAGGACATGTTAAACTGTTTAAAAGTGACAGTAAATCCATTTATAATGGTACAAAAGATTTATATTTCAAAGAAATGCTGAAATAAATGCTAAATAACTGAGCACCAATAATAATTGCAAAAAATCTGCAAATGAAAATTATTTCTGAATAATCATGTGACACTGAAGAATGGGGTAATAAAGAATCACGGGAATAAATTACATTTTAAAATATATTCACATAAATAAAAAGTTATTTTTAAATTGAAATTATATTTCACTATACTACTGTTTTTACTGGATTTTTGATCAAATAAATGCAGCTTTGGTGAGCATAAGAGATCTTATTTAAATACATGAAAAAACACTAATTATTACAAGCTTATGTCTGGTAGTGTATATCAATTGTATTGTAAAAGTGTGAGCTAGTGGGTGGCTGTTGTTAACAATACTTGTGAATGCGTGACCTTACATCTCTTAGAAATAGAGTGAGAAAGGAAGCAGTAGAGCGCGAGTTCCTCCAAAGAACGGGTTACCTGTGGCCCGTGGATGCCCTCCCGTGCCTCAGTTGTGGGGAGGTTGGCGGTACTGAGGCAGCAGGCTGCTGACAATCTAAGAGAGACTGATAAATTAGACAGATATACAGAGGTGTGATAGTCAGGGTTAGTGACACAAACACAGACAGAGACGAGAAGTGAACTCGCCGGAAATGGCTGCATTGGGCTAACTAGAGTGTGATTCTATGTGTTAATCTCATGCAGAATCACACTTAAAATGAATGAATACAGCATGTAGAATGAGAGAAAAATAATTACAAAACATTCAGCTGCATATATTTGTGTACATTCATGAGGAATACCAGATATAACGATGGAAGGAAAGCAAGATGGAACCACCTTCTGTTTGTTAAACAGAGATACACTACTTTTCAAAAGTTTGGGGACGGTAAGAATTTTTTAATGTTTTTGAAAAAAGTTCTTAGGCTCACCAAGGCTGCATTTATGTGATCAAAAATACAGTAATATTGTGAAATATTATTACAATTGAAAATACCTGTTTTATGTTTTAAAACAAATTGTGTCATTTGTGATTAGTTTAAAAGTAAAGTGTAATAAATATAGTGTAATTTGTAATTATACACTGAACAAAATTATAAACTTATCTGATCAACTCTATGCGAAGGAGATGTGTTGCACTGCGTGAGGCAAATGGTGGTCACACCAGATACTGACTGGTTTTCGGACCCCCCTGGACCCCCCAATACAGTAAAACTGCACATTTTAGAGTGGCCTTTTATTGTGGCCAGCCTAAGGCACACCTGTGCAATAATCATGCTGTCTAATCAGCATCTTGATATGCCACACCTGTGAGGTGGATGGATTATCTCGGCAAAGGAGAAGTGCTCACTAACACAGATTTAGACAGATTTGTGAACAATATTTGAGAGAAATAGGCCTTTTGTGTACATAGAAAAAGTCTTAGATCTTTGAGTTCAGCTCATGAAAAATGGGGGCAAAAACAAAAGTGTTGCGTTTATAATTTTTTTCAGTGTATATAGCATACATTACTTCATTCTTCATTGTCACATGATCCTTTAGAAATCATTCTATATGCTGGTTGGGTGCTCTAGACACATTTCTTATTTCAACATTAATTATTAATAGTTGCACTGCTTAATATTTCTGTAGAAAAAAAAATCATTATTTTTCTTTGATGAAAAAAGTTAATATTCACCAGCATTTATTTGAAATAGAAATATTTTGTAATATTATAAATGTCCTTACTGTCATTTTGATCAATTTAATGCATCCACGCTGAATAAAAGTATTAATTTCTTTAAAAAAAATCTTTCTGAGCTCAGACTTTTAAACAGTAGTGTATGTGTCAGGCGCAAATGATATGCAGTGTTGCTGCTTTGTTAATGAGAGCGTGCAAACACACATACATTTATACATTTGACAAGACAAAAAGTAATATCTAACACAGTACAGTTGATGATGCTGTCTAGCTAAGAGCACATATACACAAGACATTTTAATAAGATTTTTTCTTTTTCCCATTCACACTCCAGTGTAAGTAGTTCTTGTGCAAAACTGACTGTCGTGATGCTGGGGTGTCATGGGTGGTTATTTGGGTGTTGTTATATGCAGCCAATCTATGTGTTTTTTAATACATTGCTATGCAGTTTGTGGGTGTACTGGGCAGTTGGTTGTATAAATGCATTATTGACATAACCATCTCTATATTGCAAACAATTATGTCTACAGCGCCAGTGTCAAAAATGTAATTTTATTGTATTTTAATCAGAAGGAAACTACTGCTCTGTTGTTGGGATACGTTTTGATCGCCATGGGCAAAACAGCATTTGACACATTCAGTAATAAGTGTGAAATGTAGAAACACTGACACCTACAGGCAGAAAATGGACGCATCCACTGCTCTTTTATGGACATCATTATCAGAAATATAGTTTTTTTTTTTTTTTTTAGGATTCTGGGTACTGTCACTATTGTAAAAAAAAACTGTTTTAACAAAACTATCAGAAACTATAACAGTGTTACACCTCATGAATTTGATGCATTTATTTGACATACATTATGTCATATTATGATATGACTGTTTAAATTGTTATTCTCAATTTCGTTAAACCTTTCCTTACATATAGGGGAAAAATGGTCAAGTGCCATTTCATTCCTTAATGCTGGGCCCTGGTGACACCGGTGAAGCAGATCAGACTGGTTTCCATTACACTAGAGTAGAACTCCATAATTTACAAATGTATCAACTGAGTCACATCATACACAATACATGTCACGTCTTTAAACAAGGCGCGGGAAACAGCAATATTACAAAGCTAAACTCGACCTGAAATCTCTGATTACTCCTAGAAATAGAAGAAAAAAAAGAAAACCTCTCATTTCCAGAGGCTTGTCTATGCATGTAATGTAACCGCTGTCTATCATCAGATCTGTATGAACTACATCTCAAGTCAGTCTTGCATGAGCAATGCTAACACAATGTTCTGATGTTCTGTACAACCTTCAACTGCTGACCTTGTCAAATGCTTTTTAGTCCACAGCTCCTTAAATGAACGTCATTCTACAAAACGAGTGCCTTTTTTTGTATTAAATACTGTACATATTATATATATACACATTATATATTATATAAACTTAAAAAATGAATGTAAGATGTAAAAGTTGTCATCTGTTTTTTGTTGTTATTTTATTTTTTTGGCCGCCTTCTTGCTAAATTACCAAATACTTATATTTTGATGAAAAAATATATGTGAAAAAAGAGTTGCATTACTTTCTGTTTAAGTGGAGCAAAACAATAGATTTTAGTTGAGTGAGTAAATAAAATAAAATAAAATAAAATATGGTCTGTTATGTTTGTCAGATCTTAAATCGTTACCATTATTTTCTTTAAAAAAACAAAAATAGAAATAATAATATAATATAGAATATATTATATATTGTATAATAATACAGAAATATTACCATTAAATTATCTAATACACACCTTCCAATTTTACATCTATAAGCAAAGGGATTAAAATGTCATATTAAAATGTGCAAAACTGTCCACCGTGTTACCCACTGTATATTAACATTTTAACCCTGTTAAAATGCATTAAAAATCATAAATATAATTTGAGACGGAACAATACAATTGATAAAAACTTACTAAAATTTACTAAAAACATTCAGAAATTCACTAAAAATGTCCCTGTCAAACTGGAAAGGCACCCGTTCCATAGAATGACTCATGGTATAATGAATGACACATTTAATGTGGCTCTGTACTTTACAGCTCATCGAAATGCAGTAGCTGGGCAGCAGGCAGCATATGCAAGAACACATCCCTGCATTTGCATATGGCAGATCCTGCATTGCCATATGCTGTGTCCATGAATAGAACAGCTCTCGCTGGCACATTTTATCATACAGGGTGCGTAGGGATCAACTGAGCATTTTCTGTTAGCTAGCAAAGCAGTTTGCATTTATCTTTAAAATAGGTTTAATGTGATTATACATGAGCTACTACTTATGATTTCAGTATTCTGCACTTTGAAAGACTCATAAGGCTCGATGATTACATAAAAGCAAAAGTAAATGTTCTATTCTTCAGTGCACACTGTTGCCAGTGGATGGAGCTGTAGTTATGTCAGATGTGCTATTTGTCAATGCAAAAATAACTGAAAACTCCATCACACAAACTAACTGCTTTGCATGCAGTATGTAGCACTCATTTCTTCAAGCCATAAAATGGAAGCGCACATGCGGGAATTATATTCTAAAAGAGACATGCACCAATCAATACCTGTTTTGCTTTATAGAATAATTCTTCCAGCATGATCCAAATACTGATGCAGATTCCAAAAACTGTGCTTACCAAAAAACAGTTTTCTTATCCAGGCCGCAAAAAAGGACATCAAGCGTAGTGGATTTTTTTTTTTAGCATTATTTAATCTTATTTTTATACCCAGACAACAATATCTCACAAAGCCATGTAACTCAAGAGCATTATCGGTCAAAAGTTTGGAATAATTATGATTTTTTAAATGTTTTTGAAAGAAGTCAGAATACATTCTAATGTGCTGATTTGGTGCTCAGGAAAAAATTCTTAATATTATCGGTGTTAAAAACTGCTCCTTAATATTTTTTGTGAACCCCTGTGATACATTTTTTTCAGGATTCTTTGATGAATACAAAGTTTGAAAGAAAAGTATTTATTTGAAACAAATTTATTTTGTAACATTATAAATTGAATGTGTTCTTGCTGAATAAAAGTATTCATTTAATTTCTTACTTTCTTTTTTTTTTTTTATCGTACTAACCCCAAACTTTTGAATAGTAGTGTATCATGTGGTAGTGTTTCCATGAAAATATTAAGCAGCACAATTGTTTTCAACATTGATAATAATACGAAATGCTTCTTGAGCCGCAAATCAGCATATTAGAATGATTTCTGAAGGATCATGTGACACTGAAGACTGAAAATTCAGCTCTGCCATCTCAGGAATAAATTACATTTTAAAATATATTAAAATAGAAACATTTCTTTAAATTGTAATAGTATTTCACTAGATTACTGTATTTTTGAACAAATAAATGCAGCCTTGGTGCGCATAAGAGAATTCTTTCAAAAACATAAAAAAATGATTCCTACATTTTGACCGATAGTGTATTTCTAGAGTTGGCAAAACATAATTCTGTTCAGAATGAATTAGTTGAAATTTAAAGTAGTATCAATAAAAAAGTCTCTAAATCTATCCCTGAGTTGAATCATATGCTCCAAGCAGTCATATCAGATGGAAACCAGTCTGTCCTTAAACCGTGTCACCTACTGAGGGTCACTAGGGTCATTAGGGATTCTGGGAGTCCCAGGCTGGACTAGAGAGGTCCTTGAAGCGGCCGAAGGCATGAACTGAGTCACACTGGAGCGCATGCGAGATCTCACAGAACGTGGCAACGGCTGCCGAGAGCCCAGGACAGGAGAACGGTAGGGGGAAGTAGGAGCAGATCTGGGAATGTGAGCATCAGAGTCTCCGCTATGAACAACATGACAAAACTCAATACTTAGCGTCTCTGGGTCTAAAACTAAAGTCTGAGTGCCCAGTTTCCACTGCGACTGGCCGAAGAAAAACGGCTGGGCTGAGGAGGTCCAGGAGGAGGAGGATGGAGAATGGACATCCAGTGAAGGAGAGCTACTGGCTGATGCAACCATATTGTTTTGGAATAGACAGGAAGGGGGTTTTGAAACCGATGCAGTGGGACTAGGGGGAGCAGTGAGTGCAGTTTGATGACTTACTTTTTGAGGGCTGCTCTTTATTTTTGGCACTTTTCCTCCACGGCCACAATGTGACTGCTCGTGGTCAAACTCTAAGTCTTCCAGGCGTTGGGTGAGGGACAGTTTCTGCTGAATAGCCATTCGCAGGAGGGAGTTCAGAGTCTTCTTTTCATCTTCTGCGGCAGCCAGCTGCCTCTGCATCTCATCCAGCTGAGTTACGTACTCATCACATCTGGACAAAAAGGAGGAGAGAACATAAAACATCAGAACACATTGTACAAGACTGAATAAGTATTATCTTGAATAATTACAACATATTTTACTACCATAATGTATTTCTGTGTGAAACATAATATTCAACCTTAAAAAATATAGTGAAGAACTTGATTTTGTCCATCTTAAGTTATTAGATTCCTGAACAAATGGCTCTAAAATGTTAGTTCTTTTTAGTCAAAAATCAATTGTGTAGTACGATACATATGCATTTTAGTAGTATTTTTACAAATATGAATAAATTAAATATGTTGCCATTTTTTTTTTATTTGTTGTTTAGTATGGTTGTTTTACATACTGTAGAGTTAAAGGGTTAGTTCACCCAAAAATGAAAATTAGGCTGTGTTTTACTCACCCCCGAGGCATCCTAGGTGTATATGACTTTCTTCTTTCAGACGAATCCAGTCGGAGTTATATTAAAAATCTAGCTTGCACTCACTGTTGTACACGGAAGCAGCTCCGGGCGGATAACGTATGAGGTCGGCTTTGCGCATGCGCCGCTCATTAGTGACGCACGCGGAAACGCAGCGGAGAGATCGAAACAAAAAAACGGTCACGAATTAGAAGTACAAAACGAGGATTTGTAAAGAAGAATGTCGGAGGATTTCGATATAAGTCAAGAAATGACTGGTTTTCCTTTGCTAAAGTAAGGAAACTTTGCTTCCTTTGATCCTCTTAACAAACGTTGGTTTTCAAATGTCAGAGGATTTCGATATAAGCCAAGATGAGACTGGTTTTCCTTTGCTAAAGTAAGGAAACTTTGCTTCCTTTGCTCCTGATAACAAACGTTGGTTTTCAAGAGACTCACCGGCGCATGCGCAATGCGGAACTCATACGTCATCCTCCCGGAACTGCTTCTGTGTACAACTGTTGGCGCAAGCTAGATTAAAGTGATTATTACGTTTTGAATATGGATATTTGTCTTACAAAAACGCATGCATTCACTACAGGAGGACTTTGTTCACCCCCCCGGAGCCGTGTGAGACAAATTTTTTTATGGATGGGCGCTTTTTATTTAACTTCTTTTGGACTGAAGCACTGCAACACCCGGTGACTGCAATGATAGATAGAGCTTGGAATAGCCAGGACAATTTTTAATATAACTCAGACTGGATTCGTCTGAAAGAAGAAAGTCACATACACCTAGGATGGCTCTGGGGTGAAAAAAATAAAATTTTTGGGTGAACTAACCCTTCAAGGCCAATTATTGTATTGCATTTATGCCACATTCAAAAATACATTGTCAATAAAATACCATTTTCTAAATTTTAAACTTTAATTTTTACAATTTTTAGTTGTGTCCCCAGCTGACACAAATATGTTCTAAGGACATTTTGCTAACGTTTCATTAAGTTACGAAAACATTCTTTCTGAATGCTCTCTGAACGTTCAAACGGTTCAGTTTTTTAAATGTTTAAAACCATTTTTCTTTGTTATACAAACATTATGGAACATGCAAACATAGAAATGTTACTTTTGAAAGTGATCGTTTTGAAACAAATAGAAATATTTAAAAAATCCAGTCACATCCAGTGTAAAAATTCTACAAGGATCTTTATTGGAATCATTAAGGAACCAGAATGATTCCAGCAACCAGCAACCGTTAATAGGAATCAGAACCTGAACTTATATTTCCATCCCTACCTGTAACAGTAACTAAATGGCTATTTAGCTGTTGGCTAACACTATTTCCGACCTAGGTGAGATCAGTCAGAAAGTAAAAGAGTTTCAAGCAGTTACATTTTGATGAAAGATTATTACAAATACAGAACATTTTGTTAAATCATGAATGTTATTTAAAGAAAGAAACCAGTTTGGATGTCCTCAATAATAATAAATGCCGATAAAGGCTGATAAACGCACCTTGTGGCAAACATTGCCCTCAGTGAGGAAAAGGTGGCTGCGTCTTCTTTGAGGGCCTTCAGTTCATTTCTAAGCTTCATCATTGTCTCCGTCACCATGGATTTCTCATTTTCATATTTGCTCTTCAGGTTCGCAAGGGCCACCTCGGCAGTCTAGAAACACAAATGAAAAACATATAATGTTCTGTTTAATATGCTTCTTTTTGAGACCAAACACAACTGGGGATATTGGGATTTGCATGGCCTTCTTACCTGTTTGTTGGCTTTCAGGACTAGACGCAATGTGGCGATCTGCTCTCTCTTGGTGCTCAAGAGGGATTTGAGTTTCAGGATCTCCTCCATGCAGACCTCTTTGTCCTTATCTAGGATGGGTGCCAACTCTCGTGCTGCAGCCCTCTGCCTGGAGAGCTGCAGCGAGCGGTCCACAGCCTTCTGCAGGTGCTTGATCTGGTCACGGATGATGGCGTTGAGGTTATAGATGTTCATGGGTTCCCGGCGGAGATCACCTGTTTCTGGAACTGGGGAGGGTGAGAGAGATGAACCATTGATTGGTGAACCAAAGGGGGTTTTGTTGGGACTTCTTCCTTCCCCTTTAGTTCCTTCTCCAAGGGGTTCCTTTGATGGAGAGTCTTGAGGACTCTTGGACATGTCTGAGGAGTTAGCAGCCGCGATACGGCGAGCTAAACGTGGAGAAAGCAGTGCTCTTGGGTCCTCTGGGCCTTTGAGACTGCCGCTACGTGTAACCCGGCTCTGACGGTAGTAGTCCAGCATGACTCGGTTCGGCGTTTCGTTGTTGCACAAGCAGACATGGTGGTAGAGCTGAGCAAGTTCCTCACTAAACGTAACCAGCTCGTCCTGAGCTGTGTTCAGCATGCCGTTACTTTCACTAGCCATAACGGAAGCACACCGGAGCTCCACTTCCAGACTGCTAACCCGCTCGCGGCCCTCACGGCAGGCTTTCTCCAACAGTTTCACCTGCTCTTCGAGAGCCTGGACCTTCCCTTCACTGTGGTTGCTTTCTTCTGATTGGTTCTCCAAAGACTGGTTATATTTTTCCTTCAAAGCCTTAAGCTCTGCCTTCAAGTAAATAACCTCAGTCACGGCAACTCTGTATTTGCACTCCAGAAGCTCCATTCCATTGATGTCTGCCTCATAATCGCAGCAACCGTTAATGGGCACGTCGTTCTTCTCTGACTCCTCCGTATCAAACTCCTTGTCACTGTAGAGGTGCTTCATAGCGTTGAAGCGCTCCGTAAGGCGGTGAACGCGTTTGTGCTGCTCAGTTAAAGCTCCCTGCGTGTGCTGCAGTTGAGTTTGAGACTCCTGCAGGTTGGAAAGTAGAACTGCCTTCTCTCGCTCAACCTAGTGGACAAGATGATACATAGGTTGTTAGCAAAATCCAAGATCTAAAAAAAAAAAAAAACACTATATGTTAGCCTTGCCATTCATTCAGGGGGAAGTCGTGAATAGCCTTGCCATAATTCCTAGTATGGGTCACCATACTTGGCCACATGTCACTTCACTCACTCATTTACACAACTGGGGTCAGTACACTTTTAAAAAATATTACTTACATTCATAAATGACACATTAAATTGATCAAAGGTGACAGTAAAGACATTTGAAATGTTACAAACGATTTCACATTTCAAATGAAATATGTTCTTTTGAACATTCTATTCATCAAAGAATCCTGAAAACAAGTATTAAAGGGACAGTTCACCCAAAAATTAAAATTCTGTCATTAATTACTCGCCTTCATGTCGTTCAAAACCCGCAAGAACTTTCATTCATCTTCGGAACACAAATTAAGATATTTTTGATGAAATACGAGAGCTTTCTGACCCTCCACAGACAGCAACACAACTACCACGTTCAAGGCCCAGAAAGCTAGTAAGGACAACGTTAAAATAGTCCATGTGACATCAGTGGTTTAACTGTAATGTTATGAAGCTACGAGAATACTTTTTGAGCATAAAGAAAACAAAAATAATAATCAAATAATGATAATTTCTTCTCTTCCATGTCATTAAGGTTGAACCACTGATGTCACATGGACTATTTAAACAATGTCCTTACGACCTTTCTGGGCCTTGAACGTGTCAGTTGCATTGCTGTCTATGAAGAGTCAGAAAGCTCTCGGATTTCATCAAAAATATCTTAATTTGTGTTCCTAAGATGAACGAAGGTCTTATGGGTTTGGAACGACGTGAGGGTGAGCAGTTCACCCAAAAATTAAAATTCTGTCATTAATTACTCGCCTTCATGTCGTTCAAAACCCGCAAGAACTTTCATTCATCTTCGGAACACAAATTAAGATATTTTTGATGAAATACGAGAGCTTTCTGACCCTCCACAGACAGCAACACAACTACCACGTTCAAGGCCCAGAAAGCTAGTAAGGACAACGTTAAAATAGTCCATGTGACATCAGTGGTTTAACTGTAATGTTATGAAGCTACGAGAATACTTTTTGAGCATAAAGAAAACAAAAATAGTCAGAAAGCTCTCGGATTTCATCAAAAATATCTTAATTTGTGTTCCTAAGATGAACGAAGGTCTTATGGGTTTGGAACGACGTGAGGGTGAGTAATTAATGACAAAAATTTAATTTTTGGGTGAACTATCCCTAAAGGTTTCAACAAAAATAGAAATAGTTAAGAAATGAAAGTTCATCAAGCACAAAAATGTCAACAACAACAACAACAACAGCAAAATGAATTGAATTACATGATACATGATTCTAGTTTTTTGCATTCAGTTTCTCTAGTAAAAGTCTAACCTACAATACTTTTGTTAGAAAACATGGAATATTTCACTCTATGTGCTTATAAAATTCCATTCTATAGATAGTTGTGATAGCTAGGTGTGTTAGCTTGCTTGTCACAAATTTAGCATAACCACAGACATGTGATTCCTGTCATTGAGCTCAAGTGCTGCTTAATTGCTTTTTGATCACTCATTGTATCAGAAGCGTCAGCCATCTAACGCTTGAGGCTGAGATAGCGAAACTCCATCGATTCCTTTCAGGCAATGAGCCAAGAACAACACAAGAAAATATATTTAACTTTTTTTCTGGATAAATGCCAGGCAACTACAGTAGCTGGAAGGGTGAGGAAACAAGTAATTATAACCAAGCAGTGACATAAATGAGTAAACTGCACATCTAAATAGCAAAATATACTACAGCAACTGCTTCGTGCAATAGGATGCTGAAATAATAGGCTCTTGGCTGTACATTTGATGGCAATCCCACACAGCAAGAGAAAACATTACTACAGCCACAGTCCCCAGAGGAGACCCTTAGATGCAAACATGTTATATAATGCTTTTCATGAAATTGATCTGTTTAGACTACTTGGATGAATTTATGTGTGGTCACATTGCTTTTTTTAAAATTCATACATGAACAAATGGCCATAGTGTTTTTTAATATATATACTGTATAATCTTAAAATACAAATGAGATATATTAATAAATTATTTTTATGTATTAATTTTATTTTAATGATTTCATATTAAATATTACTGTACAAACTGTATGTGCTATTGTCCTACACCAACCCTACCCCTAAACCTAGCCCTTACAGGAAACTTTGTGCATTTTTACTTTCTCAAAAAAACTAATTCTGTATGATTTATAAACTTGTTTCCTCATGGGGACCTCAAAAATGTCCCCACAAGGTCAAAATTTACTAGTATTACTATCCTTGTGGGGACATTTGGTCCCCATAACGTGATAAATACCAGGTACACACACACACACACACACACAATGGGTTTTTGTTTTTTTTAACATGTACCAATGCATTTACACTGACAACAAGCTACATTCACTGCAATTATCATGCCATTTTTTTGTCTGATTTGCTGTGTGATGCTCCTTTAAGCAGCTGATGCTCTCTATGTTTCTGTGTCCACGCTGGCAGATTTTCTATTCTTGTCCCATGCTGTCTCTTTTGCTGAATATGCCTGTGGCACACGCACATACAAATACATTACTGTGTCCTGCTTTTACAGAAGCAGGCACAAAGCACTCCCTCATAATGGTAATCAACCTGACAGTAACCTCCCAAAGCACAAAATAGACTTTTGCACTTACAGCAATCAACTTTCCTTCACTCAAATTTACACCTAAGCTCTTAATACCTAAAGTGTTTTAACAGTCATTACAAATATGTCTATGCTAAAGTGTCAAGGGTATCAAAATGTGTCAATAAAGGCATCATTTGATGTCCATTGAGACTGACTGGATTAATAATGGTTAATGCCCTTTAAAGGGTTTAAGGCATCTATGTTTGCTTATAAAGTAGTAGTAGATGCATTAATTCTCTTTCACTCAACAGGAGTCAATAGTTGCCCATTAATTCACTGGATAACAGCTGTTTTCCCCCAAAGCACTAAAATACTAAAAGTACTAAAATAACACTGAAATGAATTAATAACCAACTAAATAGTTTTTCTGACAGATAAAAAAAAGAATAAAGTTTAGAAGGTATATCAGTATGATATTTAAATGAGATCTAGTTGAAAAACTGGAATAAGTTCTTTAAAATGTTTTGGGGGGGATTTTTGTCTTTTTTTAAAATTATTGTTATGATTCAAACATGTCTCCTACATGAGCATGATCCACTAAGCTAAATCTCAAGATTAAGTTTAGATAAAATTAATCAAACTAAATAAATATTGCTCTCCAGTCTCATTTCATACTCTGGTTTTGCCACAATCCCTGCATATTCTATGCCTTATGCCATGTGACCAACCTGTAGAAGCTGTTGTTTGAGTTTCTGTATCTCAGACAGGCTGAGTTCGCTGAAGAGATCAGACACTGGGTGCAGCACCTCTCCCTTCCTGCCTCCCAGGCGGTGATATTCTCCGTTCACCTTTGGTCCATGCCCATTGCACTCATTACAGCGGTTACGGTCCTCATTGTTGGGGCTGGACCCAGATGCAGACGTGCCATTGGTCGCTGCCTCCTCTGCTAACTTCAAACCCTCCACGGCAGAGATGGCCAGGTGAGTGCTGGCTCCGTACACACTGTCCGTCAGGCTGAGATGATGGGCCAGCTCCTTTCTCAGATTGTTCTTCTGCTCTCTCTCACTCTTCAGAGCATCCAACGCCTCTTCTAACTGGCCTTCAGAAATGTCTTTCAAACGCAAAGCGTCTTCCAGCTGGCTGTTGAGTAGCACTGTCTCTTCCTCAAGCACTTTGATTTCATGCTTTAGACCCTCATATTCCACCTATACATTTTAAGGAGATTAAAGAGAATGTGAACAGGCATATTTATGGACAATTGACGGTGTAATATAAGAATAAGAGAATAAGACAGAATAAGAATAATATTGTGTGTATATTATGCAATTTATATATATATACTGTACATATACATATATATATATATATATATATACTAATTTGAGGTAAATGTTTTCCATGTAATATATTATTAACATAATGGCATAATCTTAAAGGTACGCATAATGTGATTCAAGTAGGACATGTTCGAAGGTGAACATTCAATACTATCAAATCATCCCATAAAATCACAGTCCTAACTCTTACTACTAAAACCACTGGTTTATGAAAATGTTGTTGAAACCAAACCCCAACCTTATCTATCTGATCATATCATATCCTATCATCAAGGATATTGAACTAGTAATGTGTCCTACTGGGTTAAATCATGTTAAGCTTGAAAGTACAGCATGGAAACTTAATTATGAGCACAAAATTACATTTTTGGTGGAAGAAACCTAACATTTTAAATGTGAAGAAAAACTTCTGGATGTCAAGAGGTCACTAGAGCCACTAAATTTAAGTGACTATACATGTAATTCTACTCTATAGTGGTTTTGATACTGTGTTTCACAATTATTGTGTGTGTGTGTACAGTATATATACCTGATTCTGTTTGAGTGTTGACACTAGTTTCTGTAGGGTGATGTTCTCCTCCTCCAGTTCAGTGTAGTCCTGCAGCAGTCTGGTCTCTCTGAACTTATACTCTCTGATTTCCTCTCTCATCCTGTTCCTCTGTAGCTCTAACATCTCATTATTCTGAAAGAGAGAAAGGGAAGGACAACAGAAAAAAAAAACATGAGTCACTTGGCTGTTTATCCATTACCCCATTTCAGAACAAAGAATGATTGACAAAATCCGCTTGTTAAAGAGGTAAGAACAGCATCGATGTTCTGGACAGCATAGTTTGAAGGGTCTGTCTTCTCCAAAGAGGCAAAGAACGTTTTTAGCCAGTTCAGCCAGTTTTTAGCAACGATATATCTTGGTTAAATTAAAACTCAACCTCTGTATCTGTGATAAACATAACACAGAGAATTTTATGACTAATGGTCTAAAAAGAAGATGGTAATAAAATAAAATAAGCAGTAACCCTATATATCTATCTATTGAAGGACTCCTTATTGTCATTATAATGGTGGTATGAGAAATGAAATAGAAAAGAAAAGAATATCTATTAAGAGCCTCCTGTTTGTCATTATTTTGGTGTTATGGGTGAGTATGTCATGATGAATCTTTGTAAGGAATCTATAAAAATCCATTAGCCTTACATTATAATAGCTTTGTATCTGTGAGTCAGAGTCTAAGATGATACTGAGATGTCAACACTTGAGCTGACAGGAATGCTGGGTAACAAATTGCTTTCCTTTAGAGGAAACCCAAGTCAGCACATTCTTCCTCACAGTTCAATCTATATGGGAAAGCCGAGACAAATGCTTTTTTAACAGCTGAAACAGAATGTTATGAGCAAGATGACAAAATGTTGCATCGTAATGAAATAGAAAAGAAAAGAATATCTATTAAGAGCCTCCTGTTTGTCATTATTTTGGTGTTATGGGTGAGTATGTCATGATGAATCTTTGTAAGGAATCTATAAAAATCCATTAGCCTTACATTATAATAGCTTTGTATCTGTGAGTCAGAGTCTAAGATGATACTGAGATGTCAACACTTGAGCTGACAGGAATGCTGGGTAACAAATTGCTTTCCTTTAGAGGAAACCCTCAAGTCAGCACTTTCTTCCTCACAGTTCAATCTATATGGGAAAGCCGAGACAAATGCTTTTTTAACAGCTGAAACAGAATGTTATGAGCAAGATGACAAAATGTTGCATACATCGTAATGTGTCTGATAATGTAGCACTAATCTATACAACAGTGAGTCATAATAAGTGGCCAAAAGGTACCTCTTTATGGCTTTCTACCAAGTTACCAGCCCTGATCTTTAATCATAATGCCTCGTACAACTGTTTGTGCCAGCATTCACAATGTAGTAAAACTTTGGAATACTTAAACCATTCTTCAAGAGCAGATTGCTGGAAAATCACAATAGCTGAGAGAGAAAACCCCCCACCGTTGCACAAACTGGGCAGAACTGCTGATGAAGAGTCAAAGGTGTGGAACAGACATGGGAACAGAGCCAACCTTGGGAGAAACCTAGATGCTGATTGGGCAGTAAGACAAACGTGTAGCGCACAGCATATTTTAATTATCTCAAGACCACATGTTTTATTTACAGTTATTTACACTAAAAGTTTGGGGTCAGTAAAGTTTTTTTCTAAAATAAATTAATACTTTACTTTAAAATGGTCAAACGTGACAGTAAAAAAATATAATATTAAAATAGATTTCTGTTTTGTTTTATACTTTCTATTCATTAAAGAATCCTTAAAAACATAACGATTTCCACAAATATTTTAAGCGGCACAACTGTTTTCAAAATGTATAATAATAAATGTTCTTGAGCACAAATCAGCATATTAGAATGATTTCTGAAGGATCATGTGACACTGAAGACTGCAGTAATGATGCTGAAAATTCACCTTTGACGTCACATAAAATATAATAAAATAGAAAACAGTTATTTGTTATTTTAAACTGTAATAATATTTCACAATATTACTGTTTTTTCTGTATTTTTTGTCAAATAAATGCAGCCTTGATGAGCAGAAGAGACTTTTTTTTAAAAACATTACAAACCTATATATATAAGTTCGGCTTTATAACCTAGTGTCTATAAAAAAAAAACTGTCTAGATGTTCACTGAAGCTGCAACAAAATCCATCCAAATTGAACTAAAGCTGTCGCCAACAAATCCACCATAACTAGAATAAGAGGATCAAACACTGTTATGTCATGAGATATTTTGCACACCCTGGCAGACGACCTTCCCCTGAGCTGAGATATTGATTACTGTACACAATACCACAGCTCTTCCAGAGGATGTGATGTCTCATTGCATATTCCAAGCGCTGCCGTGCCAGTTCAAATGAGCTGGGCATGAACTCCAGGGGATTACTGACCAATTATCACCCAGTACAGCTCTATTGTAGCAGTGGTAATCATGGGCTTCACACACTCAGGGGTCAGGAGCAGTGCAGTAGCCTACAGTACTGGAGCAAACCTAGTACGTGCCGTGCCAAAATCCGCTAACCGGTAATGCTGGTTATAAGACTGAAATGATTCACCTGTATTATGAAGTACACAAAGGCCAAAATTACACTAGTGTCATCAAATGGTATTGCAAAAATGTTTTACTTCCAAACCCACCCCTTCCAGACCGCCCCCTCTTTCATTGGTCATTAAACAGAGCCGCCCCAAACTCGAACCATTGGTCGAGCCAGAATATGACATGTTGGCCCACATGAAATAAACAGAGCTACCCTGAAAGTGCCATAGAGATTTTGGGAAGTCAGTCTATGAATTGCTTACTCATAATGTTTCTGTACTGTTGTTAAAAGCTGTTATTAAAATAGATAAAAAACAGTTATGAACACATCTTACTGGCCTAAACTTTCTGGCACACACCATATGCTCAGTGTTATTTTAGTATTACTGCGAGATACTATTATAATTTTCATTGACAGTTTGAATTATTTTTGACTTTTCATATTTTCCAGTTTAATTTTCTTTTTAGTTACATTTTTAGTAATTTTGTTGTTTTTTTGCCATTTATATTAGTTTTTTAATATGTCTATAGTTTTTAGTATTTTTTTATTTTAGTTTTATCGATTTTAGTACATCAAGTTCAACTAAATAAAAACAAGAAATGTTTTAAAAAACTAACCGAAATGAATGACATTTTTTTTCAGTTTATTTTATTTAAAGAAACAAAATTGAACAAAATGTTTGTCATGGTTTCAGCTTTAGTTTTACTTAACTATAATAACCCTGCATACGTTTTTAACATTACACCAAAATTAACTACATTTTTTATTTTATTTCAGTTTATTTTATTTAAAGAAAAAAAATTGAACAAAATATAATAACCCTACATATGTTTTTAACATTACACCAACAGACTGATATCAATTACTTGCTATATGATTTGTCTTGATAATTAAATAAAGAAAAAACAAACAAACAATGCATCTAACAATGTGGGGTAAAAATGCAGCTAATGTAACATTTTTTCTTTTTTTTTGTAGTGTAAAACATTCTAAAAACATTTGCACAATAAAATTAGCATGCCATTTCAGTGATTGTTATTTGCTTATTTGAGTAAAAATGCTCATTTTTGTATCTGTCAGAATACCTGGATGTACTGTAGTAATTAAGCTATTCGAAATGTGAGGTACTTTATGTGACCCCAGTGTGAAATTCTTAGTGAAATTCCCTGTCTCAAAGGGCTGCAGTGGCCGTGTGTGTGTACAGTGTGTCTTTGTGCCGACCTCAGGGCATTTCTCTTATGCCCCAGCTTAGCCATGGATTTGCCCCCTACAATGCACTATGGCGACAGTCTCTGACCCTGACACCACCCTCTGCCTCCAATGACTGCTGACACACTACACACGCATTCTGACTGCCCTCAAAATAACCTTTTGACCCAAGATGAAGTTTCATAGTCTTGTAAAATTAATTCTATTGAGAAAGGGAGTACTAACTTTCAGATGTGTATACTTGGATATGTTTTATATGGATATGTAATGTGACAGCAGTTTCAAAAGTAAAAGAAAATACACAACTCACCTCTCTGAGTTCCTGCACTAGGGCATTGAGACGTTCGGCCTCCGCTTGGGCATTGGAGGCCACAGAGCTGCTCACGTTGAGCTGGGTTTGAAGGTCCACCAGACGTCCCATGTAATAGGCCTCTTTGGAGGCAGATTCCTGCAGCAGCGTCTCTTCGTTTGTCTCACCATCCTCGGCGACTTTACGCTGGTTGGTGTACGCCTGACCGAACGCCTGTAAATGAACGACAGAGAGAAAAAGGGGTGTTCAGTTTAAGAAAATTATGGCTGTTTTCACAACAGCACACTACCACAACACCAAACAGCTGATGGTAGCCATTGACTTCCAAACAGGGGCGATTCTAGGAATTTCATTTTAAGGGGGCTCAGCCCCCAATGAGGGTATATATATATATATATATATATATATATATATGTGGAAAAGTTCATTTATTTCAGTAATTCAACTCAAAATGTGAAACTCGTGTATTAAATAAATTCAATGCACACAGACTGAAGTAGTTTAAGTCTTTGGTTCTTTTAATTGTGATGATTTTGGCTCACATTTAACAAAAACCCACCAACCTTATTTTTTTAGTGCTTATAGTGGATGAGGGTGTATTGTCTGTTGTGACCACAGGACATTCATCATACTTGCCCACTTCATGAACATGAACAATGAGGATATTGCTACTACATGAATTTTTATTAATTTCAGGAACTTGATTTACGATGCACTTTGCAGTATATTTGATCCAATTCTTAAGTTCTACTTAATAATCCGGTTTCAGTGGTTAACAGGCCACTGCCACTAGATCATTAATGAATAACGACCAACAGTTCAGTATATTTCTTTCTTAGCAAAGCTACTATACGGCTTCTGAAGACTAATCAATATAAGTCCTTTCAATCATTTTTGGGCGTACTATCCCTTGCACTCACATTTTTTTCTTTCCTTTTGATTGCTGAACTCTGGGGAGAAGGCACAAAAGCGAATGGATATGCCGCTTTGATTAATTCAGTGACAGAAGTGTGAATAAGCTCTCATTGTGATTTAAAATGAGGGCCTGCCAATGTCCCAGAATCCCTGCTGAAGGTGCTCTGCCTCCCAGCTGCACTCTGAGAGAGAACAAGAGAGAGAGATGTATGGACTCAAATATCGGACGTTGCTGTGACCACAGAGACTGGATCTTTGCTGTATAATGTAGGAGGCAGATGGTTTGTGGAGGAAGTGTGTCCATAATGCCGACTTTCTCCATCTGGCTCCTGTTATTTAGAACAGGGAGTCACTCTACAATGCCCTCTCAAGTCTCTAAACTAGTCTCTGAATTGTAATTTTGTGAGGTTGGCATATTAACATTTTTGGAAGATTTTGAGCACAGTCTCTCTTGGATGAAGCTCGGAAAAAAAATGTCAGAGCCATATTTCTTTCAAAATAAAAAAAGCATTTATACAAAATAATGTGTTTTAATTTATTTTATTGTATATTTTTTGTGTTTTATACATATTTTTTTGTGTGTTTTATATTTATATTTCACTAAAAAATATAATAAAATTAAAAAACATTATTTTGTATAAATGCTTATACATATACGTATGTGCATGATGCAATTTTTAATAAAGTAGTAAAACAAATGAAAAAGTAAACAGAAATAAACTATTAAACAAAATATAGTGTCTTATTTTTGTTTAATTATATGTTATATCATACTTAAAACTATATTTTGATATTATAATTATATTTATATTACAATTATGCAATATGTTTAATATTTATATGTAACACACACACACACACACACACATATATATATAAACACCTTGCTTTTATTATAGAAAATGGGAAATAAAATATATGATATTAAATGATGAAATTGATGAAAAAAATAAAATAAAATAGTAGACAAAAATAAAATATCATTCTTACACATCTTCCTATCTCCTGCATATTGCAAGCATCACTGTAACTGTGTCTGCGAGCAGATAGTATGTTTTACATTGGCTGCAACAACAGGAAGTATCTGAAAGCACAAGTGTCAACAGCAACAGCTGCGATAACATTAAACACCATACTGTGCAAACATTTATGTGAATTCGCCTCTTTCACATGAACATACGTGTGTATAGGAAACAGAAAGAAAAAAGAGAAAGAGAGCGCTCAGAGCAGACATCAGTTAGCCTTGTCAGTGATTTGTTCCAGACAGTCGTGGTGGCAGCGTCTGCGTGTCTGTGACAGCAGGGCAGGAGTCTGTTCTGTACGCTGCCAGCACAAGCCAGAAAATCCTTGTTATTCCCATAACTGGGTGGGCTGCAGTCAAACCTTGCATCATCTGTCTCATTCATTCAAGGGTATTGGTGGTTAATATGCATCTTGCATCAGCGATATGCTATGGTATCAGTTCAGTTCGCAAGATATTGCAAAATTACTTTATATATAACAGTAAAACTTATTGATCCAAGTATGCTGACAATATTTAACTGCATACAAGAAACCTTGGAAAGAGAGAGAATAATTGGCACAACAAATTTCTGCACACTCATAACAAAGCTCCTCATGACTCCACCAAAGATTATGTAAGCAAAAATGAATCCTAACATAAATCACAAACTGATTTGAACCCTGACATCAGCACATATGGCCAAAACAATGTTTTATGCAAAGTTATAAGCAAAAGCGAGCTCATCACATTCATGTTGACTGATACATTTAGTAGTTATACTGTACATACAATATAATGCAGGTAAAGTTGTAGAGTATGTGGGTGTTAACTGACTTTTGCTGCATGAAATCTGCCAAGAAAATGACACAGAACTTTCAGTTTCTGTCTGTTTGAACTCATATTTAACATGCACTTTATACTCAAAAATGGAATCTACAATTGTAATGGTATTCTTTAGACTATAACCATCTAACTAAATTTCCCCCAGGCAAATGTGTGGTGCAAAAAATGTCAAACTGTCTGAAATTTCAGTGATGAAACTATAAATTCATCATTATTCCTACCATCCTACACAGAATCCCTAAAAATCTGTCAAGATTTGCCACTAATGAGATGAGGTGTCCAAAACCTAGTAAGCTGTCTCATAGTCTGCTGTCTATGTAGTGCACTGGAAACATCAACAGCATCCTAACCAGAATGGAACAGCACAATAGCAGCAACCCAACACTAACAAACTTAATCTTTCTTAACTAACTTTAACAGATGGTTCCGAAGTTGACATGTTGCTAGACTAATGCGTCAGAAGCTGCATCCAAAATCACTTTCTTTTGGAGTGTGTACTGTATTCAGTGAAGAAATTCTGGACCATTGATGAAACACATACAGTATAGGGAATAAAGAAGTGTGACGACAACATGTTTGTCGTATTTTAACTGTTTAAAATAAATGTCATTTATACATGTTTAAACTAAACTAAAAATAATAATAAATAAAAAAATATATATTATTAATAATATTAATAATTCATAATTAGTTAATAATTAAACATCAACCATTAAAACATCAAAATAGGCTGTGGTTGCAATAGAGCTGGACTACTAAAAACCATATACACAAATAATATACATTAAATCTTTCAAATGAAATACATTTAAATTATGCAGAACTAATGTTACGGGGCTGACGAGACGCGAGACGTGCGGATCCATGTGCAAAGCTTTATTAATAGACATGGTAGAGACAGGCAAGGGTCAGATAATGGCAACAAACTGTGTGTGTGTAATCAGTGCAATGGATGATGGGAACTGTAGTCCGGGTGAAGTGCAACAGTGGTGTGGTGCAAGAGTCCATAGTAGTGGAAGGGTGACCTCTGGTGGCAAGCAGACGGAAGTTCATGGACCGGATTCGTGACAACTAATATATATAGATTTTTTTTTTGACAGATTATCCATTTTTCATGACCTCAACACACAAATTTATGCTATATACAGAGCCAGAGGAATTGAGAAAACAATTGCTCTACTGTAGCATTAGTTTCACCTTCATCTGTATCTTTTAATTTAACACATTTGTCTGAATTACCTCAAGGCAAAGTCCTAGAGGAAAAGACACAAGAGGGCTTGTGCTTCCTGTCAGTGTGAAGAAATATAGATGGAACCAGACACATTAGCAAACCAGCATTATGGAGTCTCACAGCACAGTATATTTGCAACGGAGTCACATAGAAAACAGGAAGCTTAAATAGTAAAAGCTTTGCAGTAAAGCCACATAAAACAAAATAATCTCCATTCCAATTGCACTGATATGCAATGCTTGACAAATCCATTATTATTATGACAACAGAACAAATAATTTACTTTAATTGGCTTCAGTACTGGCCAACATTATATGAGTAATGAGCACAAACAGTAGCTACAGTTCACAACCTGTGTGATGCTACACCTGGAG
Source organism: Sinocyclocheilus rhinocerous (assembly GCF_001515625.1). NCBI lineage: Eukaryota > Metazoa > Chordata > Actinopteri > Cypriniformes > Cyprinidae > Sinocyclocheilus > Sinocyclocheilus rhinocerous. The sequence continues at coordinate 731,348 of NW_015658518.1, read as the reverse complement.
CTTGTTGAGTTTTGGTGGGGTTTTCATCCCATACGCGAGGTCATTTCCTGTTGTTGTATTTTTTATCAGGTACCTGCAGGGTCCATTTTCAGGTTTCAGCAATGTGTGGAGAAAAACAGGAGAACCAGGGCTGTTCTCAGAGTCTCAGGAGGCTTATAAATCCAGGGTGGAGTTTGGCTAGAATGCTTTCCTCAGCAATGAGAGAAACCAAATAATAAAATCTTCATCGATCCTTTAGGAACTGTTGAACAAAAATTATTTGATTCAAGTCAACAATATTTAACTACTCCTAATGAAGCATCTAAAACATTGGTCTTTTTAGCAACAACATTACAGTACATGCTCATATACTACATAATTTTATTTTGTGGAAAATTAGATACTAGCTATTTGTATGGCTCATCATACAGACACACTAACTAAACTACCACTTCCTGGTAAGTGTTTTTATAAAGACAAAGGGAGGAGGATATACTAAACAGTTCTTCAGCTACACACATCTGCAGCAATGCAGCACTTCTTATTCACTGCAACACATGTTTAGCTGACAGGGGAATGCAGGATGAGAATAATAGAAGACTGTATTACTCCAAATCACCTTTGGGGCAGAAGATGCTTGGGAATTAGGAGCCCGGAGCAAGAAAAGAGGCTTTTCTTCTTCTTTATACCTTGTTGAAAGAGATTTGATTCTGTTTGAAATTTAAATTCACAGCATGCATGCACCTAAACAGACTATGAAAACAGCTTCATCTTTAGTTGAACAGAGCCACTTAAATCGCTTATTTTGAGTAAGCATTTAATGCACAGCACTGCGCACAGCCAGTTGATGTGAAAATTACCTGCAACTTTTATCGGCGGTTCACTTCAATGATAAATGCGTACCTCATCATACTAATACATCATTAAATAGTCAACAATAAATTTACTGCACCTCCCGAGGCACTGAAAACAAGTCCATTCATCACAGTGAAAATGATATGATTGGGTTTTATATGGTATCGCTCTCGCTGTCTCTTCTTCTTGGTCTCTTTTTTGGAGTGCCATCGGTCATAAGCACAGACTGGTCTGCAGTATTTTAGGGCAGTAAATTGCCCTGTATAGAGAGATTGTATTCCAGTCCTCTGCCTCAAGCATCTTATAACAATGTCACTTATTAGCCATCCTTAGAGAGCGAGCGTCCTACATACATGCTGGGAAGGGAACTGAGACAGGGCAGGGGCCCATTTAATTAGCACACAGGTCAGGAGCCATGGGCCACTACCACCTGAACACACAAACACAAGGACAGGAAACTGTGCCACTGGGCATCATCTAAACAGGGTGTAATGGATGGCTGAGTCTGCTTTTAACATGCTGGCATGGAAATAAAGTGGTGGTGGGGAAATTAGATTTAGTGGAGGATTATATTGATATAATCATACTCGTCTGATGTCTAACATTCGGTCTACAATGTAAGTTTCAGAGGTGCCTGAGAATGTTTGTTTACCTCAAATTAAAGAAATTAAAATGAAAATCAATTTTCTTAAATTAAAACAAAAAGTAAAAAATGGACTTCTAAATAATCCTATTTTATTTGAACAGAAATAGACTGCTATGAAGATGGATGTTAAAATGTTGGCATGAACAGTTGTATTTAAGGAAAGCAGATGCACTTCAATTGATTCCCACATATAATAGGTATATATGTATTAAAGTGAATATATAAATTATGGCTCAAAATCTGCAAATATTGATAAGATCTTAATTGGAAAATTAAACAACATTTTATAAAACTTTGATTATTGCCTTAATCTCTTAAACAACTGGGAAGACAGTGATCAAACTACATTTCATAAAATTAGCCTGTCAAGTTCCCAAATCTGTGTATCAGCATATGATAGTATATTGTGCATGTTATTTTCTGACAGACATCAAGGTTGAAATATTTAAATATTCACGCGCGCACACACACACACACACACGTTTGTTTCTGTGAATTGTGGGGACTTTCCGATAAACATAATTTACTATTTTTAATATTATTTTCCCTCGTGGGGACCGCAGGCCGGTCCACACAATGTCAAACATTTCAGGTTTTTACTATCCTTGTGGGGACATTTGGTCCCCACAATGTAGCATATACAAGTACACACACACACACACACATACATATAAAGATAGAAATACTAAGTAAAGATACTTGTAAAAAAATATTTATAGAAAACTCTACAAAGAGTGAGATATACAGGAAGTGTGCTGATGACCGTGATCCAGTCCATAAGGCAGCAAATGGATTTGTCACACTTAGAGGGAGAACAAATGAGATATAGAGTCTATAGTCTTACATGGCTGAAACAGTCATAACCGCCCTGTAAGAGCAGAGTACAGACTTTATTCATTTCATTGTCAGAGCCCACAGTTTCTTTTACTGCAGCCAGTGAAGTTGCAGTCTAGAAAGCTGAAGTAAAGCAACAATCAATACACAGACCCCTGGGTAAAGCAGACAGGCTCTTTCCCAAAGTCTCATTGCAGCAGAAATAAAAAGTGAAAAACTGTGCAGGGTTCTAGGCAGTTTCTGCTCTGAGAGATGTCAAAGGTACAGGCCTGAATCCACACCACTTCTGTAGAGTCACTGCTGTTTGATATTTTCAGATCCACCCAGAACTCTGAAAATCACTGGAGACAGCAAAGCATCTCACACAGTCAAGCTTTCTAGCCTTACAAAGTTTACTCCATTGATCACGAGATTGTACAGACATACATATCGACTGCTTTGTAATACCTGTTTACCTGACCTGCAGAGGACAGCACCGTGTTTTTACTTTACACTCTTTTAAACAACAGTTCCTTGATTATCTATTGTTGTTGTTTTCACCTTCATTTTCTGTTATTTTTGTTGGCAGGCTGCAAATTCTTATTTGGTTAGTTCTTAATAGTGGCCCAATGGCCCAAATGTGAGTGTTGCCAACCAAGTCGATGCATCAATTAGTGTCAATTAGACTCAATTCCAGCAGGGAATTGTTGCTTGGTGATTGTTATGTGGCTTTCTTACTGGCCCAAGTCAAAAGACCCAATCCATAATTCATCCTTCATCATGCAAAAAACATTACCAAGCTCAAGCAGATGCATAATTAGAGGTATCATTATGTGCCACCAAAGTTTATATTCATAGGTCCTGTGATTTCAGTGAGGCAGAAAACATGGATGGAATGATGGAATCCTGTCATACACACAGAACCTCAAAGGTCTTCACAACAACTGTCAAAATAAAACTTTGATTTAAGTTGGAGAAACTATGACAGAAATATATAAATATTGTACAGTATAATGTACTTCTTATAGTAGTAATAATAATATTAATAATAATACATTTAGAATCAAATAATTTCTTGCATGTTTTAATTTGAACAGTAATACTCTGCTGTGCAGCACTTTGAATGCCAAAAGTAAAAGGAATTGTTACATTCTCAATTGCTTATGTTCTAAAACATGAATTAAACTATTCAAATGTTTCATGCATTCCTTTGATTACCATTTTTTACCATTAATTTGTTTTAAATCACAAATGCAGAAAAACTAGACAATACAGAATTTTAAAAATAGAAAAAAAAATTCATAGAGCTCTATTATTGTAAAAAAAAAAAAAAAAACAATAAAAATAATGAATTAAAGTTTTATTAATTAAATTGATTAGACATGCTTTTTTAATTATAAATAATGTTATTAAATCTGGAAAAATTAAAACGGAAAACATAGGATTTAGGGAAAAATAAAACAGATTTCATAGGGCCCTAAAAATGTATTTTTGTTGAATTTTCAATAAATTGTTCTTAAATTGTATGTACTGTATTTCATGATTTCAATCAATTTTATGCGCTTTTTGATTACTAGAACATTTATCCAGAAAAATTACAATTGAAAAAAAAAGAGAATTTGGGAAGAAATAAAACAGATTTCATAAGGTCCCAAATTTACGGCAGATGCTTTTATCTAAATCCTTAATCCTAAGAATGAGCAATGAAATAGTGATGCTCTCCTATAAGTATATAATTAATTAGGCCTTCTCTCTGTAGTAGCACTGAAAATGCTGTTTATTGGTATTAATTTGGAGTGTGGTGCTGGCTCACAATGCAATAATCATTTGCATCAGAGCATCAGAGACTAAAATCAATATCTCTCACCACTGGGGAATCTTGAGAGATGAGGTCCTTTGTGCCAAAAGATTAGACTATGGGGGTTGGGCAGAAAAACTAGGGCCTGTACGACCAGTTTTTATCGATCAGCTTCTAGAACCCCTGCTGATGTTGTGAGGGGGAGGCAGGCAGGAGTCCTACGAGGCTTCCTATCTACTGCGTCCTTCTCTCTGTCTCTTACGACATCACTTTTCATTTTCTTTCTCAGTCTAGGACAGGCAGATTTATGACTCCATATGGATGACCTAGAAATGCTCTATGCCCTTTAGTGAGTATTTAAAAGAGGCCTGACATTTACTAAGGACGAGACTCAAAGAGTTCATCAGAGTTCCTACCATATTCCCACCCTACCTTACACAGTACCACTTACACTCTTACTTTGTTTACTGCCAAGTTATGTAGCTCAAAGAGTAAAGCAAGGTGCCAGCAACACCAAGGGCATGGGTTTGAACTTGAATGCTTTGATAAAAATATAAATACACAGGTATAGCCTAGAATGTAGAACTCTTTGAACTCTTTGATTTGTACTAACTGTAAAGACCATACCAGTTTAACAGCTCAGATATGAGATGTTCAGCATCTTCCAAAAATCATAAAGGTCTTATCACTGTAGATCAAGTCACATCAAGAGCATTTCAGTGGAAACAGGACTGAAGGGCATTACTGTTCAAGTACACACACCCTCCATTTGTAACCATAAAACACTCAACAGTCTATTTCCTGTTTCCTGAGGGACCGAAAAACATTTTGAGCTCTATTTGCTGTTTACCACAAATAGATTAAAAAACAAATGCATAACAGTGAATCGTTTTACTCATTTTGTTAACTGAAGAGGATTTATTTCTTTGTAACAAGTAAACAGAAAAGAGAAAATTCTGTCATAATTTACTCACCCTAATGATGTTCAAAAAGACATTTAGCCTTTTTTGTAGAACACTATATATA
>NW_015658518.1:695561-726114 GCF_001515625.1 Sinocyclocheilus rhinocerous | reverse complement strand
TATATATATATATTAATGTATTTTTATCAGTGTGTTTTTTTCTAACATTGTTTTGGACCCCATTGACTTTCATCATATGAACAAAACAGTTCAAACATTCAAAATATCTTTTATGTTCTGCAGAAAAAGGTTAACTGTCCTTTTAAGCTGGGTTTTGGGTTAATACCATTGTAGTATTTCCTTTTTGGCAACATTTAATAAACTAATGGCATTGACCTGTTTTCCAATGGCCAAATTCTAACAATTATCTCAAACTTCATGTTCTTTTTAACAAGATTAACAATAGATTGATTAATTCTAATAGCAATTCAGACTTTATAAATGGAACAAGAGACCAACCATACACAGAAATGTGTGCTAACTAAAATATGTTCACAAAAATATCCATCATAGAAAACAAACATACCCACAGACAGTTATGCTTAACACACAACACTGTACTGGGATATATAGGAACAATACAACTTCTAAATACAAACAAAAAGGTGTGTATACGGTAAAGGCGTCTCTTAAAAAGATTTCATATGGCATTTCTTTCCTCTTGCACATTCAGAAAATCTGATTTGCAAGTAAATTCTGGCAAAACTCTCCAAGGAATTGAGCTGGGAGCCCAAAGGCAAATAGTGCAGTGTGGTCTTTCACATTCTGTTTAATATTCATCAGAATAAAGGAGAAATGTAGACAGATAAGGAGAAAAGAGACCAAATACAGCAAGTCAATCCTCGAGAGGAAATATCACCTCCAGGACTCGTGCCCTTCACGAGACTATCAGCCGCAGACAGACTCTATTACAAACAGCACAGATGCTTTGAATAGAAACAGAGATGCAGATACTATCCGAAAGGCAAGCAGCAAAACAGATGTGCATTATTGATTGTACTATGAATCTTAGAAGATAAATCAACTGTCTGCACTGTCTGTACTTATACGTTTTTCTAAATAAACATGAAGAAATGCATTTCTAATTTTTCTGAAATTAAATCTGAATAGGTTAAATATAATACTGCATTGCAAATAACTAACAGATGCTGCACAGTTCTATGCAATTCCAAATTAATTGATACAATGAAAGCAAGTTATGTCAAACTGACCCCAATTTTTGGGCTGGCTTTGAACGACAAGCTATATCATGATTTCCACGATAGAGTTAATTAAAGACAAGCCCACAAGGCAGACTAGCCTGATCTAGGGGGAGCTGCCATGAAAAATGCAATTACTGACACAATTTCATGACAATCATTTACTGCAAATGACTCACTGCTGTCAGTGAATAACTATAAAAGTCTGAGATAAGCATTCATACATATTGTGAAGCTGAACAAAGACCCATTAGTCATAGTCGTTGGTCTTCCAGTGTGCTCTACTTCAGGAGAATTTAGGGGTCATTAGGGAACACAAGGACAGTCATAAAACAATTAAGACACATTCTTTGAAATAAGACTTTGAAAAAAAAAAATTCGGTCCAAGTAACATTAATTAATATTTGTATGTGTCATTTTCTGAAAATAAATTAGATTTTTTTTTTCAACACTGACGACACCTAAACAAGGGTCAAAAGGTCAGGCTACTCTGCTTCAATGTGCCATTTTTATCATACAAATTCATATATAAGAAACGCACATACCATTTAAACGTATTATTTTAAAATTATGAATATTTTTATTCCGACCTTTTTCTAGTTGAAATAAATGCTTTTCAGGTGTTTTCAATTAATCAAAAAATCCTTTAAAAATTTATATAAGAATACAATTTTTTTATAATAAATGTTTCTTGAGCATATTAGAATGATTTCTTAAGGATCGTGTCACACTAAAGACCGGAGTAATGGCTGCTGAAAAACCAGCTTTGCCATCACAGGTATAAATTACATTTTAAAATAAATTAAAATAGAAAACAGTTATTTTAAATTGTAACAATGTTTCAAAATATTACTGTTTTTACTGTCTTTTTAATAAATAAATGCAGCCTTGGTGAGTATAAGAGACTTACCAAACATTACAATTTTCCGGGCCTTAAACTTTTGCATGGTAGTGTGGTTTAATACAAACACTCATCAATTATGACATATTATGAGGAACTTTCAGATTTATCAAATCAACATGCTACCATAGCCCTCTATGTCATCATTAACACTGACTATCAATGGATAAATAAATGCACCCACAGTTCCTGGATCACTGCAGCAGTCAGAAAGTATCTCATTCCATCTCTTTTGGTCTCATTTTTCCGCTGTCTCTCTCCTTTCATCCCTATCTCTTCATCATTTCACCTCTCTAAAAGAGTCCATTTGTCCCAGATATGTTATCGATCGAATACAGTAACAAAACAGCAAAGGGTGTCCATTTTGGATGGTTACTGTATGCTCCATTTGACTCATCGTACTTATAATTTAGGATGTAAGGAAACTCAGACAATTAAAAAAAAACATGCTGATGGCTTAGGGTGAATATGATGTTTAAAAACAATTTAAAGTGTATTATAACAATACAAACGCTTCATACAAGCTTCAAACGTTATTTGCATCTGACTAAACAAGCCAACATCTGCTTAGTGGAGTTTTATACATACCAATAAACAGACAATAAAATTTAGCTTATATATGCCATATTGAGTAAATATCTTACTGACATTCAGACAGAGATGCACAGAGAGAAGACAAAAATTCCCAGCAGGGATGGACAATATGGGCCAACGGCCCAGAAAGCTTCCTGACACACCAAAGATGCTTCATAAACCTGTGACACCAGAATCAATCCCCATTTGAGCATGAACGAAAACTTAATTTAATGTAACAATATGTGACCCCGGACCACAAAACCAGTCTTAAGTAGCACGGGTATATTTGTAGCAATAGCCAGCATGACTGGTTTTGTGGTCCAGGATCACATATTTTAAAATATACTTACAAAACAGTACCATGGAAATACCATGGTACTGTTAATGAAAGACAGGTTAAAATACATATAAAATATTATACTTGTATGTGTGTATAAATAGAACATTAAATACATCTTCCCCATTTCCATAAATATTGTACACTTACACACATACATGCATAAACGCATACACACATATACACTGTATAGCAGATCACCCGAGCTGTGTTTACCTCCTGCAGCTGCTCTAACTCCTGTTTGAGAGCCTCCTGCTCGGTCTCGAGCTCGGCGTACTGCTGCTTGAGCGTCTGGTTCTCCTCCAGCACCACCAGACCGCATTCCGCAGCCCGGATCTTCTCCCGGTTCGCCTCTGCGAGCTCTCGGGTCAGCCTCTCCACCTCGGCCCGGTAATGATCCACCGATTCCCCGCATCCTCCATCGGCTGCCATAGCCTCCGGTCTCCGGTCGGATGTAATAACCTCTCAGAGAGGCGGAGGCTGAGGAGGAGATTCAGGTGGATGCTGCAGTCCGCCCGTCCACCCGATGCGCTGATGTTTGCTGATGCCTAAATGATGTTTACACGAGCGGCATATGAACTAGACTCGATTTTTTCATTGTAAATAGTGCTGTGATAAACTGCACTAATGTTCCATCCATCAAAGACATATTTTTTCGTGTCCAACTTATAATGTTTTGAGGAAAAGCGGCGCCATCTATCCGAAATGCAAAGTGAGCAAAAGTTGATCCTGGCTCTCAATTTGTGACGTCACTCCATACCCCCACCCCTCATCGTTTACACCGTCTTATTACTGTATATTATTAGTAGTATATGTAAAGGCAATGCTAATTACAATTTGTTACATCATATGTAATACCATCGTATGTAAATTCTATTTAGGCTATACATTAAAATATTTGGACACAGGTATTATTATTATTACTATTATTATTAAACACACACACACACACACACACACACAAACGCACGCACGCACGCACACACACACACACATGTGGTCCTTTCAGAAATGTCAGAAATTCTCAGATACATGAATCTGCAACACATTATTGTTATTATTATTACATTAGGTTATTATTATTATTATTATGTTACTTTATTATTAGGGCTAACCTGAATGTTATTGTGGATGACAACTTACATTATTTAAATACTTTTTCGCCACCTGCTGGACAAATAAAAAACATTACATTCTTAAAGAGAAGTTGTGAGCAAAAATAAATAAATTATATATATATATATATATATATTTATTTGAAGAGGCTTTTTCACTGTTTATGCATTGTTTAAATATGTGGTTGGCTAGATGCTCTTTGAAAGTCAAATCTTTATAGATGATATAAAGAAAAAAAAGTAAAAAGACAGTAATCAAGAGCGACTTTGCATGAAACGTCATGCATATTCATTGTTTAAAGGTTTCAAATCGTAACCATTAAAATCTGAGCTATAATCCTGAAGAATCTGAAAGTTATGCAGTTGACAACCAACAACTAGAAGGCCACTAACACCACAGGTCCCAGTTCCAAAAGGACTATAAACTATACAAGTTTCTACAATTGAGACATGAAGCTGCTCTAAAGAACAAACAAATAGCTATAACTATTAATAGCTGTGCAATTGTAAATCACTGTGTTTCAACTGCCACTGAGATGATCAGTGATCACTGAAATATTTGACAATAATTGCTACATACTTCCTTTAGTCTCTGCCGCACTTCAGCTGAATGTAACATTAAATGTGACACATTCCTTATCCAGAATGAAGCATGTCTAAGTACATTATGGAGGGAGAGGCGAACAGGCTGAGAAAAAGACCTCATGACACACTGTACTTCTGAATGTCAGATTTCACCAGCCTGCATGTGATTTCGTTTTCTCAGACAGTGTGGCACACCTACTGGTCTCAAGCTTTCAAACACAATAATTTGATTGGCTTGGAAATCAAGCACATCGTTTATGTGTGTGCAGAGGTCAAAGATCACATGTGCATTATCTGGAAAACTTCCTTTCACAATCATTAACTACAGGATGGGACTTTCAAAACAGTGAGATTCATGGGAATGTCCATTAAGGTAAGTACATGGCATGTCTTATTTTCTAATGGTCTAATGAAAGAAATGTTCACAGGATGATTTGATCTCTAAAAGTAGCAGCCCGAATGGGCATTCGACGGGTGGATCTGATGAAAGAATGATTGGATGATTAGGTTTGTCCTGTCACTATCTCAAATAAATCTACAAAATGAGAGACATGTGATACATATTACTCGGGAAGTCCTGGTTTAGAAAGCTTTATACTGGAATGTAAAACCCTGCTCATGTTCATTATTTTCTGCAGTACATTCAGTAAGCATACTAAATAATTTATACAAGGAAGAAAATGGCTGTTTGTCACATGTTTTACTCTAGTAAATGTTTGTCATACTAGAATTATTTTTGAAGGCACATAACTTAAAGACTTGACTACAAAAAAAAGAAAAATCCTTTATATTACATTAACACGTTGTCATGCCATATGGGGTAAATTGAGAGCCATTGCAGTAATACTGCCAGTACCATATTACAGATTATTATAACATTCCATAAAAACAATAAAATTACCACATAACTGGTATAAAAAGGAGAATGCACACTGTAGGCTATATATAGTTTAGTAATTCAGCAGTTAAAATGTAAATATCACATGTATACCTTGAATGCTATGCAATTTGCTTTTAGATAATAACATCTGGCAAATAAATACATGTAAATATAAATAAGCTGCAAGCAGTGTATGAAAATTGAAAATCTTATCTGACTAGAATGATCACATGTTATTTGTACCGTGGATGTTTGGATTTTTTATTCCAATAAATTTACTGTAATTTAAATTTTGAAATATATTTTTATATTTTGTTTCCATTTTAATTTTAATTAAAGTTTCAGTTATTTTTGTGTTTGTCATATTTATGAGTTATTGTTTTTTTTTGTTTTTTTATATGTCAGTGTTTTTATTATTATTTTAGTTTTAATTTGTTCACATAGTTTGAGCTACTTTAAGGAAAATGGAAAAAAAAGTCGCAACTAGCTGAAATAAAATAGGTTTAAGCTTTATTAATATTTTTAAATTTCAGTTTATGTTTATTTTAAGTAACTAAAATGTTACTTTAACTTTTTTAAGTTTTAGTTTTAGTTAACTATATTAAACCTGCAGCCAAGTTATTATGTAAACCCAGCAATCAACAACATAAAAGGACCCTTGGTTTAAGATAAGTAATAAATTATTCTCTTTTGCTTTTTTGAATGAGAAATGAAAGAAAGAAAGAAAGAAAGACTTTGAAGATGCATTGCATGGTGATTAACATGCATGCAAATGCACTGGTGCACATGCACACATTTGTGTGTGTTAGTGTGTATTCCTAAGCCAGAATCCAGAGCAGCACGTGGCTCTGGTCAGCTGCCTGCTAGTTGTGGTGTAATTGAGTTCACATGAGCAGCTGATGGGTCCCATAGCATTTACAATCAGCAGCAGCATCCCCAAACCCTGTCCCGTGTCTCTGTTTTTACCCCTCCTTTCTCTTCTCTCTTGTCTCTTCTTTTTATGCTGTCCTTAACTAGCTCTTGCCCTCTCTCTTATTAGAGATCCCATTGAGAATTCCACACTGTCTTCTGCCTCCACACTCATGGCTCCAGAGAAAACCAGTGACGGGTTGGACAACTATGCTTTTACTGTGAGTAACCTCAATTTATAGACATACATTTTAGGTAGAATTACTCATTTCTTTGTTAAATTAGCCTTAGAGCTTCTGGAAGTAGACAGATTGAATATAGGAACATTACATTTGAATGTAGTGTGATCATGGGTGTGTAATGGGTCTTGTTTTCATTGTGTAAATCTAAGTTACGTCAGACTGCAGTCAAGTAATAAGATCTTTAAATTCACACAGATATAAAAATCTATGGCATGTGACCATTTCTATGATCGGTGTTGTAACCAAAGATTCTTATCACTCTCGATAATGCATGTGTTACTCATGTGCTTGTTATTGTGGTTATGCGCAATGTTTTAGTAACTGGAATGTGGACTGGAGCAGTGTGTGTGTGTTTTACAGCTCACGCTTATGTAATATTTAATTTACAAAAAGTATGAAAGAAATAGCTATTTTTGCATATTGATCAATCAAAAAACATGTTTAAATCTTTATTCTAAAAAACAACACTCTTGAGAGTGAGAGGGTTTATTGTTTTTTTTGTTTTGTTTTTTTCTTTATGCAAAGCCAATTAAATGGATAGGAAAACAAATTATATGTATATGTGATTTATATGTGAAATTATATTTATATATTGACATGAAATTGATAAAATTAGGAAAGTTTGTTGATTGAAAACTGCTAGGTCAGAAACTGGATTTGAGTGTTGTTGTTTTTTTACTTAAGGTTGATGGTGTAGACCATTTCTGTGAGTTACCGGAGAATAAAAATGGAAGTGATAATTTCTCAGAAGAGGGACACAGTAGCAAGTTGGCATATTGTGTCACTGATATTCCACCATGGTACCTTTGCATCTTTTTGGGGATTCAGGTAAGTGCCACACACAAATCTGCCTGTGAAAAAGATGTTGAACATGTTAGATTTGTATGATAGGATTTATCATCAGACTCCTATAAATCAATTGAAATCAGTCTTGATTAGAGTGTGCACTATGAACAGCACTGTATTCACCAGTACCAATAAAGAACAATTTCAATGTACAGTTGGAACAAAAACAGCTGGAACAAAAAACACCACATTTAAAATCTGAGATTTTAAAAATATTTTTATGGCCCATATAGTATGAAGCTGAGAATATGAAGCTTATAAACTCATGGAGAGAAAACACCTCAATTTTGTTCAAAAGCCCAAACTGAGCAAAAATATGCAATTTAATGCAGTTGTTATTATTTATATGAAAATTATAAATAATAACTGAAGCTGAAATTAGATATATAGCTGATACCTTGTAATGCAAATCAAAGAGATTTTTACATAACAGTATAGACTACTTAAATATCAAAATATCAAATGTCACTCTGTATCTCCAAATAATATGATTTAGCAGATGCTATTTAAATATTTAACTTTTCAGCAATGTTTTGATCATGCTGATAATTCAAAGGCCTTGGAAAATGAATGCATCAAATATGATAAAATAGGCTGTATAGGGTTAAGATTCTGCACTATTTTTAATTAAATTAGCAAATTTATATCATTGATCATGTGTTCAGTTGGTGGTCATCATGTGTACTTTCAGATGTTCAACTTGTAGAGTTTATGGACAAAGCAACTGATATTAAAGTTAAAGGGGAACATATAAAAACCCATTCTAAAATAATTTTTTAATTCAACTTATTGCTATACTAATAGTTTGATGTCTATGCAAAATAAAAGCATTTTCACTAGTAGTCTTTAACTTTTAGACTTCACTGTATATATGTGTTTAGTAAGTCACAGAAAGAACTTACATAACAATTTCTCTCCATCTCTCTGACAGCACTATCTTACCGCTTTTGGTGGCATCATAGCCATTCCTCTGATACTGTCTCAAGGCCTCTGTCTACAACATGACAGCCTCACGCAAAGTCACCTAATCAGCACTATTTTCTTCGTGTCTGGGGTGTGCACCTTACTGCAGGTCACTTTTGGAGTGAGGTATGGTTGCTTTTATCACTCATGGCAAAATTATATGTTTCACAGAGAAACATCAGAATTCAAAAGCAGTGCCAGAACCAAGGCCAAGGTCAGCTCACAGAGTGGGAAGATATGTCATGACATGTAAACAATATTTTAAGGATGAGGTGTAATTAAACAATGAATCACTGGGTTTTGATCATCTTCATGAATCAGGGTTGTGTTGTGGTTACTGAGACACATGGGACTTTCTTTTCATTATAAAAAGCTTGTTTGATTATATGTTTGCCTTGATTTTCTGAGGCAGGTTTTGCTTTGAATTGATCCAATTTCTTGTCATAAGATCAATTTTATATGCTTATATGATTAACATTTTTAATATTGATCTAAAATATTATATACAAATTATACACATTATTTAAATATACATATTTAGATTTTTTTTGTGTGTGTTCCTCTCCGCAAATGAAATAATAAAAAAAGAGTTACTTACGTTCCAGATAATCCATCTCCCAGGACAACAATCCAAACATTCAATCCATGGGTTCACTGACCTAGGAAAGTGTGAATAATGTAGGCTTAGCAATGTTTTCACCGTCTGATAAGCCTCTGCTTGTTTAAGGCTGAAGACCTATTGCGCTCTTATTAGGGCTACTTGACCTGAATAACAGGACAAAGATATCCTAAATGTTCCCTCTACAGATCTTCAAGAGCAATAGCTTCTACACTAATCAAACATGATGAATCTAAATCAGTCTGTTACTGATGTACAGCAGAAATATGTAGAGTGATTCCTGCAGAAGCTAAAAACCATAATAGGATTAGGAATTTTCCATCTTATTACCATGAAGTTCAGCACATTTTAAACCCACATTCTTCAGGCCTCTCAGCTGTGGAGCTCCCTTTTGTGTAAAGCAGTGAAATCGTTGTATTAGTTCAAGAAAATATGTCTTAATACTCCCAAAACCATCTAAATTGCTTTTTGTAGGTGTAACTGATTCAGTGCAAGATTGCAGTTGTAAACACACACACCTCAGATGATAACTTGTACAATAAATTCATTATATACTATAACAGAGCCATACATCTGAACTATTAACAACATTCAAGCTTTACCTTGTTTATGGCCTGCTGAGGTTAAAGACTTAGGTGAGGAATCAGGAAGGGTTGAGAATGAGATGCTAAACTTGACAAGTTGACGAAAGGGTTTGAACGTGAAATTCAATTATTGAATTGAAATGCAGATGGACGGAAAGACACGTCTCAACATTAAAAGTCGGAAGAACCTATGTACTTATTGAACAAAAACAACAACAAGAGTTAATCATTTGGTGACAAGGCTCTTCTTTTTCCTAATGCAAGGTTACCCATTCTCCAGGGTGGAACTTTTACACTCCTGTCACCCACCATGGCTTTGCTATCAATGCCTGAATGGACATGTCCAGCTTGGACACAGAACGCCAGCCTGGTTAACACCTCCTCACCTGAGTTCATTAATGTTTGGCAAAGTCGAATGCAAGTGGTGAGTATCTCAGTACCTGATAGTCTATGTACGTAACTCATGAACATATGTGACCCTGGACCACAAAACCAGTCTTAAGTCGCTGGGGTATATAGCAATAGCCAAAAATACAAAGATCAATTTTAGGATGGTTTCTGCGCAACATTTTATAAATGAGGCCCCAGATTTTCAAATAGTTGTATCTCGGCCAAATATTGTCCTATCCTAACAAGCCATACATCAATGGAAAGCTTATTTATTCAGAAAATTTGACCCTTATGACTGGTTTTGTGATCCAGGTTCACATATGTAGAGTGGTTCTAAATATATTTCGACACATAAACCACACTTTAAAATGTGGCAGTCATTGCAATAGATAACGCTCAACCAAAAAAATCGGCAAAAAGACAATGAAATAAAATAAATAAAATGGCTAGATGGACACTAAATTGGCTAAATTGGACACTTGAAGGTAACCAGTGTGAACTTGAAGGAAACTGACTGCATATAGCCATTAAAAATGACCTTGGAAACAGCTGGTAATTGCAAAAATAGTGAATAGCGAGAATAGCATCACTTATTATCACAAATCGTGTGATAACATGGCTTAATATTTTATATTTGAACCCAGCGAAATTCATAATTTTTGGGGCACTGCATATTTGGATGGATGGAAAGTTTTTTTGAAATTTTTAGAAATTGGGATTTATACATAATCCGAAAGCTGAATAAATAAGCTTTCCATTGATGTATGGTTTGTTAGGATAGGACAATATTTGGCCGAGATACAACTATTTGAAAATCTGGAATCTGAGGGTGCAAAAAAATCTAAATATTGAGAAAATCACCTTTAAAGTTGTCCAAATTAAGTTCTTAGCAATGCATATTACTAATCAAAAATTAAGTTTTGATATATTTACGGTAGGAAATTTACAAAATATCTTCATGGAACATAATCTTTACTTAATATCCTAACGATTTTTGGCATAAAAGAAAAATCGATAATTTTGACCCATACAATGTTTTTTTGGCTATTGCTAAAAATATACCCAAGCGACTTAAGACTGGTTTTGTGCTCCAGGGTCACATATTATCTTTTTGGATCAGCACAACATATATAATAATATCTTTATTGTATAATGCTAAAATTCAGTTTCTGTTTTCATCTCTCCACAGCTCCAAGGCTCAATCATGGTGGGCTCCCTATTCCAAGTGCTAGTGGGATTCTCCGGTCTAATTGGCCTCTTCATGCGTTTCATTGGCCCTTTGACCATTGCACCAACTATTTCACTAATCGGCCTATCACTGTTTGACTCCGCTGGCATGAACGCAGGACACCACTGGGGCATCTCTTCCATGTGTGTACTTCTTAAAATTAATTATCATTAATAAAAATCGGAAGCAGGTAGACTATAGTAAAGAATATTTTTTTTTAAAGTTTTTATATTTTGCTTTCAGGGTAGATAACTACATCAAATGACTAAAAAATGGCATATACATGTTTTGTATTATATACTACACTGCACATATTTGACTGATTTTGAACAAACAAGCAACCACATTTAAGGTGATCAAAAACACAGTAGTATATAAACTGACTCCTGTGAATCATTTTTTTGTCATCCAAGAGAACTGATGCACTAGAAAGAACCAGACTGTCCAACAAGGACTGTTTAGGCTCTATACATGATTTTAGCCTTGACTTTCCGCTCACCAACTGAATACTGTAGTTAAGTATAGGTGCTATAGTGGTATAGTGCTGAATATAATCTCTGGACATGTAATGCTCTTTTAAACCTAATCTCACACAGAGCCATAACACAGTCTCATTTTCCTCCACAGGACGACATGTTTGATTGTGATTTTCTCGCAGTATCTTCGCCATATTTCCATCCCCTTCCCCAAATACAGCAAAGCCAAGAAGTTTCACACCAGCAGGATTTACATATTTCAGATTCTGCCTGTAAGTCTTGGTAAAATGTGTTTTCTAAACATCAATGCTCCATAAAACTACTTTTATAAGCAAGGTGTGTTTCCTCAGGTCCTGCTAGGAATCACTCTGTCCTGGTTGATTTGCTACCTGCTGACGATCTACAATGTCCTGCCCTCAGACCCTGATAAATATGGCTATCTAGCTCGGACTGACATTAAAGGAGATGTTATGGGCAGGGCGCCTTGGTTCAGATTTCCTTATCCGGGTATATTAACCAGAACAATTAAGACCCAGTATTTTATATGGTCATTGCTGTATTTTACAGGAACCATAATCTATTATATGGAATCAGAATCCATATTATGGTTTCTTTATGGCTATGTAACTGTATTCCCAGGTCAATGGGGAGTGCCAACTGTTAGTCTGGCAGGAGTTTTTGGAATCCTGGCAGGGGTCATATCCTCCATGATTGAGTCAGTGGGGGATTATCATGCCTGTGCCAGATTATCTGGCGCCCCACCACCTCCCAGACATGCCATCAACAGAGGCATTGGCGTTGAAGGCATCGGGTGTCTGCTGGCAGGTGCCTGGGGAACAGGCAACGGAACCACCTCCTACAGTGAGAACATAGGAGCCTTGGGTATCACTAAGGTACAAAGTTTCACAATAAGTTTTACTAGACAAAATGTAATTTGATTTTACTTCACAGTGATTGCATAGGCTTACAACACTACTTTTTTGAGAGAGAGATTGTTTGGCATGTTTTCTGTGAAACTATGACACTAATCGAGAGAAACCTTTCATCTTTTGCAGGTTGGCAGTCGCATGGTGATTGTGTGCAGTGGCTTTGTAATGATTATAATGGGAATGTTTGGAAAAATTGGAGCCATATTTACTACAATACCAACACCTGTTATTGGAGGAATGTTTCTGGTCATGTTCGGGGTCATTATGGCTGCTGGTGTTTCAAATCTACAGGTAAAAACAGTATGGTTAATGCAAAAAGCAATACATTAGGGAAAATGAAGTGCTCACATTGTGCACCTACACCACCGTTCTTTTGGAATCCTGGCAGGGGCCCTATCTTCCATGATTGAGTCAGTGGGTGATTATCATGCCTGTGCCAGGTTATCTGGTGCCCCACCACCACCCAGACATGCTATCAACAGGGGAATTGGCATTGAAGGCATCGGGTGTCTGCTGGCAGGTGCCTGGGGAACAGGCAACGGAACCACCTCCTACAGTGAGAACATAGGAGCCTTGGGTATCACTAAGGTACAAAGTTTCACAATAAGTTTTACTAGACAAAATGTAATTTGATTTTACTTCACAGTGATTGCATAGGCTTACAACACTACTTTTTTGAGAGAGAGATTGTTTGGCATGTTTTCTGTGAAACTATGACACTAATCGAGAGAAACCTTTCATCTTTTGCAGGTTGGCAGTCGCATGGTGATTGTGTGCAGTGGCTTTGTAATGATTATAATGGGAATGTTTGGAAAAATTGGAGCCATATTTACTACAATACCAACACCTGTTATTGGAGGAATGTTTCTGGTCATGTTCGGGGTCATTATGGCTGCTGGTGTTTCAAATCTACAGGTAAAAACAGTATGGTTAATGCAAAAAGCAATACATTAGGGAAAATGAAGTGCTCACATTGTGCACCTACACCACCGTTCAGAAGTTTAGGGTCAGGGCAAATTTTTTATGTACTGTAGCTGATAGAATCTCTTAAGCTAACAAAAGCTGCAATTATTTGATTAAAACTACAGCAAAATCAGTAATATTTTGTAATATTACTACATATATATATATATATATATATATACACTACATGTATATATAAAAATGGCATTTATTTTTGTGATGGGAAGACTGAATTTTCATCATTTCATACTCCAGTTTTCAGTGTCACACATGCTGTAATCAGTTTTGAAAACAGCTGTGCTCCTTAATATTTTAGCAAAAACTATTGCATTTATTTTTTATCAGGATTCTTTGATTAATAGAATGTTCAAAAGAGCATAATTTATTTGAATTTTTTTGTAACATTATTACATTCTAACATTATGTTACATGTGTCATTAACATTCTTTAAAAAATAAAATCTTACTGACACCAAATGTTTGAATCAGTACTATTCTTCATATAAAATATTATTAATTTCCATTATGAATAGTATACAGACATGAACTCTTCACGCAACATCTTCATCTTTGGATTCTCCATGTTCACTGGGCTTGCTATTCCTAACTGGATAATGAAAAACCCAACATCCATAGCAACAGGTATGTAAACTATAATCTGTATTGGAAAAGCACATGCTACAGACTCTTTATATACAGACACATCTGCTGTCAACACACTGTTTCCATTCCAAGTATGATTTTTTTGTGCTTTCTTACTTCTTGTATTAGGAGTTGTTGAACTGGACCATGTACTTCATGTGCTTCTGACAACCAGTATGTTTGTTGGAGGATTCTTTGGATTTCTCCTTGATAACACAATACCCGGTGAGTTCTGCTAATAATCTGCTTTAATAACTATGCCTATTCCTAATACACACAGATGAAGACATTTACTGATATTCAAACCCAAAATGTTCAATTTAGAGTATTATTCCTTTTACCCAAAGGCATCATTTTAATATGGCTTCACTATACTTCTCTCCTTTGCTTTATGTATGCACATGTAACAAATGAAACCTTGCAAATTAATAAATCTGACTCATCAAGTAACTTTTGAGACCGTGCAATAACAGTCTGTTTATTATTCCGGCAGGAACAAAACATGAACGAGGTATTATTGCATGGAACAAGGCTCACCAAAATGAGTCAGACAACACCTTAGAAAGTGATGACGTATACGGGCTGCCCTTTGGAATAAATAGCTGCCTCTCCTCCTTCACATGGACCAAATATGTGCCCTTCTGCCCTTCACACAAAGTCAGCAGACAGGACGACACACCATCCAGTTTAGATTCTTTAGACACCAAAACAGAGCCTAACAAAGATGATACACACATTATAGCGGGGGTGGCACTATAGTCTGAGATGGGGATTTCCATTTCCAAATAAGTGACAATTAGTTCAATGTAAAAAGGCTCTTAATTCTGTGACTCTTAAGTCACATCCAGAGGTACGGACTGAACCGAGAAGAACTTTTAATCTGAGGCACTGTGCAAATATATCTCTCTATTTTCATCTAGCCCTATATGAATCATCTGTCAACATAATGTTAATGTGAATGATTTTACTTCAGTTGTTATTTTCATCACTACTTCTTTTCAATGTAAATAGTATGTCTGTAACTCATCATCTCAACTTTTTATAAACAATAAATTATTATTCGTCATTTAGTAACGAGGATTTTTCTTTATTTTTCTAACCTGTGGCGGTGCGGTAGTTCAAATCAATTGTGAATCGGTTCGTTTGGACGCTTAGGCTATTCATAATAAACTCGGTGTTCCGGAACAAGTAACTATTGTTCGATTCATTTGACTCCCAAAACTCCTCTGTTTTAATGGCGACATAAACATGATACATGAAAAGGTAAAAACATAAATTTTACATAATAAATTCAGTTTTGAAATTCACGCAATAAATCTAATGATGTCATCGCAGTTTTTTTTTTATTAGACAAGCTTAAAGGAATACGCAGTTTATGGACAATAAATCCGTTAACAGCTCCGAGGAGATCGTTAAAACACAGCCGATGGACACATGCTGAAGTATTATCTGTTATTAAAGGGTCCTCAGAGGCTCTAAAACCCAGATAATGAGCCCATGAAATAACTTCTGTTGCAGACAGTGTTGATTGACAGTGTTGAGGTGGAAGTGACCAAAGTGTCAAAAAAGATCCAAATACAAAATGCAACGGCACAGTTTGACCACCAACAAAATTAAGGATTTAAGAAAGCTATTTGAGAAAAGATTGTTGTATTAATTCAAGGGAATACAGCCAGCCATACTCCGTTTCTCATTCTCCATCCGTGTTTTAATCCACAAGATGGCGCTAAATAACAATAGTTGACACTCTATTCAACTCCGTTTGGAGCTACATTTTTCTCTAAAGACTAGTCCATTGTCAATGATCTGCAAAATGCACACCATCCCAAATAGATTAACCACCATTGAAACTCTGTGGTTAATTCTAAACATTTTATATCACTTTCTAAACTTTTAAGACAGCACATTCTCCCTTTGAATCAATTGAACACAGACACATGCTGTAAGCGCTTGCTACAAAACTAAGACACCTAACTTGTCTAATTGTGAAAATCAAGCCTCGGTGCATCAGCAGCAGATGTTTCTCTGCATTCCGACTGAAGGCGTTGCTGTTACAAATGCTTTCATAAGTAAAACAGTGTAAAACACACCCAAGGTGCATATGAGTTGATTTAGTGTTATGGAGCTTGGAGTGGAAAGCAGTGGTTGGTGGAAAACTGTGGTAGGTCCGCTAAGTGCAATATTATATATTGCATTTGAAAATCCTGGTGTGTCCTGTATAAGAATCTGTGAAATATTGAGCCGAACACGCATATACTTTTACATAAATAAAGGTCTCTTTCTGCAGATGTGTAAAAACTCGAAAAGAACTTGACATTATGTAAAGGTCAACATTCACTGAAGATTTTTTAGGCCTGAATGCACACTTTTTCTTATCAAGATGAACAAATCAATTAAATATGATTGTCAATCAATGTTGGTGTTTTAATGCAGTGAAAATGATAGTAAAATTTACTGTCATGCATTTTAAATATATAATTTTTAATCTGTATATCTGTTTATTGAACAATAAAATCAATAACATTACCCTGTGTGGCGACCTGCATCTAAGTTATTAATTTCTGTCAATTATTCTTTTATGCATTTGTTATATAGGCTTACATATCTCTTATGCATTGACGAATATGTTTTGTTTTTCTTTAAACTGGTTTTCACAATGTCGTCTATCTTTTCACAGTCGGCTAAAAGGGAAAAGGAATGAAAACCGCTTTTTTTTTGTTCATCTTTGATCCTGCTGAGTGCATGATTCTTGGCACCTGTATATCAGTTTCCACTGAGGACAGAATCCTGGGGAAGCCATCTGCTGTAATCTCTCCATCCTCAGGCTTCTGGTCTGAGGTTCCTCCCTTTCCCTAAATCACTAATAAATGAGCGTTTGTGATTAGGGTTGGTGAAGCTGACCGTCCTGACCACAACAGAGCTGACATACTCAGGCGTGACCGTCAAACTATTACCCATCTGCTCCTTATAATCACGCTAATCACTATCCTCAAAGGGAGAAAATATATATTCCAAGAAAGACTAAAGCATTTTCAAGAGCATGCCATTTTTCCACATTAAAAGCATCTTGTTATTGCTAAAAATAGGGGAATCCCCCCCCAGAAGGACCAAAAAATTAAATAATATTTTAAAATTGACAATAAATTTGGTTTTAAAAAACACTTTAGCAATGATATAATTAATTGCCCATTTTACTAAAAAAAAAAAAGGTTCTTGCCAATGCAAATGTCACAGCTAAAATCCTGCTGGTTCTGATTGGTTGCTAGGCTGTTGCTGGTGAGTAAGGTCTTCTGATTGGTTGCTAGTCGGTGGCCTACTGGTCCAAGTCAACTAAACCTACTTTATTCTACTACTTTCTACTCCTATTTAATCTTACTTTAAAGGCCAGGGTGAGAAATGTGTTCTTTCATTATTTGTCATATTTACAGTATAAATATGATTGCAAAACGTTTTTTGTTTTTTTTACTTTAGGCAGATCAAGTTGAACTGAATACACTGATACAGCAAGGATCTTCTTTTTTTTTTTTTTACTATTATTTTGCATGGGGTTATTATTGCATATTATCACATATTGCACTGGGTTAAAGAAATATAAACACTTCTAAAGCAAATTGCAAATACAGTATGTATCACATAATAGGCTACATATTCATGTCTTTTCACATTATATCACTTTTGTTTATTATAACACTAGCATCATGATAGCATATTGTCATATTGTAGAATTCCTGTCAGGTTGTACCCCTCATATTGTATTTTGGAGAAAATATTGATCATTTTAAAAATTATTATTTATAAATATAATTTGTAAATAAAGTAAATAAAGATGAATGAGTTTACAAGAAAACACGATTACAGTTTTTCTACTTAAAAATTTCACAATTAATTCAGCGTGTTACTATCTGTTTCTTTGTAAGTGTTCATGAAATTTACTAGCAATTTCTGAGTGAAAATTACCTCTACACCATTTTGTTCAGTGTAATTTTGCGTAGAAATTAGGGTGACCATACGTGCCATTTTCCCAGGAGGCGTCCTGGCCAGGATTTCTATATTGCCTAAAATATCTAGGTTTTGGCTTTGTTTGCGTGTGCAGACCGATCGGTGTATGACATCAAAGTACAGACGGTTATGCTTTGGAAACGCTCTCGAGGTACTTTGATGTCAAACACTGGTCGGTCTGAGCCGCACTGCTTTTAAGTGGAACACACCTAATATGTACGCGTAATTGCATCGCTTTGACCGTAGATCCCACCTTCTCACATGCCATGATTGGTCCATTATGTACAATGCTTGCATGTTATTGGTCAAACTACATTTCGATCATTACCTTCAGCAAGCATGAAAACAGGAAAACAAAGCCAAAACAAATCCTGGCCAGGATGCGTCCTGGGAAAATGGCACGTATGGTCACCCTATAGAAATGAAAGGTTTCTTCACTACTAACCTTCGTGGGAATGAAACGTTCGATTCCGCAGATGATGCCTGAGAACTGCAGCATATTGTTTCCTCGCTTCCGATATTCAGAAGCATCTGGGGCTTGTGATGGTGATCCCTGTGGAGAAGATGATTCTAGTAAAGTCTGCTGGACATCCTGGTCTCCTCGCTTTGGCCTCAAGGCTGTGTCCCAGGAGTGTTTGATGAGGCGGCTCTGGTGCCAAAGGCCCCAGTCTGGATCCCTCTAAAGCAGACCTGGGACACAAGCACTCAATGTGGGCTTATAATCCTGTTTATCATCTCAAGCCAAAAAAACATTCTTCATCTACCACTTCCAATGGAACCAGTTTTATGTCCACTCCCTTGCGTGGATAGGAAAGTATTGATGAACAGAAAGGAAAAGGTCACGAAGACAACAGGGTGTAGAAAGACCAAAAACACATGTATTTGAGAGTTGTCCAATAGTTCATCCTTTAAAAAGTGTCAGGATTGAGAAGGCATGGCTTGTGCTGATATGCAGCTGTCACAAAGTGAACACATTGTGAACATATCAGTTGAGGTGAAGGCTGAGGTTAAGTTGAAACTGAAACCATTTGGAAAGTGTTTGGAGGCATGTACTCTCCTGATTTTAGAAGCTATGAATGTCGCTCAAATCAATGTGTGCATGGGCTCACCCACAAAGGGAAGATAACAGGTAAAACAGTCATATTTTTAAACTATATTTAACATTCATTAAAATCAATACCCCTTGATTCTAGTGAGAATGATTGATCATATTTATTATTTGAAACGTTTGGTCACTCTTTATTTTAAGGTCCAATTCTCACTATTAACAAACAAACTATGACTTTTGCCTCTATAAACTCCTAAATTGCTTGTTATTAATAGTTAGTAAGGTAGTTGTTTAGTTTAGGTATTTGGTCGGAATAGGGATGTGGAATATGGTCATGCAGAATATGTGCTTTATAATTACTAATAAACAGCCAATATGTTAATAATAGGCATGCTAATAAGCAACTAGTTAATAGTGAGAATTGGCCCCAATACTAAAGTGTTACTAAAAGTTTATATTTATAATTTTTCATCAAAAGCCCTCTTATTTTTAACCCCTCCCTGTAATAATGTTTAGCAAATTTTATATAAATATATATTCCCAAAAATCCAATACTAGGACTAGAAATCACCAGGGTTTCTGCAATATAGCATTATCATGGAAAATGTGTTTCATTATGAGCTTCGGTCATAAAGAGACCATTTTTCACTATTCAATCAACTTCTGATGAATACAATTGATTCCTTCATAATTTTCTCGTCCAGCTTCACTCAGAAATATGTCTTATTGCATATGACACACACATGCAACACCTTTCAAAAGTTTGCGAGCTTGACTATCGTGACCTGCCAGAACTAACGCTACGCTTGATTTATGTAGTTTTTGGCATTTATTTGCTTTAAAATACAGTACAAACTGTAATATTGTGAAATATTACTACAATTAAAATGTCTGTTTTCTATTTTAATATATTTTAAAACAATTTATTCTTGCGATGACAAAACGTTCTTCATTGTTACATGATCATTCAGAAATAATTTGAATATGCTGATTTGGTTCTCAAGAAACATTTCTTATGATTATCAACGTTGTGTTGCTTAACATTTTTGTTGAATACGTGATACATATAAAAGAAATAAAATAATAGTGTTCTTTTGTAACATTATAAATGTCTACACTGTCAATTTTGATCAATATAATGCATTCTTTCTATCATTCAAAAAATATACATATTACTGACCCCGAACGTTTGAATGGTACTTCAGTAAAATGGGCAAAATGCTCTACATGTCGACTTTAATATATAACACACCTCAATATTTTAAAGTTGGAAATGGCGTTTGATGTCAACGGCTGAACTTTCCACAGAGTACCTCCATCACTGCTCTTTTCTTCCCATTTTTAAGGCTACAATGTCTTTATTTGCTATTATTCTTTGATAGAAAGGTGCTGAGATTGACCACTCAGTGCTTGGCTGCAAGGATACAGTCAAGCACAGAGTTGTACGGATACAGCTCTTGTTCTGATTTTATCTCCTGCTGGGTTCCTGGCCACAGGCCCATCACCAGGCGCACTGACCTGAAAGGAAATCCCTCATTTAACAGTCGCCTGGAGAACTATCACATAACACCGGGGCCAATACATTCAGCCACAGAACAGTCACACCTAACCAAGGGTCATCTATCCCACAGAGCTTTGCATTCATTAGCAAAATCTTCTCCCAAGAGATGTTGGTTTTGCAAAAGCTCTGCTCATAATAATCCTTTCAGTTTAGTGCCATATACTGATTATCCTTAGATTCGTTAAATGTAATAAGTTGCACCATGAACATTGATGTACATCATGCTGTGGCGGTGATATTGTTGTTTAAAACCTGTATTTAATATTGGATGAAGAGATTTGCAGACACATGCTGCATTCAGCTATGCATGCATGACTACATGCACTAAAGAAAGAGGCTCTGCTGTTGCCTTCTAAGAAACACATCAAGTCTAAATGAATGAGCTGTGATGTTTTGGCCATGTTTGTGCCATTTTTTGATTTGCATAATTTCTAATGATAAATCTGGTGCTGAAACAAGCAGACAGTGTGTGCGAATAAAGAAAGATATCGTTCTTAGTCTTTGCAATTGAAACATATTATGCATATTATGCAGAGTTTTAAGCCAGAATTAGTTTAATTTCTGTTACTGAATCCAAATTTTTGCTGACTTTTTGCTACTTTGCAAAAAGCTTCATCTCATTTTTAGTTGGGATTTAAATTTTAAATAATAAAAAAAAAGAAATAGTTCACCCAAAAATGAAAATTCACTCAGACGTGTTTGTTTCTTCATCACTTGCTCATCAATGGCTCCTCTGCAGTCAATGGGTGCCATCAGAATGAGAATCCGAACAACTGATAAAAACATCACGATAATCCACAAGTAGTCCACACGACTCCAGTCCATCAGTTAACGTCTTGTGAAGTGAAAAGCATCAACAAACCCATATACTGGCCAAAATACCAGTATATAATCAATAATAAAGCTTCCTCCATGCTCTGTTGTCCTCTCACATCAAAATCCATAAATATCAATAACATTCGCTTCTGTGCATATTTCTTTCCTTATTCAGATGAGATAATTTAAAACAATATGGTGGATAGAGGATTCATATTTTATTTGGAAGCAATGGTTTGAAGTTAAACATCTTAATGTCAAATTTGTTTCTTACAAACGTGCAGCTTTTCACTTCACAAGACATCCTTAATGGACTGGAGTCATGTTGTGGATTACTGTGATGTTTTTATCAGCTGTTTGGACTCTCATTCTGACGGCACCCATTCACAGCAGAGAATCCATTGGTGAGCAAGTGATGTAATGTTAAATTTCTCCAAATCTGTTCTGATGAAGAAACAAACTCATCTACATCTGGGAAGGCCTGAGGGTGTGTATATTTTTTTTTAGCAACTTTTCATTTTTTAGTGACCTATTCCTTTAAGGGTCAAAAAACTGCTGCCTAAATCAGGGTGATTCAGAAGATTCAATCTTACACAAACCCAAACTAGGCCATTCATTTCGGAGCTGATTATAATTATACTGCACCATATTAGAATAAAGCAACAAGTCACTTGAGGCCAGAGATTTTATTTGTGCGTGTTCTTAGGCACAAGTGGTTGTTTTATAAAAGGTTGGCATAGGCAAAATGTAAAAAACAAAATCAAATGTCATATAATGATAATAATCAGAATAATTTTAATGGCAAGTAATATAGTTAATTAGGCTGTTTGTGGTTGCCAAGCAACGCAACAATTTGCTGCTTTAATATAGAACCTGCAGCTTCAGATGCAACTCATCCAATCAGAATTTAGATTTTTCATTAGATTTCTCACTGCAGAAAGCTTGCTTTCCAATAAAAATATCTAAATATCATAAGAAAAAGATACATTTATTTGAGAAAAAAGCATAGGAGATTAAGGTTTGCTTTCATAGATTTTATCTTATAAATTATTTTAAGAAAATAAATGATTTTGCTTTTACTGCACAGGCATTTTTGTTTATACAAGTTTATACAGACATTTTTACATTTATATTTAAGTATAAATACATTTATCTCATTTCAGGATTTTAGATATTTTTTTGGAAAACAAAGCCAACCCTTACAGGATTTGCAGTGCTGTTTAAAGCATTTACATGCTGTAAAACAGCCTTTTTGTGTCTGGTAATCTATTCTGAGTTGTATTATGATATGGGAAACTGTTTGCAGGGTACAAAACCATATCTTGACCGTTATGCTCTGAGCTTCACCCAACTGGCAATGGTTTATCATACTTCTATCTTTACTGGAAGAAAAGTAATTTTCATAGCAGACCTATTAATATTAATCTTATTTGGGCTTTAGACAAGAAAATATACTTTCTGCACTGCCAATTGAATCTTTCTGTCCTGCGTACACTAGCGGGGTCTTTCACAACATCAGAAGAGCATCTCAAGAGTTTGCTCTTTCGCTTCTTACCTTTCATCTGTCAATCTGGTTCGCTTCCAGTGAAATGCTGGCTCAAACACAGTTTCACATGCACTCACAGACATACATACACAAGCAGGTGTGAGAAATATGAAATGATTTTCCGCTGCAAATTATGAAATCCACTTAAACAGACTGTTTTCACAGCTGTGTGATAGGCGCCAGTACTTAGGGCCAGACGGAGCAGCACATTGAAAAAAAATAATTGTGTCAAGCCTCAGGGAAAGATACACTATTGGAGAATGTTTTATATTGCAATGCTTCATTATGGTGGCTGAGACAGCGACCAGTAAGGAAGTGGCATGTTTTGTGGTTAGTGCAGATGCATTATTTCCATTGCACTGGTTGTCCATAGCTATGTAAAGTACACATAGCTCATGTATACTTTTAGGGAAGCAGCAAAACATGTAAATAAGCCTAAAAGAAGCCAAGGTTAGGTCACAATGAACTGGCTGAACTGGCTGACTATACATTATCTCGAAAATAAATAAATAAATATATAAATAAATAAGTGGACATTAAATACTGAATTTTAATTATTTTGTAATTTCACTTGTACTGTATGTTATTTCAATGCCTCTGTTAAAAAAATCTAAACAACAAAACAATTAACCCAGCAAGACAACATTGCAACATTATAGTAACATTAATATAAAAATGAATGTAACACTGTTTCCATAGACAATGATAGATAGATAGATAGATAGATAGATAGATAGATAGATAGATGATAGATAGATAGATAGATAGATAGATAGATGATGGATAGATAGATAGATAGATAGATAGATGATGGATAGATGGATAGATGGATAGATAGATAGATAGATAGATAGATAGAGATAGATTATGCAGATAACCATGATAAGCAAATCACAGCAAAATAATTATTTAGTTATTTATACTTAATATTGTTTTGCAGTAATTTGCTTGTCATGATTACCTGATTTTTGAAGATTTCTTTGTAGAATTACAGGTAATGTTGTTTTCTCAAATTTTTTTTTAATTAGTTGAAATAATGTGGGCTGATGGCTTCAACAAAAGCATATATCATAAGTTAACATCCTCGTAGCTCACACTAGGGCTCATTAAAAGTCAACATTAAAAATCACTTTGCCTAAGGAGAAAATCAATGGGATTTTTACTTCCGAAACCCAGCTGCTCTTTATAGCTCTCTACACACGAATATGACATATTAAAGAAGACATTATTTGCAAACACGTATCTCAAAAAAAAAATTATTATTCAGAAGAAATGTATTTATTTGCTGTGTGGTCTTTTTTTGTTTTTTGTTTTTTTTATTCAGCACTGGTACCATATTCTGTACCAGTCCAAATCATGTAGCACACAGAATCTTGTTTCCAAAATAAAAAACTTACTGTGCCAACCAAGATGAAGGGACTGATTCACTTTCTCATTCACTCTGTGTCTGCTTGTGGTCCAGTCAACATGTCAGCGATGTCCAGGTTTACCGGCTGATGTAAGTCACAGTGTGGTCTGCCCCTGCTGACTCAGAGGAACAAAAGGGAAATAAATCATGAAGCCACATCTTACAGTGCTGCCCACCCAGTAGAGAGAGGGGCTCAGACCGATGCAACAAAGATCTACACATACCCTTTCTGCAGCAACACTCATATCCCATGAGTCTCAGTCAGTTAGACTGGGCAAAACCAATGTTTGGAATGAATAATTGGTTGGTTAGTCAACGATCTTTCCTTTGGTCTGCACAAAGTTGAATGGTTTCTGTGTTTATTATATTCAGAAATGTTGTAAAGTGGATTAAATGTTTATATTTTACATGTGGTTTGTTTTCAATGCCACACACAAAAAATGATAAATGAGAAAATTGTTTATTTAAAATAGTCTAGGTGTTAAACAGTACAGTCAGCCAGTCATTATTACGAGATATATCCAGACAGGGTTTATTTAGTAAAAATGCCTTATATTATCCAGTTTTTAAAATCGCTGGAGACTTACCAAATAATAAATATGTTACATATTCTGTATATAACTACACATATTTATACATAAATGCGCATAGAACTATATTCAGCTGTAGATATTTGACCTTATTATTTTTGTAACCAACTTTTAACATCTTAATTTTATTAAAGTACAAAATGTTTTCTTACCATTTGAAGTTGTTGCAGTTCAGTGGGTTGAGCTCATTGTCTTGTAAACAGGGCAGAATGTCTCTCTTTGCACATGACATTTTAACTGTTTTCTTTCTACTACAACTATTTTTATTGGGTAATATATGTTCATAAGTTAAAAGGGAAATTTTCTTCCAGAAAGACCAAATGAGGAGCATATTATTAGTAAACTTGATATGGAAATGTGTATTAATAATAGAAGGGTGTCTGTATATATACTTGTGCTCTTGTGACACACATCTAAAATTGATTCAAATGTAACAGAACTGTTACAGGGCACTACTTTATTAAACTCAGACCATACCCAGTCTTTATGAGTCTGACATCAAAATTTACACATTCGCAAACCTGACAAAGACTTTTCCATTGTCAGCACAGATCAGCGATGTCTGGAGTTGATATAATGGGATGACATAATGGAAGTGTTCCATGAAGGGTAAAAACATCACAGCAAAGATCACTGGAACTCACTGGTTCTGCATATACTGTAGTAGATGTGGTGTGACAGGGTTTTTAAGGAAATAAACGCCCTTGAACATAAGTTTATGAAAGCATGGTCTTTAGTTTTCATAAAACATCTGAGACAGAACAGTTCCTCCAGATGCATCAATAGCTTTCAGACTCTGTAGCCCCAAAAATTATATAAACCATTAGAATTAGTTTGCAATTTAAAGGAAATGAACGTGCTTAACAACACTTCATAAGAGAAACTAGTTGAAATGTCCGCAGTTACCCCGAAAAAGACCATTCGTGTCCTGGATGAACTGGCAAACGCTAACAAGATTTCCCTCAATTTGCAGAAATAACTCTTAAGTGCTTCTTGAAAGCTCTTCAAAGGTCTGTGTTAGTTAGGCGATGTAAATAATGGATCCCAATTCTGAATGTTTTTGGGCTAAATGCCTCTGAGAGGGGGAAATGATGAAGGTTGAACTTTCCAAGTTCTTGAGAGACGGAAGGTTGTTATTCTTTCTAAGCTAAAATAAACGGAGTGTGTATTAATCACTTTATCCTCACAGTGGTTTTCATCATTAATACATGCCCTAAATACATTTGAATTAAACACACTATAATTAAAATTAAACACACAGCAGCAGGCATGAATTGGTATGCCTAAAGAACTTCGAGTTTGCAAGTTCGGATGAAGGTTGAATGCTTAAAGAATACAGATGTAGATTTTTTAAATCAAGAATTTTCTTATAACATTCTTATCCAAATTGAATGCTGCCATAATCAAAAGAAAACGTACAAAACAGTCATTTTAAATTAAAATTTTGTTTAGCGCAACATTCATTTTGCCAGGTCTTTTTTGTGAACATGATGCAATCTATAATAAGCCCGATTTACATTAAAAGCAGCCATTTTTAGTTTAATTTGTTTTGTGTTAGCACATGTAGAGCCTGTTAAACTTGTCTGCGGTGGTTATAGTCAATAAGATGCAGATTTTTATTTTCAAAAACTGCACTCAAAAGTGTTGAGTGAATTCGTCTCAAAAGCAGCTCCACATGTTTAAACACATCGAAAAGCTCTTTCTCTCTTCTAAATAAGGTCATATTAAGATTTGTGCAAAACAGAAAATGCTTTGGATCTTGTTTAACATCTCTGTCAATCAAGTGATTCAGAACATGCAGCAGAATTGTGGGATTAGCAGTGATCCTTCTTTCTATAACCTAATAATCCAGCAGAGCTTTCATCCACTTAGTTGCATCATCCATTTTACACTCATCGGTGGCACAATGAAAGTATCTATTTCTTGCAAATTAGAAATCTATCAAGACAAACTGTAAGTGAGAGCTATCTTCGTTTGGTATTTACAGCAGGATGCCAATCTAAATTCAATTTGCATCATATGAATGCAGTGGGTGAAACACGAGTAAAGTGAAAGCCTCTTTTTTTCCCCCTCACGTTACTGTATTTCTCGTATCCTGGGGATGAACTCGTACACTTCTGTCCCACCAGCCTGCATACACTCCCCAGACTCAGCAGGCTCCTGATAGCAGCACATTTATCTTCATTAAACAAATTATTTCACCTTCTAATAAAGATCTCTACCCTTTAGGACCACCAGAGAGCCCATTAGAGTTAATTTGAAGAAGCTGAGACAGTAGAGTATTTCACCTACATATAGTATATATACCACTCGTAGACACCAGATGATCAATAATATTTGATAATTTACTTGATAATTCTAAGTTATATTAGATCCATTTTCTCAGTGCTGTATGTCATAAGTAAAATTCAATATGTTAGCTGCAAGTTTTAGTAAATTTTCTATGATTCTATGTTTCATTAAACAAATTATTTCACCTTCTAATAAAGATCTCTACCCTTTAGGACCACCAGAGAGCCCATTAGAGTTAATCTGAAGAAGCTGAGACAGTAGAGTATTTCACCTACATATAGTATATATACCACTCGTAGACACCAGATGATCAATAATATTTAATAATTTACTTGATAATTCTAAGTTATATTAGATCCATTTTCTCAGTGCTGTATGTCATAAGTAAAATTCAATATGTTAGCTGCAAGTTTTAGTAAATTTTCTATGATTCTATGTTTGCAATATAAGTCTTTGTAACACATATGTCATCCCTCGCACACTCCAGTGACTTGGGCTATACAGTATTTCAGAATCTGGGAAGACCTCTATTTTTGGCTGGCAGACTAGAATGGAGATGGTTTCTGGTTTATGTTGAACACTTGCAGTTGTTCAGATTCAGATTTTCCCCAGACCTTTTCAGAAGGTGTTTGATTACTGTGTCACTTCACAGGACAGTTTGATTTCATATGAGCAAATGGAGCTCATCTCACTGGAATGTATCACCACTGAGCGTGGTGAATCTGACCTGTTTAGTCCTACAGAAGAAAATCCACAGCCGTCATGCAGCTGATCCAGGTGAATCTGGTTCTCCTCATCCACTTGCCAATGAATAGTGCCTGGCCCGATCTGGCCTGGTCCACAATTACCTGCTAATTTGAACAAAAACACTCCATAATTAAAAACATGCATGCTTAGCAGAAACTGACAGCTTTCTTTATGATCCATAAGTGTTTACGTTAAAGAATGAAGTCTCAAAGGTAAAGGTAAAGGTACACAAATATAAGAAAGTTATTTATTTGCTTAAAACTGTCCGCTTACCTGTAGTTCTCAAATCTCTTTTGCACGTAACATGCTAAAATGTTTAGTATCAGTGATGGGAAAGGCTGTTAAACAAACGTAAATGCTGTTTTTCCATGTGATCAAAAGAAGCCCAACTGGCATAAAACTGGGAATGAGTGTAAAGTAATCAAGCTAACACTTCCCACATTTTGTCTTTTGCATGTTTCACGTTATATCTTCCTAAAATGCCTCACAAATTGTAGATTTACTGTTCATATATATGCTGTGCCAAGACCCAGCATGTATTTTCCCTCTTAAAATTCCCCAACCTTTTTGTTTTCCGAGTGTTTATGAGGTATGGAAAACCGTATACAGCGGTGGGGACAAACATCTGTTACAGCCGAACATCCCACTGGAGACATTTAATTTTGCCATGAATGGAGGGGGTTGGCAGAAAATTATAGCTTCTTACGGAGACAGGGACAAAATACCAATTTCCAATTTCGACCCAAACCACAAGCTGACAAGAAAAATACAGCAAACTCTTGTGAATTTATAACTTTTAATGAGAGCGTTGCAGTTAGGTATATAGATGGAGTATGGGATTAATGGAAGCAATAGTATTGGCTTTGAGTTACGCACTGTGCATACATCATACAAGGTCAATGGGGTTTGCATATCAACGCTCATCATATGCGTGAAATGTTGCCCTGTCTGTCTCCACTCTCTCCATTTCTCGCTCTACCCAGCCAGCACAGCAGCTGTTTGTTCTGTGATGCCATCTGGACTTTGTCAAGGTGGAACGATACAGAAACAGATAGAGAGACCAGGGCCAGAAGCCCGGAGAGCCAAGCAAGCTACTTTATCAAACTGTGCATGTCTTTATATTTATAGTAAACAACGTGTTCAGAAGGATTAATGATCTGTGATGTTAGATTCAGAGCATATTCACACAACGCCTACCTTAGAAAAAGGTTAGCATTGTTCTACTTACAATACTGGAAAATAGTACACAGGCAGAAGATATTAAGGTAACACTTTATTTGCTTTATTTTGTTTTAGTAGAAAATCGAAATGGTCTTTTTCGTTTTAGCCCATTTTTGGAAAATACAAGCCATTTATTCAATTAATATCGGTTACACTTTATTTCGATAGTCCACTTTAGACATTCTACTAACAGTAAGTAACTTTGCAACTACATGTCAACTAGCAGTCATTAGAGTATTAGTAGACTGTCTGCTTAATAACTTCTAACACTGTATATTGATGGGTCCACAACATACAACATACTGACTATGAGAAACTTTGCAAGTAAATGTCAAATTATTCTACTAACCCTAAACCTAACCTAACAGTCTACTCTGAGAGTTAGTAGACATGTAGTTGCAAATTAATGAGAATTAGTTGACATGTAGTTACAAAGTTACTTATAGTTAGAATGTCTAAAGTGGACTATCAAAATAAAGTGTAACCGATATTAATTGAATAAATGGCTTGTATTTTCCAAAAATGGGCTAAAACGAAAAAGACCATTTCGATTTTCTACTAAAACAAAATAAAGCAACAAAAAACCACCAGAGAATTTTTCTAAACAACTGTTTTTCTTAAAAAAAAAAAACTAACACTTGCTTTCTAATATTTTTGTATTCTATGTTTTCTTTTCATTTATTATACAATTAACAAAAGCAAAAAAGACCTCTAACACTTGCTTGCTCTATTCTTTTTCTATTCTATCTGTTTTCTTTTTATTTATTATATTATTTAAAAAACCCTTGCTACGTGTACTCCGTTAAGCTAACTGAGACTTGTTATAGCACTTGTATATCATTGTTCTTTTGTTGATTTTGATTGCTTCCATTGTCCTCATTTGTAAGTCGCTTTGGATAAAAGCGTCTGCTAAATGACTAAATGTAAATGTAATGTAAATGTTTTTGTTGCATACTGTGAAATTGCCTGGATTCATTGCCATGTCAAGAGGTCACAATAACGTCAAAGTGATAAAAAAAACAACAAAACACACACACACACACATATTATATATATATATAT
>NW_015658518.1:693598-694993 GCF_001515625.1 Sinocyclocheilus rhinocerous | reverse complement strand
ATATATATATATATATATATATATATATATATATAATATTAATGATTTTTACTCAAAACATACTTTATTCAAAATAATATTAAATGTTAAAAATAAAAGAACATTTCATGATCATGAATTTTAAGACCAGAAAAAATCAGCAGGCCTATTTTCCTTGTTGTACCCTATTGTATGTACAAAATTTGCAAAACTCTTTGTGGAAAGCATTTTTATTTTACGACACGCTGTTTTATGTGAGAGATTATACCAGCGGGGTTGTTGACATTTCAAGATTGCACTGCCGCTGGGTTTTACAAATGTTTTAGACAAAGCCTTTTTTTCTAGCTGTCGAAAAGCTCTACCACTGGAGATGGCGACAACTGTAATTACAGTCATATTAAATTCCATTATATAATGCTCTGTTCCATATTATTAGCTGCATGAGAATGAAATATATTGCATTTTTTTGCCTCCCTGAGAGCTCTGTCACACTTTCAGCTTGACAGGAAAACATACATTTAGGCACAGCATGTGAAATCCAAATGATGATAAAATAGTCAGTGTACAGTCCTTGTACAGTGTACAGTCATTTTTATTTATGTCATCATCATATTTAAAGCCTCTTCTGATTTACATTTGGTCATGTCTAATAGATTACAATACACTCAGATATTTTTTTTCTTGTAAAGTATTCATACGATATGTTGGAATCCGGCTCTGTTTTTATTATAGTATCATAAAAGTAAAATGAATGAGTTTAATGACTGAATGAAAAAAATAAAGCAGATGGGAGGCATTTATGACAATACAACAAAAGAACTGCCAATGAAACATGAAAACATATCACAAGATATAATTGCATATCTTAAGAAACTGCACAACTCAGCAGTGCTTCTCTGCAAGAGTCTATACTGGCTGGTGAGTTATACATTTCATAAATTATGGATCAGAGAGTCTTTGCTTCAGTCTGGAATACAGAATAAGAGAGTGGAGGATGGAGCGGCAACCTGGAGTTGATTATTCTTAGGCCAACCAAATAATAAAACACATTATTACAAGATTAGAAATGGGATAAAAATTTTGATATTTCAATAACATTTCCATGTGCAAGTGAGATATTGAGGGTAAAGTGTAAAATAATATGCCAAAAGGCATATGAAGTGAACTGTTTTCAAGTTACACTAATCATTTACATTTATTCTGCAAACATTTCTATCCAAAGAGACTTACTTTAAAAAGAAATGAATAATACTATTGACATTCACATGAGATAAAAACAACTGTCAGTCTTTACATTATTGGTGGAGATTTTGAAATGAAAATGAGTTACTGAGTCATCTTTCAATTGATTTGTTTGAAGAAAAAAAGCAAGAAACAGAACAGAACAGAAGCCCGTTTAAAAAAAAAAAAAAAAAA
>NW_015658518.1:669317-689695 GCF_001515625.1 Sinocyclocheilus rhinocerous | reverse complement strand
AAAAAAATCTAACACTAGCTTCTCTATTATTTTTGTATTCTATCTATTTGTTTTCTTTTTATTTATTATACAATTAACAAAAGTGAAAAAGGCCTCTAACACTAGCTTGCTCTATTCTTTTTATATTCTGTTTTCTTTTTATTTATTATATTATTTAAAAAACCCTTGCTACGTGTACTCCGTTAAGCTAACTGAGACTTGTTATAGCACTTGTATATCATTGTTCTTTTGTTGATTTTGATTGCTTCCATTGTCCTCATTTGTAAGTCGCTTTGGATAAAAGCGTCTGCTAAATGACTAAATGTAAATGTAATGTAAATGTTTTTGTTGCATACTGTGAAATTGCCTGGAATCATTGCCATGTCAAGAGGTCACAATAACGTCAAAGTGATAAAAAAAACAACAACTTTATTCAAAATAATATTAAATGTTAAAAATAAAAGAACATTTCATGATCATGAATTTTAAGACCAGAAAAAATCAGCAGGCCTATTTTCCTTGTTGTACCCTATTGTATGTTCAAAATTTGCAAAACTCTTTGTGGAAAGCATTTTTATTTTACGACACGCTGTTTTATGTGAGAGATTATACCAGCGGGGTTGTTGACATTTCAAGATTGCACTGCCGCTGGGTTTTACAAATGTTTTAGACAAAGCCTTTTTTTCTAGCTGTCGAAAAGCTCTACCACTGGAGATGGCGACAACTGTAATTACAGTCATATTAAATTCCATTATATAATGCTCTGTTCCATATTATTAGCTGCATGAGAATGAAATATATTGCATTTTTTTGCCTCCCTGAGAGCTCTGTCACACTTTCAGCTTGACAGGAAAACATACATTTAGGCACAGCATGTGAAATCCAAATGATGATAAAATAGTCAGTGTACAGTCCTTGTACAGTGTACAGTCATTTTTATTTATGTCATCATCATATTTAAAGCCTCTTCTGATTTACATTTGGTCATGTCTAATAGATTACAATACACTCAGATATTTTTTTTCTTGTAAAGTATTCATACGATATGTTGGAATCCGGCTCTGTTTTTATTATAGTATCATAAAAGTAAAATGAATGAGTTTAATGACTGAATGAAAAAAATAAAGCAGATGGGAGGCATTTATGACAATACAACAAAAGAACTGCCAATGAAACATGAAAACATATCACAAGATATAATTGCATATCTTAAGAAACTGCACAACTCAGCAGTGCTTCTCTGCAAGAGTCTATACTGGCTGGTGAGTTATACATTTCATAAAT
Organism: Sinocyclocheilus rhinocerous; assembly: GCF_001515625.1. Lineage (NCBI taxonomy): Eukaryota > Metazoa > Chordata > Actinopteri > Cypriniformes > Cyprinidae > Sinocyclocheilus > Sinocyclocheilus rhinocerous. The sequence continues at coordinate 688,432 of NW_015658518.1, read as the reverse complement.
TATGGATCAGAGAGTCTTTGCTTCAGTCTGGAATACAGAATAAGAGAGTGGAGGATGGAGCGGCAACCTGGAGTTGATTATTCTTAGGCCAACCAAATAATAAAACACATTATTACAAGATTAGAAATGGGATAAAATTTTTTATATTTCAATAACATTTCCATGTGCAAGTGAGATATTGAGGGTAAAGTGTAAAATAATATGCCAAAAGGCATATGAAGTGAACTGTTTTCAAGTTACACTAATCATTTACATTTATTCTGCAAACATTTCTATCCAAAGAGACTTACTTTAAAAAGAAATGAATAATACTATTGACATTCACATGAGATAAAAACAACTGTCAGTCTTTACATTATTGGTGGAGATTTTGAAATGAAAATGAGTTACTGAGTCATCTTTCAATTGATTTGTTTGAAGAAAAAAAGCAAGAAACAGAACAGAACAGAAGCCCGTTTAAAAAAAAAAAAAAAAAAATTTTTTTCCATACAATCCTGACTTTTTTCGCACAATTATCAGATAATTCTAAGAATTGCGAGATAGACTCAGAATGTGAGAAATGTTAGATGTAAACTTGGAATTGCGAGAAAATGTCAGGATTCTCAGTTTAGACCTTGCAATTCTGAATTTATATCTCACAATTCTGAAAAGAAAAGTCAGAATTGTAAAATGATTTTGTAGCATGAAAAAAAGAACAGCAAGATGTAAATTCTAAAATTTTAGAGTAAAAAAAGACAGAACTGCAAGATTTAACTCTGAATTCTGAGAAAAAAAAGAGAACTGTGAGTTTTAAACTTACGATTTTGAGGAAAAAGAAATTCAAGAATAAAAATGACGAGAAACAAAGTCCAAATTTTGAGATCTAAACAGAATTATGAGAAAAAAGGTCAGAATTGTGAGATAAAACGTTGCAATAACTTTTTTACTTTTTTCATTTTTATTCTTTGGTGGAAACAGTCTTACATAAGAATACAGATGAATAACATCTGTATAAAACACGAACAGTATAAAATGCAAGAACTTATGTCTTTTTTCAAGTTGAACTGGGATTGATTTTCAGCCATGTAGAGCCAGATTTACTATCAGCTTGCGCCAGTAAATACGCCATTATTTGCATACCCTAACCCGCATTTGGTGTTAAAAAACTACTGTCAGGATTTACTAAAGACACACGTCATGTCCTTTCCTGCGTAGTGGCAAATTAGCGCTGAAAAGGTGTGGACAGTTATTTTTACAACTCATCTTATTGAATATGCATTTGTAGGAGTTTTCTTTTTCGATCGGTAAATTTATGGGAGGAAAGGACATGACGTCCCATACTTGGAATCTGTGCTCTGCATTTAACCCATCCACACACCCGGAGCAGTGGGCAGCCAATGCTGCGGCACCTGGGGAGCAGTGGGGGGTTCGGTGCCTTGCTCAAGGGTCTGACCTCAGTCATGGTATTGAAGGTGGAGAGAGTGCTGGTTATTCACTCCCCCCACCTACAATCCCTGCCAGACCTGAGACTCGAACCCACGACCTTCGGGTTACAAGTCCGACTCTCTATCCAATAGGCCACGACTGCCCCAGTTTTTGCACTTGTCAATTCACTGGTATTTGCGGCTGGACATTACTGAATGTCCAAAAACAGCAAGTCTTAAAGTAGGCGGTTATTTGCGCTGCTCATGATAAATTTCGCTGGTCATTATGGAAATGAGAAATTTCCCCTCCCATCGGCACTTTTATGGAATTGCACTGTAACGCTAATTTGTCCTGTTTAGTAGCCTAAATCTGACCCTTAGACTCCAAAAAATAAAATTATTTTTATGTTTGTAATAAAGAGCATTTGACTTCAGCCATATGTACACCTCACATCTGTCCTAGATTCAACACTACTACAGTAAAATCAATTCTGCAACCTGTACTTACAATAAAATACTGTCTCACCATTTGAACTATCCAGACTGAATGAGACACAAACTGTCCATCCCAACCGCTGAGCATTTGCAAATAGGGCAGGGCCAAAGGACATACAGAACATTCTCCTGTAGAATTAACTATATTTATATCCTTCTCAGGGTAACATTCCCATTTCCCATTACTTTTCCACCACACTGAGTAGAAACATGTTGGCGGAATTTTCCACATTCTTGTTAGCATCCCAGTTTCTTTGGTCAAAACCCGCATATATTCTCATTTTGCCAGAAGGTTGTCTAGTCCTGTTTAAGCTTCATCCATATTTATTTTTTCACTCTTAAATTAAATGACTGTTTTTTGCCCTTAAAGGGACTGCGGTTGGAGGCTATGTATTCGTCCCGTTTGGTTCCCCAAATTAAATCCTTTGTGATGTTGTGTATATTAAGATGACACTATGGTGATTTATTGAGAAGCGTCATGTAGTCGCCAGGAAAAGCAGCCAAATGAGGGGGACCATGCTTGGGTGTGTTCCATAATTGAAAACAGACATCTTAGTGGCATGCTGGAGACTTAATTTTCAACCTTTTTTCAACTATTTCATCTCTAGTCTTTTGTCCAGACAGTTTGGAATGGCTTCTCAGGCAAGATTTACAGTAGCATCCAGAGGTCTTTCTCTGAATGCCATTTTGGACTCCTCAACCAGAAACATCCTTGCTCATTCTAACTGAGGGGCACAAACACATATTATCAAAAAAAAAAAAAAAAATTTGATTATATAAAAATATATACAATAAATTCATAAAATATTTATGTAATTCATAATATATATTTAGAATTATATTTTGCCATTTTTATATATTTTAAAATCCAAATATAGTATATGTTAATTATCCAAAATCTAAAACAAATTCCAAAAGAACATAATTTTTTTTATTGTTTATAGTAAATACATTTACTATAAACTCACTGCCCGTGTTTGGAAAACTGATTTTGTTCAAGTCATATTTGCATGTATCTAAAATGCATTTGATGTGGACATGTAGGTACATTTTAAAATATGTTCCTACAGGTAAATGTGATTAAAGATTAAAAACACAATTTTCAAAAATATTTCTGTCAGCTGTGAGTTTTAAAAACATATTTTAGGATGAAAAATATTTTAGTACTATTTTTTTTTTTTTGTTGTTGTTGTTGTTGGTATGAGTCATTTTTATGCATATTTAGACAAAGTAGAGCACTTTCATTTTTTTCCACTTCATGCAAAGTGAATCAGGAACCAGGCCCAGGTGTTAGAAGTTAACTCCTAAAACTTATATCACAAGCACATATTGTTCTATGGCTCGACTGCCCGCTGCGAAACGTTCCTCTGCCAGGATAGATACATCTGGCAGCAAAAACTGCATTGGATTAAAAGTTCTAAAGACTTACTGGTTTTATCCAGCTGCCTTTGCGGCCTTGTACGGAGAGTAAGCACAGTCAAAACACATTGTTTCCATGATAAGGTAACTGACAGCAAGGTCAGAGCATGATAAATCTTGGCTGAGAAAACCTGGCGTAAACCTTTTGACTTGGCCTACTATGTTGCCCTATCTGCTTCACAGTGTCTGGTTCTAATGTGGTGCAGTCACAGCTCTAAAGCACATGACACTGAACGAAGTTTGAACTTTGATAAATATATGAAATTCTGTTCACGCTACTGAATGACTGCTTTCTTTTCAGCCAGGGCTGTTTTTTTCTTTAAGAGTCAAACTCAGTGTCACCCAACACCATAAAAGTGACGGATACATACCAAGTGGCCTCATTCCAAGGCAAAGACAGAATCTGAAGATTTTTTAGCCTTTTATTTGATGTTTTGGAGATTCTCTGAGATTCTGTGTGAGCCTGATCACAACCCAAACTTCACACTGCTGACATTCACTTCTCATTACATTGCTGGACCTCTCCCTAAATATCATCATGCATATAAAATATGCAGAAAATTGTGTGTAAACCACACAGGAATAATAAACGGGTCCAAAAACACTAACACTAGCTTTCTATTTTTTCTATTCTATCTAATTGTTTTTCTTTGTGCGTGTGTGTGTATATGTGTGTGTGTGTGTATAATATATATATATGTATGTGTATATATATATATGTGTATGTGTATATATATATATATATATACACCTTGCTACGTGTACTACGTTAGGCTAACCGAGACTTGTCATTTGCACTTATATATTGTTGCTCTTTTGTTAGTTTTGATTGCTTCTGTTGTCCTCATTTGTAAGTCGCTTTGGATAAAAGCGTCTGCTAAATGACTAAATAAATAAAAAATAAATAAAAAAACAAGCAAAGTCACTGAGCAAAGCCTCAAATCATTTAACAGAATCAAACAGGAAGTTTCTCTCATTTTATTTGACTTTTATAGGACTGCAACATTTTTACTTTTGAGTAAAAAAAAAATATGTGTTGCAACTTGCAATGTGAAAGCCCACTAAGTTCCATATTTATGTAACAAAATGTGTTTGGATTCTATGGCAACCAAAGAGCTTGCGCCATAAATGTTATTTATCTTTCATCTATTTATTTACTTATAAAAATAAAAGAAGTTCATTCCAGTAAGTTGCATGTATTAAAACACAGATATTCATATAAAAAGCAACATTCCCAGGCCAATTTAAAACATACTATAACACTAAAGAACACTACAAAACTGTGTTTCCATTACCCTTCAAATTGCGAAAATTGATATTGCGAAGTGAAAATACGCCCAATGTAAACACATAAATATCACAAAAACTCCCACATTTGGCAAAAACGTTTTTGCGCTTACATGAGGTGTTTTTTTAGGCAATTCGAAACATGAATATTTCGTACATGTTTTATGAGGTGGCCAATTCGTACAACCTCACTCCTACAATTTTGTATGGTTTCTGTGAATGGTAGGTTTAGGGGTGGGGTTAGGTAGGCCACCTCGAAAAATATGTAAGAATTGCTCAGAGATCAGGTTGAAAAGTCATATGATCATTCTTTAAAAACCTCCAAGAAACACCTCATACGTGGCCGCTCTCAAGTATAAGGGGCTTTCCTTGCCATTAATGCTTGGATAACCCCTTATTTACACTGCACACATCTACGGCACATTACGTCTCCGATGCGGCCACCGGAGCTGATCACAGTCACTCCAGTCAATGCTTGTGTTTATACCAGCCGTGCCATGGCACGTTTCAGAAGCATCCCAGAAGTGTCTCTACGCGCTACTTCGCTAAAGATACATGCCTACTTCTCCTTCGATTAAAAATAATGGCTAGTGTGGTGGCTGCGATATACGTAAACCTACCAACATCGCCATGGCTTATCGCGAGAGGAAAAAACGACATTTTAGTCGCATAACATCAGTTAATGGAAACGCAGTCATTTTGCAATAGTTTTTTTTAAAATCTACATTTATAAACTATTGCAAGAGTTTTGAGCAAATCTGTAATGGAAACCAGGCTTACAGCATGACTAAAAGTAACACAAATAAGCATACATAATATAGAAGGCACAAATAAAGCACTGTGATAAAACCAAAGATAAAAATGTATGTAGTTCTTGAGAATTCAAATAGAACATATTATGGTTTAGTCATTTGCTGTGGTCACAGTTAAAGTATAGTTTGGTTAAATTATAGTTCACCCAAAAAATTAGAATTTGCTCAAATTTGCCTCAGGCTATACAAGATGTAGATGAGTTTGTTTCTTTATCAGAGCAGATTTGGAGAAATTTATTACGACACTTGCTCACCAATAGATCCTCTGCAGTGAATGGGTGCCATCAGAATGAGAGTTCAAACATACCCCACATGACTCGAGTCCGTCAAATAATGACTTGTGAAGCGAAAAGTTGAATGTTTGTAATAAACAAATTTATCATCAAGATGTTTTTAACTTCAAACCATGGTTTCCTTTGTTATGCACAGATCAAGCACAGTTTACAAGTGAAAAAAGTCCAAAATTTGTTGGTGGATTTTGACGTGAGAGAACAACAGGAGATGGACTTTTTACTGGAGGAAGCAATTATATGGATTTTGGACTCTTTTTGAAGTTAAAACATCTTTATAATGGATTAATTTATTATAAACACTCAACTTTCTGCTTCATAAGACTGTTTGAACTCTCATTCTGACGGCACCCATTCACTGCATTGGTGAGCAAGTGATGTAACGCTAAATTTCTCCAAATCAGTTGTGATGAAGAAACAAACTCATCAATATCTTGGATAGCCTTAGAGTCAGTACATTTAAAAATTTGGTGAATTATTACTTTTTAATAAAGGAGAGATGTACCTTGTATGTTACGGAGCATGAAGAGCCAAGGACCAATCAATGTGCTTGGTGCAGGTTAGTTGGTCATGTAGGACACCTTCCAGGTCTTTTAGCATCTGTGGATAACGATGTAACCGTTCAAAGAGATGGAAAAACTGAACCGGGGAGATCATGGCCAAAAGGACGAGAAGTCTTATTGGAGCTGAGCTTGAAGTAATGAGCTGCCATCTAAATGTCAGAGCATCCGTGATCTTAAAGGTTGAGAAAGTTGAAGGTTATGAGTTTTGAAATGTTGAGTTGAGGGTTACAAGCATGCGTTTACAAATAAAACCAGGAGAGGGTTTTCCACGCCATATGGATTCAGTATAACTCCAGTCATTAATCACCTCACTGGTATGGCCGCAGTATAAGGCTTTTATTTGCGTTCAATGTTGTGTGCGCAATGTCAGCGCTAAATGAATGGGACTTGATTGCGTCTGGTACGTCCAGCGGCTTTATGGTCACGGTGGCCATGTGAGATCAATGCTGTAGCCAGCATGTTATGGGGTTTGAGGTGGACCATAAATGTGGCTGAAGCTTCCTCTTTCCCTGTTCCTTCCTTAATTGAGACAGCTGGATTAAATTATGCTTTTAAGAAGCAGAAATTTCTCAGCTGGCTCGTGTTTTTTGAGTTTAGCACACAACATAAGAGGAACAACTTGCCTGCCAAACAGGTAAGAACTTTGTGAATTGTTTGTGGTAAACACATGTTGTAAAGGTTATAGATTGGTTTAACTTTTTGTCCCAATATAATATGGCAGTTAATAATCAAAGTTTGCATGCGAAAATGGGTGTAAAGTGGATGTATTTTAAAAGGCAGCAGTTGAATAATTTGGTAAGGCTCTGTTTCCAGTCTGCAGCATGTCAGGGAGCGCTTGACAAATGGCCCTATTTCATTAATTATCCTTTCATAATCCCAGCGTTTCCCCATAATCTTATCCTGTATTCGTCCCAAAAAGGCCCGGCTTTCTTTTAGTTGGCATGATGGGCGAACAGCTGCTTGGAGTGGAATGGCCACCAAAGAGCAATTACCATGACAAAAAAAGGCACACAACCATTTTCCCATCAGTCCGTGCTGCTCAGACATCAAACAGCGCCATTAAGGTTCTTGTGAAAGTGAAGATTCATGTGCCGTTTAAAACCCGGTGAGTAATAAGTCTGCCGTTTCTTTCTGTGAAAAGTTTTCTCGGCCCCTGAGGGGTGCCTCAGACAGGATATCCTGGGAGCTGGGCTCTAGAAATAGTCCATAGTTCCCCTTTCTGAGAATGAGTAGTTTTAACAGCACAAGTCATTAGGATGAATAATGAGGCAGATATGACAGCACGGGTTGTTCGCTTCACCTACACTTATTTGCCCATGGGTCCTCGCTCTGGGTTTCCATTGCACAATGTGTGAACTGTTCAAACCTGTATGTTCTGTTGTCTAAAGTAACAGGTCTACACTTATGGTATAATCCGCTGATATTAATTAATCATCAATGAATCAACAAAAGGTCCCCATACAGTAAAAAAGAGAGAAGTTTTTATTCTATTTTATGTCTAATGCAATTTTATTTGTAATGCTCTTTTAATGGTTAAAATGTATCAGGAATATATTTAGACTACAATTCAAAAGTTTGGGGTCAGTACATCTTTTAATGTCTTTTGAAAGAAGTTTTTATGCTCATCAAAGCTACATTTATTTGACCAACAAGTAAACTAGTAATATTGTAAAATATTATTACAATTTTAAAGAACTGTATTCAATTTTAATATAAATATTTATTTATGTAATTCATTCCTGTGAAGGCAATTTATAAATCAAGTTAAAATCAATGTTAAAAACTGTTGTTCTGCTTAATATTTTTGTGGAAACTGTCAGTGGCGGCTCGTGGGTTTTAAAATAGAGGAGGCACACTAATTGTATTGGTCTGGGATCCCTGCCGATTATTATTATTATAATTTGCTTAACCACTTTAAAATGGCTTTTTGGTTGCTTTTAGTCAGAAAAAGTAAAGAAAACGACATACATACAGCAAGATAATATAATTTCACTCTCAGCGCTGAAAGTGAACACGCGATGGTGATTGGCTAATTTTTTTTACCAACGGAGGCACAAGAGCTCCGCGCTCCCCTGGCCTCCCCCTCCCCTTCTCTATCACCTAGCTGTTGTAATTACATCAACAGATTCGGCACATTCGCGATAGAAAAGTGGCGCTTTCACGTTATGGTATTACAACTGTGAAATTACAAAAAAAAAACATTCTGAGACATGAACTGAAGTGAATTGTGAATTTTATTAACATGAAATCGTCCCCCTCCCATTTTCACCTCAAAATTATGGGGAAGCTGTGCCTCCCCTGCCTCCCCCGACGAGCTGCCACTGGAAACTGTAATGCATGATTATTAAATTGATGAATAGATTATTCAGAATAACAGCATTTATTTGAAATATAATTTTGTTGTAACAATATAAAAGTTATTGTCATAACTTTTGATTAATTTAATGCAATTTGATTAATTTTAGTGAATTTAATTTTAATTTAATTTAAAAAAGTTTCACTGTTACATTTACTGAATATGCTCACATAAAAAAGTTATTTTAATATTTGTATTTAATATTTTGGACATATATTTTCATGTTCATAAAATATATTTGAAAAACTAAATAAAATATATTTTCACTATGACTTTCAACGTGTATTTACAAGACTTTAAAATATTTTGTGAAGTTTTAAAAATGTATTATTTATTTATTTATTGCTGTATGGGTCCTTTTAACATCTATTCATTCATATATTTAGATAAAGTAGAGACTTTTATTACAATATTTCTGCTGGCTGAACTTAATGGAGCACTACAACATGCTCTAACCTCATTCCCACAAGTCTTTCCAGCTTTGGCTACGCCACTCTTCCATGCCATACATGCAAAAGTGCATTTCCTTTAGACTATTGCCACAGCTGCTACAGATTTCCTCTGGATCTGGATTCTGCCAGCACAGTATCAGTCCCTCTCCCTGGCACATTTGGATCTGCATTGGCTACAAAGGTAATACAGTGAAGAAAGCAACAGTTTAGCCAATTCAAGCACTTTGTGGGGTAACAGAAAAGCTGATTTTTGGAGAACTGCTGATTTACACACACGCCACGCCAGCGGTGGAAGAGAGCATGCAGCAAATGTATTTAGGACAAATGCGCAGTCTTTTAAACATGTGTGCACAGCTAGGGGTGAATATCAAAATACTCCAGCAAAATGCCCCAATGCAATCCCGCTGCTTTATTTGACTGTATTGTTTCACCAATTCTTTCAATGAACTGTATGCTGTTCACTACACAACCTCAGGGTGTGCAAGTGCTGAATAGCTCATTAATCATGTAGATGAATCTATTATACCCATTCTGATGGCACATGCTGTGGAGATGTCTGTATACTGACGGACGTTTGGCTGGAAAAATCCGTTGAGGTCTCATGACTTCACAGTGAGGTTTGTGGCTGAGTTTAACCCTCTGAGTCCTCACACTGGTTCTTTGATTAGTGGCACTGGTGTGTTGTTGCCATGTGTCATTGCAGGCCCGCTGTGCCCCGTACGAAACAGATGGTACTAATGCGGTTAACATCTGTGTGTGCCCTGTCCTGCTGTTGATCTGAGGGTTTTGAGAGATGGCGTTGACCGCAGCAGGTTTTTATTGGTGTACTTGAACGTCTGTGAAGGCCATCAAGACTTTCTGTGGTATTAGGATGATTTTAATTACATAGAAAAGTGGGTGGGCTGACTTTTAGGATGGGCCATAATGCTGGTCTGGTTTTCTACACCAAAATCTGGAAATGCACAGTCAAGCTAAGACTCCATGCCAAGGTGAATGAAACATGATGAAATCAAACGTACTACAGTACAAGTGTAAACAAAGCTGCTGTAGGACCCTGTCCAAAAATGTAATTATGTGGTATCATAAAAATAAAGTACAATTTAAATATTTTATTGGTTGTGCTTGCTATTTGAACAAAACCCTAATGGTACTGTATGTATTAAATTGAGGGAGGCATGTGCTGTACTTTTCTAAGTGGTCAGACTTTTTTCGTTTAGCAGATGAAAAAAAAAAAAAAGAAAAAATCCCAAATATTTCGTAAACTGAAAGACTTGAGTCATATCTAGAGACTATAGCATTATAGAAACCTATGTATGTGTATATGCATATGTATGTGACTGAGTGTATATACATATGTGAGTGTATATACAGTCTATATATATATATATATATATATGAGATAAACATGCATACATAATCATGCAATATATAAATAAGTAAATCTATAAAACAGGACAAAAAAACAAAACAGTAACGTGGCTTTGCAGTGCAGTTGAAATGAGAATAGGACATATTAGCACTGTTCTGTAACCTCATTGTTGTTTTTTGCACAGTATTATATATTCCGCTCACAGTGTTGGTCTGTCTCCTACAATGATTTCATAAAGTCTTCCATGTATCCATAAAAACCACTTGGCTACGTTTGTTACCTCAGATATTTTAAGTTTCCATATACGATTCAGTTGATTCCTCTTTGTCTGGTTTCAGTGGATTGCTGGTCTTTGTTAAATGAAAAAATGACTGACAGCCCTCTCTACACAATTAGCTGGAAGAAACCCACTCTTAAAGATCTGAAAACAATAAGCCACCAGCAGTGGCTGAACATGGTCCAATGTGGAGCCAATGGAGACCATTGGAAAACAAGTTTAGTGCTACGAATGAGGCCTGAAACACATTGCCTTCTCATCACAATAGCGGAAGAAAAGAGCAGACTTGCTTACTAACATTACAACTGTCAATCATCAGCCTCGAGCAATGGCCTATGTATGTTTTATGTCAGCTTCATTCTAAATGATATTTTGCTCACAAGCTTATGCACACTTTGCTAAGAGTATGTGTTAGACTCATATGCACACCTTACAATCTGGAATGGGATATTATACTTCCCAACATGACACTACATCTTTTAAAAGTTCACTATTCAGTTATATTGATTCAAGCCCATATTGTTACGTTATGTGTATCGATTCAACTGACTCGTTCGAAAACATTGATTCACTCAGCAACGAAACAAGTGACTGTCTGTATGAGCGAGTCACTAAATCGTTTACATTTACATTTAGTCATTTAGTCATTTAGCAGACGCTTTTATCCAAAGCAACTTACAAATGAGGACAATGGAAGCAATCAAAATCAACAAAAGAGCAATGATATACAAGTGCTATAACAAGTCTCAGTTAGCTTAACGCAGTACACGTAGCAAGGTTTTTTTTAAATAATACATTAAATAAAAAGAAAACAGATAGAATAGAAAAATAATAGAACAAGCTAGTGTTAGAGGTCTTTTTTGCTTTTGTTAATTGAAAAATAAATGAAAAGAAAAACAAATATAAAACAGTATACAAAACAGATTAGAAAGCAAGTGTTATTATTAATATGAAAAGCCATGTTTCTGAATGACAGAACCTAATGATGTCATGTAGACAGAGAAGAGAAGTGGTCCAAGAACTGAGCCCTGAGGCACCCCAGTAGTTAGATGTTGCAACTTGGACACCTCATCTGTTTTTTTACTCAACCAATTCGTTCAAAAACACTGATTCATTCAGCAGTGAAACAGGAGGCGATGCTTGATATTTTTCTATTTTTGTGGCTGCCAAAAATACACAAATTAAATGTATGAAATCTAACTTACTCAATATTAACCCGTTGTAAATACAAAATCACACAATCTGATGTAAACTGATATTGAGCTAACCAAGGTTGCAACGTTTATGTTTATAGCTACTTTTTAATAATCATGCTCGCGTACAGATCTTCAAACAGTCTTGAAAATACCGCATTATTATGTCTTAGATCACAAACACAACACTTGAGAATATAATAAATAAACGGGAAAAATCGCATAGCAGCATATACAGAATATGACCATTATAAATAATAATAATTTAATGGAGAACCCCATCTAATATCGACTCACCTATGTGGACAGGAACAGCCTCCACTCCTTTATCATGGCAAATGCGTAAAAGATCCTGTCGTTAATGCTCACTTGCTTTGAGATGCCTCAATAATTTCTAATATTTTGGCTGAATTTGATGGTGGTTCTTTACCTGTTCCCAAGCAGGTTTGATGATGCGCTGTGCAATACTGAAAGCTGATTGACTTGCCTTGTTATAGTTACCTTTAGCTCTGACAACGATGCAAAAGAATTGGCCAAAATGTTTTTGTTTTTTTTTTACTTCAGAAAGCAAAGCATTCAATGACAGAAGGCAAATTTTATTAAGCCTTGGAGCTTTTTGTCTTTTTCAACCATATTTTGAATGGAATCTAACGACATTGTGTCAATCGAATATGCATTCTGATTGGTTAATTTTCTTAAAGACAGAAGCATTGTACAGTTAGACTTCTTTCATATTCGTGCCGTGATTAAATCTATCTATCCCGTGTTACTGCGTTATGAAAGAAATATAAATGTATAAAATATATAAATAAAATATATGTAATGTGAATGCTGGAACTGAATCTGGAATTCTTATTCATATCACCAACAGTGACTTTTGGAAAGTTTTTTTTTTTTTTAAGTTAAAATTGACGTATAAATACAGTGCTGCCATGTTAGGGTATGGGTAATAATGGGTAAAGATATAGCATTCTTTTTGGCCTTTCCAAGGAAATGTCACCAGTAGCAGTGAAAGGAAGGTTATATCCATCCAGCTGGCTAATAATGAAACTGATTTAGGCCATGCAACAAACTCAACAAGCCTCAGAGGAACTATAACTCCATATATGAGCTGATGTACTGAACTTGAAAGGCTTTTTACAACTCAGTATTATTTTGCATCCAAGTTTAGATGAGCAGAAAATGATGTGTGTTTGCATGCTATAAACCAAGACCGTTTAATAAAGTACTGAGTTGTTTATTGCTGTAAGAGAAAAAGAAAGACCCCAAATTCATTTGATGTGGATTTAATCTGGCTCGGACCTAAAAGTCCAAGTTTTCCCTCAAACTACTGTAACATTAATTACACTGTACACAAACATTCCTATTGAGTCATTTAGACATTTTTCATGTCACATTCCTGTTACAGTCAATGTGTAATTTTATGGTGCAAAACTCCCGACATTCTTTTTAAATATGGCACAGAAATCATTTAGCAGAGTTATTCATGACCCCTGACCTGTACGGTGAGAGGAGATGGCACTGAGGCATGCTAAAACAGGATGTGAGCGCATGAAGGAAATGAGCTGTGCTGGTTGGTCAAAAGCTTCAGGATATAATGGCTTTACAGGATGTGATGTTCCTTTGGTCAAGTGTTTGACCATCTCTGGTGACACTTCACACAAAATGCAATGGATGGGAAAAAGGAGTTTTACAGTGGCCAGTAAGATGTTTTATAAGGCTTTTTCAAACATACATAAACCAACCAGATCTGAACGGAATGTTTAAAGGAATAGTACAAACAAAAAAATGTCTTCAGTTAACGTATCACTTTCTTTCAGCAACATTCTGCAAAATATCATTTGTCTTTTGTAAAGAAATAAGGTTATACAGGTTTAAAATACCATGAAGGTGAATAAATGATGGCAGAGGTTTTATTTTTTGAGTGAACTATCCCTTTAAATACTAAATTGGTAAAAGGACATTTAAAAATAAATCTCAGCATCTCTTTGTTTTCTTTATGTGTCTAGATAAAGCCCAACCTTGTACAAAGATTTTAGTGCGGAGTTATACTTTTTTGAGCCACTGGCGTGCTTTACAGTTTCCTCAGTCTCTGTCATTCTTTTCATCTTCTCCCAATGCTCGGGCTCTATGACCTTACAGACTCGCAGGATGCAGATAAACACAGATGTGCGTGAAAGGACTGAGTCCCTTCTTGTTTTATTGGTCAAAGCAGCATCCCATCTTTCAGACTGAAATAAACTTTGCCAAAGCAGACCAAGATAACAGATGTTTTCATATTTATTTAAAATAGAACTTAGTACAAAACACATGCCATCAGACATATTATATCAATTGTTCAGCCCCAAAAGTGACGTACTGTGGCCCCAAAATTATACATAAATCTCACTTAAAATGAATATACATACATACTCACAATGTTAAACCAAGCTATTTTTAATAATACTGTTTTATATATATATATATATATATATATATATATATATACATACTATTTATTATAAAAAAATAGCTAGGTTTAATATTGTGAGAAGTTGAGAACTAGGCTACATAAAATCAAGCTACTTTTTATAATAGTAAGAATAACAATGTACACATACACATAGTTTTATATTAAAAAACACTACGTATATATTATTAAAAAGAGCTTGGTTTTATATTGTGTAGTCTTATTCAGTGACATTCAAACATTTTAAAATGTGGTTTAAATACAAATTACTTTTGGTGGGGTGCTGGATTTCATTTTTATTCAACAATTTCAGCCCCAAATTCATATATTTAAGTTCATGGTAGGATAAGACCAATATGTGGTCAGGCAGATAAGACACACCTGAAGCTCTGGCAATGTCTCAAAAACATATTCTGCAAAATGTGGCCATTTTTACATCCCCAGGTGTGCAAAGACCATTACAGAACAGAAATGCAACACAGCTCTGAGCTGCCATCTGAGGCCAGTGAACAAAAAAAAAACAAAAAAAACAAAAAAAATAATATATATATATATACAGTGGGTACGGAAAGTATTCAGACCCCCTTAAATTTTTCACTCTTTGTTATATTGCAGCCATTTGCTAAAATCATTTGTTAATTTTTTTTCCTCAACTTCAAAGTTCTTTCCTTTCCCTTTTTTTATATATATATTTTTTTTTTCTTTTTTTTTTTTTTCTTTTTCAGTTTTGGGAATACTAGGAATATTTAAAGACAGGTGTTCAAACCCTTTTAACTCACATAATTATAGACCTTAGTGTACTTTAATTATTCCTTAAATCCCAGAAGCACAATTTTCATTAAAATGCTAATTTGTACAAACAAATTAAAGGCTGGCGTAGTGCTGAAAAAAAAAAAGTTACATGTACTGGCAAAAAACGGGCAAGTCTCATACCCACTTACCACTGTATGCTGTGCACTTTCATAGCTCGCAGTAAAAACAACACAAATTTAATGCAACACAGATTTAAAGCACATGGGAAAGGGTGTAGTGTTAAGCAATAATGGAACTTGGGGAGGAATTTTACTTTTAAGAACACCAAAAAGTAAGTTGGATCCTGCAACGCAAGTTATTATTCATCATTTAAAATGATGAATGTAGAATGCGGTGAAAATGATTGCATTCAATTTGGTGTATGAATTATATCAACAGCCCATAACACCATGGGTCCATAAAAGTGTATATTAACAAGTCGAAAAACAATACTAACTCCACACATTGCATTGTAAGTCTGATAGCCTATCAGATTTTGCATCATGGGTAATCTTTAAAGAAATGTCTTTTACAGGGTAAAAAGCATGTTGCAATTGGCATTTGACATGCTGAGCTAATGCATTTAGTTCAAGGGCTAAATCAGGAAATACAAGCACTGTGCAGAATTAAATGGAAACTATCCGCTTCTCGAAGAGAGTCAGACCACTCTTAGTGGCCACTGACGGAACCAATGAAAACATGTATCTCTGTCTCAGCTTGACTGTGAGACCACTGCTGTGGAAACCTGAGGAAACACAATAGTTCTCTGAAATTCATTATACTGTGATCTGTCACCATGGAATGGTGTGAAGTGCTCTGTGTTATATAAAGGGATGTCAGTCAAACATACAGAACTTGCCACAAACACAGAACATTATCACTGAGAATTAGAACTGTACTTAAAGGGATAGTTCACCCAAAAAATGAAAATTCTGTCATTTATTCACCTTCATGCAATTCCAAACCCGACTTTCTTTTTTTCTGCAGAACACAAAAGAAGATACTTTGAAGAAACATTTTGGCCATACAATGAAAATCAATCTGGTCCAAGACAAAACAGAAACATTTTTAAAAATATTGAATAGTACAGTATATATTTTGTGTTCCATAGAACAAAGAAAGTCAGGGTTGGAAGCACTGACTGAATATTTTTAGGTGAACAACCTTAAAATAACCTTAAAATTTACATTTCTGAAATGGGGCAATGTATTGAAACTTTAGACAAAATCTAAAAAAAGGAAAAAAAATCTTTTTTTTTTTTTTGCATATCAGACTCAAGGAGAAAAAAAAACACTTCCGTTTTATTCACAGGCCCAAACTGAGGAAAAATATGCAATTTGGTGCAGTTGCTGATATTTATATGGCCAAAAAGTAAAATTACATTCTGATGGCTTGTGATGTAAATCAATGAGATCTTTACTTACATAAAATGCATATACATATCAGTTATCATTCTATATCTTCCAATAAATGCTTACATTCTTAAATTCTAAAGTCTTAAATGCTTAGCTTTATGATCAAAGCTCTGCAATTCTTTTATAAAGGCAAAAAATGCAATGCATTGCAATACAATGATGAACAAATAAACATTCCTCAAAAGCCTGAAGGGTCATTTGATACTCACATTTTATTATTATTTCTTTTAAAAAATGACGTATGGATAATCAAGTAAACCTAAGTTGCTTCAGTCCACATGTACCAAAACCTGAAGGTTGACATTTTTATAATTAGGCTACAAGGCCTTTTATTTGCTAAAAAAGTATAAACTACCAATCAGATGACAGAAGGCATGAAGAAGATTTGATCATGTTTTAAAATTTTGGAAATACGAATATGATTCAGTAGGCTTTACAGGGTTAAGATGCATGCTCACTGGCTTATGCTAAGATTGTAATTGCTATGTAAATAAAATCTGACAAAAACTCTCTGTAACAAGTGTACTGAAACAAAAGCTGAATCTAAATTTAAGCTTGATAATGGGGTTGATATTGTCACTTTCAGTTTCCATCATATCTTGTCCATTTTCTATGCTCATTAAATGGATTCTCCTGGGCAAGCATGAATTTACAGTGTGCCTTCAGCTCTGAGAGCTCACGGTGAAGGTAGCGGTTCCTCTGCTAGGCATTGCTCGGAACTAGCAGCAAACAAACTGCTATAGGACTGGATTTGCATAACTGGGTCATTAACTGTCAGCTGTTGTTCTCTCTTTGGGGAATAACTGTCAGTAGGTGAGTGAGCCTTCCTCTGCTGCATTGCAAGAGTGTGGGAAAGATAACTTAATTCACAGTGAGGAAATACGACTTCTTTCTATTTCTGTTGTAAATGATAAAGCATTAGGGGAGACTGGGGCTTGTTGTCACACAGGTAAGATGTCACTATAACAAGGTATAACTTAACTCAGCAAATATAAGGGTATTAGTCTTAAAGGGATAGTTCACCCCACTGATATTATAGCTAATAATAGTTAATATAGTTAATTAATAAAACATATTTTTAAAATGACAAATTACTATTTAATGGAAATCAAATTACTAAAACTTTAACCAACATTAAAATGAAGATGAAAAATACACAATTAATACTAGTTTAAAATCAGAATAAAAACTAATAGTATCTCATTGATACCAAAAATAACACAGGAAAATAATAATTCTGTCATCCTTTACTCACCACAGTTTATGATGTCTGTGGAACACTAAAGCAGATATTTTGAAGAATGTTTTTGTCCCAAAAATGGAAGTGGTCTAAAACATCATTGGACCCCATTGACTATCACTGTGTGGAAACAGAAGAAAGTCCAACAGTCTTTGTAGGGTCCTAAATTGTGCCAACTTAACCAAACAGCTTTACTGGAGTAAAAAAGCCTATACGGTTACCCCTTTGTTTTTTAATAAGAATAACTTTTTATTACAGCTTTATGGATGTATTCAGGATACATAATGACTACAAATTAAACATAAGGTCAAATTTTGATTCAGGGAATTCGGAAGATTTCCTGTGTACACTCATAAGCAATATTCTAACTTAATTGCACTGAACCAAAAAGCTTTGATACTGTAGTCTTTGACCTGAAATACCTCAACAGTTTGCCTGCCCTCTGATGCTTTTCATTCCAACAAAAGCTGTTCCGCTAAACATTGACACACTGTAATAAATCAGAGTGATTTTGTTGTCAAAGCTGATGGCGAACTGGAAAGTAGTCAAGTCTCGCTATCAAGATTTTTCAGAATCATCCCATTAAGATCCATTTATGCAACATGTTTCCTTAATTTTAGAAAGGATCACAGACCTTTAGAGACTGATGCAGATGAAATGACATATGTTGCTCTAGCACATCTGGGAACAGTGCGATAAGAATGATGCCCAGTTGATTTCATTGGCTGGGATTCGCACAGATGTCACTCAGGCCAGGTGTAGTTTTAATCATTGGGCATCAGAACAGTTCAAAAGACCTAAAACCAAAGATGACAGACAAATAGAAAAAGAAGGAAAAAAAAATCAAAAGAATGCCAAAAGGTCATTTTCACTTGAGCACAAGCTTAAATACTGTACTTGTAAATAGTTGTTCATGGAAGTGTGACAGACATCAGTTTGCCAGTGTAATGTGTCAATCTAATGTAAACATAAGGCAATATAATGTACTTTAGAACAGTGTTTCCCAACCTTTTTTTAGTCGTGGCACCCTTTGGAAATTTTAACAAACTTGTGGCACCCTACAAAATTAATTTTGTCACAATATTTGAATTTCTAACTTCGATATGATAATTTGAAAAGTATAGATATTCGGTACAACAGGGAAGAACTGCAGAATATAATGTCATACAGATATTTTTAATATTATAAAAAAAAATTTGTCCATCAATGGTGGCAATCAGTAGGCTAATTTCTAATGAAGAGACCAATTTATATGACAGATTTTAATGTAGGATTTTATACATATGTAAACATTATTTAAAGG
>NW_015658518.1:657267-668496 GCF_001515625.1 Sinocyclocheilus rhinocerous | reverse complement strand
TTTTTTTTTTTTTTTTTTACCAATTATCCAAATAATGTTTAATCCTAGAAAGCTATTATTATCAGAGGACACGTGAGCATAACGGTTAGCAGATCAATGAATGAGAGGGCAGCGTTACCAGAGTTGCCCATATACCACACCATGTTACAACACAGTAGGGCTAGAAACAATAGAAACAATACTGTACTACATCGATGTTTCCTGTCGGCTCAATTTTTGAGTGGACTTTGCTCGCATGAACGTGAGCGGCGCACACACACGCATAGAGCGGGATAATATGCAGAGCGTCACACCACGTGAAAGTGAAACCTGAGCGGTGAACTCATTCGGCAGCCGAAATTTCGGTGCATCTCTAATTATTGGCGACATCAGAAATGGATATTATATAATAGATGCTTTTTTGAACATTTTAGCAATTTAAAAATATTAAAAAAGGATTTTTTACACGGCAACCCTGCTCTCAACAGACGGCACCCCGGTTGGGAAACACTGCTTTAGAACATACTTTATTGTAGTAATAATGCATAATCAACATGAACTTTACAAAAATTTTGAGATGTATTTTTTGAGCGTAGCAGATTTCTGTATAGACAAACAGACAGACTATGGAAAACTTTTATAATGAATATAGCATTTTCACCTACTCTGCACAGTTAATATCTTGGATTCAAGTGCTTAATGCCATCTATGACTAAAGCCACTTGGAATTATTGGACACATCCGTGTGGAAAGCTAAACACACTTAAAGGTCTTGGTTTTGCTTGTTTTGGACAGCATCTTTAACAGACTAGCACTGATATTTCACAGGTGTTTAACCACCCATGTACAGACTGACATTAGCTAAACCTTTCTTACAAAACACTTAGGAGTATGATTAATTTCACATCATTTCCTATGTTATGAAGTGTGCCAGTATAGTAGTGACTGACATGAAGACAATGACAAATGTAGTTTCCTCAATCACTCTCTCCCATGTAATTTAACAATCTGTATTTATAAATCATCTAGATATAAATATGCATGTAGAAATAGATGTACATACAGTGGAGTCCAAAATTCTGAGACCACCAGTAAAAATGCTTCTGTATTGCTTTAAAAATGTAAATTAACTGTCAAAAGAAATAAAAAAGGTTGTGTAAATTAAAATAAATTTTTTTTAAATTGTCTTGATCCCATTCCACCTTTCTCCTCTTCAATTGAATGTCATGCTCCACTGTATATGCACTAAAAAATTACATTAACTGTCAAAAGAAATAAAAAAGGTTGTGTAGAATAAAATAAAATAAAATATTTTGAATGGTCTTGATCCCATTCCACCTTTCTCCTCTTCAGTTTAATGTCATGCTCCACAGTATGCACTGATACAATTTATAGTAACTGTCAAAAGAAATTAAAATATTTTATTTTATTCAACTTTTTTTAATTGTCTTGCTCCCATTCCACCTTTCTCCTCTTCAGTTTAATGTCATGCTCCACTATGCACTGAAGAAATGCACAGTAACTTCCAAAAGAAAAAAAAAGTTAATAATAAAAAACTTTTTATCATGTAGGCACCCAAGATTAATTCTTACCACTATAGGACAAAAAAGAAATTTTTTTGTCACACGACTGCCTCCTCAAACCAATTTTCTTAATGAATGCCAGCCTCTTCATGGAAACAATGACTCATTTATTTTTAGCTTTGAGCTGTTTTTCTTTTATATTCTTTTATGCAACTCCTCTGGGTTACACACAGCGCACCTCTCAGCATTCTTCACCTTCAGGCTGTATACTCATACAAATGGCTTTGCAAAGTGAATAGCAATTACTTTAATTTGAAATAAATAATTTAACAACCCATGGAAAATAGATACAAGCATGTTGAAGAGCATTTATTTCTAGCAGCAATCCGGTCCAAGTGCACTCAAGTCTTTTATGTTTATAACCAGTCTACTCCTTCTGATCTGGTTGTATTGAGTTGCATGCTTCATTCAAGAATAGAATATTGATAATATGCACTGGCATAACGAATAAAATAATAGTGAAATCTAAATCTGAAACATAATCAGTGCATGAAAGACATCATTAGGCTTGTAGTACAAGTTAGCAGATTTTCTTCAGATGTTCGTTCCCATCATCCTCTCAGAACAAAACATCCTGAGATTGTAAGTAAATACTTACTGACAGTTCAGCAGTAAATAAGATTCAATACATTCAGGATACTTTTAATTTCCGAAGACTGAAGACTTTGATGGTAAACATTCAAATAAACTTCAAACCCATGCTGTAACTGCTTAAGAGGCTCTTGATATTTATCAATTGTAAGCCAATAATGCAAACTATATGCAAATACATGAGGTATGAATGAAATCGTGGGCTGTTGTTTTTAGCAAGTGGTGCCCACATGTTTCAGTCATTAATGTACCTTCCATGTGTGAAACACAAGTCTTTGGCCTAATGGGGAGGTCTTGGCTTTATGGTACACAGATGTGTGTTTGGAGGGTCATTTGCTGTGGGTGTAGTATTAACTCAAGTGATTTAAGTAACTGACCTCATGATCATTTACAATTCTGTGACTTCCGAGAATTGAGGACTGTGTGTAATAAAAGGGAAACTTTAGTTCCAGTTGTAAACACACATGCACAGACTATGATATGGGTATTTCAGAGAGCATATCACTATTACAATAAAGGGAAAAATATAAATAATAAATATTTTCGTGATACTGTCATGCCATTTGCAATTACAAGCTACAAGCTCATATTTGTCAGACTATATTGTTACATTAATTACATTAAAAACATACATAATGTTTAATATAATTTATGTTTTTTTTAATATGTTTGTTTGTTTGTTGTGGGGCTTAAAGTAAAAAATATCTAGCTGGTGTAACAGAGATTGCATGCAGATAAAATAAATACAGAAACAACACAAAATAATCTAAATAATTGAAACGTTATTTCTTTAAAGATAATCAGTGAAGCAAATTTGTTTTGGAACATTAATATTTGAAAAACGGTGTGGTGTAACCATCTTAAAGGATGCCATTCTTGTTATGTGACAAGAGAACCATAAAACACAGAAGACCCCATTAGACCCCTCATGACTGTGTGTCAGGTTTTTTAGCCATTTACACATTTTGATTTGCTATATAATGCCATTGATTTACTTCTGCAGCAAATCTTTTATGAGTGTGTGTGGATGTGTTTCACCTGGTTCTTGTGAAGTCTTTCAGTCCTCAGAAGGATGTAGAGAGTCTTTGATGTAGATCAAACCAGCCTGCATGATTTTATGTTCCCACACCACTTCTTTCAGGTGTCAGATCTGTTACATGACAATCACATTTCAAGTAAATGATTAGCCTACAAACAGAAACATCAAGGCTAATGAAGCATAGCACCTTTTAATATTAAGCCACATTAGAGTTCAAACGAGCATATTCTTTGCCCTTTGAAGAACGACTACAAATAATTTGAAGAAAAAACACATTATATAGAGTCAAAACGCTCCAAAATGAGAATACCACATTGCGCTCACCTCACAGAGTAGTTCTAGCGAATTCACATGCCTTAGCTTCTGTAATGTAATGCATTCTAGAGCAGGTTCAGACTGTTGACAGGGATTGTTGAAGGAGCCATCACAGAAATATACTGCCTTTATTAACACATGGCTGAGTGCTTCTGATGTTCAGCCATCGCAGGTGAAAAAAAAGACTCCTGCTGCACGTGCAAGCAAAACACAAGTTACGTTTATATCTTCAAAACCTGTGCGGAATTTATATGCACTGTAATTCAATTGCGGACATCAAACATAGAACATGTTTTCGCAGATATTATACTTCAGATGTCTTGTCTGTTATGAATTTCGCTACAGCTGCGTAGAAGTGGAATATTTCAGCATGTATAACTCAAGTCTGAGAATGTATTATTTGAGAAGACTGGTAAACAGATGACGCCAGTGCAGCGTACTGACTAAATTCTGAGAAATCAATGACAGTGAATTAAGCTTATATAAAAAAAATATAGTGTAATAGCCAGAGGTAGAAATTATCACTGCATTTTGTCGTAAATTAACACGTTAATGTTTAGAGTATCTGTGAATTCCATTATTCACATAGACTTGAAATTAAAATATACAGTATATCATGTTGTTACATTGCTGGTGGGTTGTGAAATATAAATTTTGGAAAACTTCTGTAGATATCTGGCTTAGTTTTGACATGGAGAAACAAACCATATAGCCTTGCGCTGCTTGAACAGTAGGTCAGATGTTTGACAACTGCTATTAGTGGTCGGTCATATTTTATTTTTTTTCTGTGGGAGCCAAGCATTAGCAGGCACAAATGTGTGACTGTATCCTGGAAATAAGCCTTTAATAAATGCAAACCACGTCTGTTTGTATTAATAAAGCATTTTATGAAGAAAGAAGTTGCTTTTAATAAGTGGGCAACACCAATTATTCCTTTCCTCCCGTCACCTATTTATAATTATTTTGAGTGGCAAGCCAGTTTCTGGCTTGTTCTGTCAGACCAAGCGGTTTGATCTTCTAGAAAGATTTGGCAACCTCTTGAGTAGAGCAGGAGGAACAATCTTTGGTGGGCCTTTTTAATGACATTGAAAGCCTGTTTAAGCATACAGCCGATATGTGTGCCAAGCACTTGATTGATGGGTGTAAGATTAGGGAATTTATGTTCTGCCTGAGGTCAATACTGTTCTTCAGGTTGTTTTTCAGGCACCATAAGGCTGCTTTGGCCTATCTGCTAATGGTATGGGATCTCATTGTTACTGCATATGAGTCAAATAATAGTTAGATATAAAATTATAATGAAGGTATGTGGTCTGTTGGTCTCTGAGACAATTTCGAGTTGTATGATTTATAGTTAAATAGGTTCCTAAGAGCCAACAGAATTTCCCAACATAATAAAGAAAAATGGCTGGTTTTACATTGACAACTTAATGGTTACCTAAGAAGTAGGCCACCAAATTTAAACTATACTATTTAATAAAGGAAATGGATTCAAATATTATATTTACAAACACAATGCTTGTAGATACTTCGATATAGCTTCCATCCTGAAATGATTAAATTAATCATTTAATTTTTTTTACAGCCACATACAACATTTGAGTTTGCTATTTGTTGAGTTCATACGTAAAAGAGAAATTCTGAAGAGGTAGAAAAGTGATTAAAAAACAGTAACATGGATGTCATCTTAGATTTAACAACAGTACAGTGTCAGTTATGGTACGGTGACAGCATTAAGTTGAATATAAATTTCTGCTATGACAAAAAATAATTATATAACTTTAAAATATATTAATTACTCTCAAAAGCAAAATAATAAACAACAATATTTCACTTAATATTTACAAAAAAAGTAAATGATTTTTGAATTGGTTTGTTTATCCTAAATCAACTATTAGAATCAACTGATTCAAACTACATATATAATAGAGAACAGTGTTTGATTATTCCCAGTTTGCTTGTGTGCAATCCTAGCATTTTGTATTGCTAAAACACAACTTGTGCTGAAAAATTATAGTTAGTTACTCCCCAACTGTGATAATATATTGGTGTTAATAAATATACACTGCTGTTTGTGTATACGTTTGGATAATTGTTTTAATGTTCATCCAAAAAGGTGTCACAGCAGTGTTGAACACCAACTGTTGCTTCACATCTGAAGAAGTGCTGCACTTCTTCACTGCTCCTAATGTTTAGAAAGCCAAACTTTTGGCACATTAATCAAATGCTAATGGAACTTAGAGTCTATTGTGTTTGAGACAACTGGCAAAATAGCTTCTAGGTGAAAGATTATTCAAGTTTATGTATCAAACGATACATTTAAGAATCCAAATTGTGGAAAAAAGGTCCAAATAAAGCAGACATGCATGACAATTTGAAGACACTTTAGCAGGGTTAAGAATGTCAACAACTTAGGTGGTTTCTTCCCTTGCATTTTTTAAATCCATTCAAATCTCTGGGAAAATATTCACTTTCATATCAGTCAGAAATCACCCTATACCACTAACCTTCTAAAACTTCTTGGTAGTCTTCCAAACCGCAAGTCTGAGCACCTTCCATCGGGATTCGTATCATAACTGTCAAAAACTTCAGAAACACACTGGCCCCTTCTCTCTGAAACCCATTTGTAAATAGGGTCCCTAACCCTAGCAAAGTATCGAATTACCGGAGAGAGCCTGCCAGGATGAGAACTACACAGGTCAGCTACTGCAGAGGACCTGTGTGTGCTGAGCAAAGCCAACAGTGTCAAAACAAGGTAAGACAAACCTCTCCAATATAGGTTGTGTCGCGCCTATGCATCCACCCACCGGTGTCCCATTTCTAACATTTGAATTTTTGTCCCCTATGAGCGTCCAAACCTATTAGCAACATTTTGCACTCCCTTTCGTCACGTCGCCGCAGCGCCGCAGATTCTGTGGGACCTACGGAGGGTGCGCACAGCCTGCCAGCGCTCCAGTTTTGCATGATGGATGAATCTGGTGGCTGGTTGGAACAGATCGTCTGCTATAATGGCTCCCTAAGGACCCCAATCAGCAACGACTGGAGCTCAGTGGATAAATAATGAGCCACAGGGCCCTGCTAGACCCACTCAGGGGGTCCGACAAGCTACCAGCAGCACCTTGTGGTACAGAGTCAGCAGTCTGTTTTCAGCAAGATGATATTCAAAGCATTAAGAGAGGGAAAGCCAGTTATATACTCCAAACATATGCTCTGTTCTGGAAATAGAGGCCTACGTGTCATTCCGTACGCACTCGGCAGGTAGCAAAATCCATCCTGAAGGGTAGTATAAGGTGTGCTGGCTTCACTTCAAACATCACGTTGAAATTCTGATGGTTTGTGTTGCTCCAAAAGCCTCTGAAGGCTCCACTGAGACGTTTTTGTAAGGTAAGAAAGCAGTTCTGTGCCATGAGGCATTGAGTGCTACGTTGACATGTTCCTTCAGTCTAAAAAACAGGTGTTGGAAGGTAAAACCTGCTGGAAAATTCAACTTAAAGTTGGCATGAAATGGAAATTCATCCTATCTATTATCTAAGGCTACATCTACATTAATCTGGATATATTTATAACAGCATTTTTGTTTCAAAACACTCTCTGTCCACACTTGTTCACACTAACATGTCTGAAAATGCTACCTTGCGAATACGTCCATTTTTACAGTATACGTTACAATGCGAAAACAGCGTTTTCAAATGGACTTCAAAAAAACTTCAAAAAGCTCAACAAAAACACTGTCCCAGTGTGGAAAAAAGGCCAAAACATAGAGAGAAAAGATGTGTTTTCAGATGTAGCCTAAACGCATTTTACTGGTTCATCCATACATGCGTTTAATTTGTAAAATAAATTTTTGGACTTCGTAACTTTTAAACAAAACATCATAACTCAAACTTCCAGTAAAACAACAGACTTCTCTCCGTTGATGTATGCTAGACTTCTCGAATCATTTAGTCCCCTTTAAATCCCGCCCCTTTCTAACAACCAACTGCAAGCTTGTGTTAATATCTGCCTCCATCCAATCATCAACCAATGACTTCAAGTCCCCACCCTACATTTTTTCTTTTTTTATAATTTATATATGTCACAATATGGAAGATCTGTCGCTACTTCTTTTACATCACATTTTTGGATGGTAGCTGTGTTTTGGAGCATAGTAGCTGGTCATTCGCTGGTACAAAATGTTTATTTGACTAGCCAACCATGTTCCCAAAACCAGTCGGACCACCTGAAGCTGGTTATATAAGCTGGTAGCAGCTTTTTTGCTGGTCCAAGATGGTCTACCAGCTACCACATTCCAAAACACAGTTACCATCTCAAGCTGGATTTTCCAGCAGGGTAAACTAATTTTAAATGGAGTGACGATGGCAGAAGGATGAATTTCGCATTTACATTTGGTGTAAGCACATTTCTTGTGGCCATTCAGGAAATGAGCCTGATTCCTATACAGTACATCTTGGCAAAAGTTTCAATTATTACACTTAACAGATGGTTGGGAACGAAAGGAACCAACCAAAGCGGCGGATGATGCCAGCATCCTCATGCCAGTATTCCTCTGAGCAACGATCCTGAAATGGAGCATGAAAAGTAACAATATTTACGAGGAAAAAAGTAATGCTAAGCATATTCGGTTGGTGACATACAAAATGGAGCTAAATACTAAGTGTTGAAATGCTAATGATCTTTTTTCATTAAAAAGCTGCTGTAGAGCATAATGCATGACAAAATTCTTAGCTGTGTTGTTTTGTTAAAAAAGGATCTTGCAATAATCCGTCTTTTCTCAAGGGTTGCTAATAGCCTTTCTGTCAGCAATTCATCTGAGATGCTAAACATCACAGCACAAGAAAAATGACTCTTCCTACTATCATTATTTTGCGTAAGCCTACATTTTACCATTAACACAAGCGCATTTCATATTCACCATTTTTCATTTCTTAGATGATCTCAAATTTAGACCCTATAAAGAATGTTTTGTTTCCTAACAAGCCTAGCGCACAGAGCTGAAGTCTTTCAGCTGCTACTCACTGAGAAAATGGATAATAGTGCTTTACAGTGTCATCACATAAACAGTGATTACTCCTCGATGAAGCTTTCACCAGGGGGAAAAAAAAAAATCTATTCGCATGCGTGTCAAGTCAGACGATAAATAACGCTTTACTGCAAGATATTATAGCTCTCAGAGTGGGTGTATACATTTAAAGTAGAAGCATTATGTAGAAATATGTGATGAGAAACTCCTTTCTTGTCAAAAGTGGGACAGTTAAAGGTCAGGAGAGTCAGGATAGAAATGAGAAGCCGTATTATGATGCAGGGGATTCATCATACTGTCTTGACACCTATGTTTTAATATTTTATAGCAACATAATGAATCATTGTTATAGGAGATATGACTACATACAGTAGTATTCTAGTTTATGCACTGTAACCTGTTTTACAGTAATATTTTATTCACCGTGTACTGTAAATCCAACTATTGCAGATATACTTATATGCATGAAAACATGACAACCATCTTTACCCTAAAATAAAACATATGAGCAGATACAAAATTGTTAGTTTCAGGAGGGAGACCATATATTATATTTTTATTGTACCTAATCAATCAAGCTGAAGCCCCATAGGTATAAATTACATTTTATAACCTAGAGAAATAGAAAACAGTTATTTTAAATTGCAACAATATTTCACAAAAGTCCTGTTTTTACTGCATTTTTTTATCAAATATATATGCCGCTTTGGTGAGAGACTTCTTAAATTTTTACTATTACGCATCATTAATTCTAATTCAGAAATTTGTACAAATGTGTAAAATGTGAAACAAGGACATTAATGTAAAATATTGCCACATTAGAAAATATATTACTCTGTTTCGTAAGATATCTATCTCGTTATTTTCCTTATTCTAATTTCTATAACTTATTTCTACAAGTAGGAATTCATCTAACCTTGAAGAAAGGCACAGGTGCTACAGCTCTCTACCTTATTTTTATCCCATTTACTGTCAATACTCGTTGAAACCCTCATTATATTGTGCACCGAGTTTGGATTGAAAGGTTAATAAGCAATAAGTGTGTCCAGGGACAAATCCATCTCAGCAGTGTCCCTGGACTACGTCCAATCCTTCTTTGAATTGGTCTCCACCTGTCTTGTTGAGATATCTGCATCCGTTTGTGGGCCCGTAACCAATTAAACCCAAAAACATGCACAACATACCCACCTGCCCACACAAACACTGCACTGAACAGATGCAAAGAATCCCAGCTGTGAGACCCAGAGATAAGATGACAGAAAGAGTGTGAGGCTGCAAACAGCAATTTAGTTTGACAAGGTTGTCGTTCCTCCTTTTTTTGTCCTTGCCCACTATGTCAACTGATTATAACTTATTTAAAAAGAGTCTTCCAGTTTTGGCAGGATGGCTGTTTGCTCTAATTTAGATGGACGTTATGGGATGACAGTGGTCTGGGTTATATCGCTCACTCCTCATTTCACACCCAGAGTGATTACACCGTCCAGCACCATTCAGGCCGACTGCCAGTGTGGGGCAATAAGATGTGACATATAGCCATTCCACCATTGGGATATTCAGTTTGTTACCTTAATAAGGTGTTAGACAAGCCTTACTGACAGCTGAGACATGCTCTACAGCAGTATCTCTCAGAATCACCTGTGCGGTACAACTTACTCAAATCCTGGCCATCATAACCATCACATCACATCTCAAGAGTGTGTTAAGGTTTAGAAATCAAAGCAGAATTTAAAGGGATAGTTCACCCAAAAAATGAAAAAGGTGATAAAATGAAAAAAGATTTATAATCTTTATATCTTTCCAAACTGTAACCAATGGGCTCCAATAATGTTTGGACCCAAACATTCCTCAAAATATCTGTTCATTTGCGTTCCATCAAAGAAATAAACTCATACAGGTTTAAAATGACATGAGAATGAATAAATGCAACAACACTCTTAAAAATAAAGGTGCTTAAAAGGTTCTTCACAGCGATGCCATAGAAGAACCATTTTTGGTTCCACAAAGAACCATTCAGTCAAAGGTTCTTTAAAGAACCATCTCTTTCTTACCTTTTTATAATCTTTAGAACCTTCTTTCGCCACAAAGAACCTTTTGTGAAACAGAAAGGTTCTTCAGATGTTAAAGGTTCATTATGGAACCATTTAGACAAAAAGGTGCTTCTATGGCATCGTGAAGCACCTTTATTTTTAAGAGTGTATATGCTTCAGCGTGCTGCAACACGAAAAGCCCTTCTTGTGTTTCCATTAATAATGAATGAAAATAAATGAAGTGGATCAGCATATAGCTGCCATGAATGATGGGATGAATCGTGTCCCATGTGTAAGTCTTTTGTTGTAAATAGACACGTTCTGTAAAACCCTGTTTAGATATTTACTGTCATTGTAATGTATTTTCATGCGGCTGGTGTTCTAAATCTTGAGTGGAAGATATAAAGCATCATGTACTCCGTGCAACTGGAACATAATATTATTCGATATGAAATGCGATGGGAATTGCCTCATCGTGAATCTTGGATAGAGAGCATTTTCTCTCTTCACACTGCACTGCACCTTTGATGGAGTTAAACTCACAGCAAGTCATGATAGCAAAAACATAAGACGATATTTCCCATTACCTCTGACACATTTCAAATCTAGCGCTGAGCACAGTGGCCTGGTCTGATGCATCACGCTGATAGCTGGCTAACTAACCCTCCTATCAGATGC
>NW_015658518.1:642174-656516 GCF_001515625.1 Sinocyclocheilus rhinocerous | reverse complement strand
TTCTTTATGATTTTCAGTTTTGTTTAAGATAATTAAAGCAACAGTTTTTAAATAAGGAAAGAATATGTAAAAGTATGGTACACTCTTAAAAATAAAGGTGCTTAAAAGGTTCTTCACAGCGATGCCATAGAAGAACCATTTTTGGTTCCACAAAGAACCATTCAGTCAAAGGTTCTTTAAAGAACCATCTCTTTCTTACCTTTTTATAATCTTTAGAACCTTCTTTCGCCACAAAGAACCTTTTGTGAAACAGAAAGGTTCTTCAGATGTTAAAGGTTCTTTATAGAACCATTTAGACAAAAAAGGTTCTTCTATCTATGGCACTGTGAAGCACCTTTATTTTTAAGAGTGAATGTTTAATTTTTAGGCAAACTATCCCTTTAAGCAAGGCCTTAACACAATAGACTCTAAGGGGGACCTTCATAGATATATATACAGTACATAGATGCCTCATCACGGGGCTGTTTTTATGGGTCGCTATATGTAAGCTGTCC
Source organism: Sinocyclocheilus rhinocerous (assembly GCF_001515625.1). Lineage (NCBI taxonomy): Eukaryota > Metazoa > Chordata > Actinopteri > Cypriniformes > Cyprinidae > Sinocyclocheilus > Sinocyclocheilus rhinocerous. The sequence continues at coordinate 656,022 of NW_015658518.1, read as the reverse complement.
GCCATATTGGAACGGTCAAAACCGGTCCACGAACATGTTCTAGCATGTATGAATATCTACATCTGCAATAGACTTTAACTGATGATTTTGCTAAACTAACACAATGTAACAAGACAAAGGCTTTAGCTAGCAAGGTACCATAGTTTAACAACCTTTAATAACGAGTTAATGCAAAACACACACACAAAACCAACACACTGTCACCTGTGGAAGGTTATCCCATTTCTTTGGGCATTATTTGGAAATTTATTCAACCAGAGGCTACACTATGTTGTGGCATTTTGGAAAACTCACTGATATTTCCCAAACAAATGGGATGACCTTTCACAGGTGACAGTGTGTTAGTTTGTGCTAAAGCCTTTGTCTTGTTGTATTTTGTAAGTTTAATGTGAGTGATGAAACTTTGACTGCTCCAAGATGGCGAACGTGTCGAATGTGGCATCTACAGTATTTATACATATCTATAGGGAGCCTCCAAAAATGACAAATTCTTTACTGTAAACCAATCGTGAATTTCAGCACAGCGCTTCAGTTTTTAACGGTGAAATAGTGCAAGGTAAAATTTAAGTACTGTAGCCAAACATTACATTTGACAACTGTTTTACAATAGAAATGTTAGAAAACTAGAAAAATAGAAAACTACCAACTGTAATATCCAGTGATGCATACTACTCAAAATGTCACTGTTTGGAAGCAAAAATACAGATTGTCATTTATGTGATTCATGTAATTAAGAAATATTGGGTGCATATTATTTACAAACAGTTAATTGATTACTTTTTATTCTTGTTCTTTTACTGTTCTTCTTTCTTTTGATTTATTCCCCTAAAATCAATTTAAATCATTTCTTTATTTAATTTCTTTAAATGAAGATCTTTACCTTTGGGATCTGTTCTTTAATTACTTCCTTGCCTTTAAGAGAGGCTTCAAATTATATTTTGTACACTTTGGAAGGTCATATAGACCCAAAAATGTCAAATTCTTTACAAATAATGTTACAACACCTGAATCAATATTCTATTGGCCACCAAACTTGGTCATTTTTGCCAAACTGTATTTAATATGTGGAGATAGCTTGTATTTTTTTTTTCCGAAATACTCGTGTGGATCAAGTTTATGATTAATACTGGTGCACAGGAGAAAACATTATCATACAGTCAAATCAGATTAGCATTACTGTGCTGTTGCTTGCTCAAATGTTGCATCATATATTCAGTTGGGGAGAAAAATTACATGTGCATCAAGATGTCAACTTGATGAATTGCAGACCACTGGAGCTGCTTATGTGACTTCCATGTTAAACATGCAGCCAGTGGACAGACAGTCGTCTTTACACTTATGAGCTGCAAAAATAAATTAAAAATAAGCTGCTTTTAAAGAATGTATATTGTATAAAGCGCTATAAAAATTTAATAAACCAACAGAAAACAAAAACATGCAATATTTGCTATGCTTAGCCTTAGTTTTGAGTCTGTGTCTGGATGACTAGTTTCCATGGAGCTAAATTACACTGTCACCTCAGTAATTATGATTGATTCCTCTGACAAAATGAACATCCCTATGATTAGAATTCATAACTGGGGTATTTGGTTTGACATACTGCTGTAATTTTATTTTTGGATGATGATTACAAAATGTAAACAAGTGCTGGTTTATTTAATGCAGAGGGAAAATGTGAATGAATACAGTCCTAAAATTATTTTGTCGTAAACAATAATTTTACTTAATTTTCTCAATACAAATTTCAGCAAATTTCATTTTTTGCAACTTTGCAACTTTTTACAAGATGTTTATTTAAAAAATACTTAACCAATTAAATAGAGCAAATAAACTATTGAATAATTATTCATTTTGTTTCATATTATTTAATCAATAATAAAATACTAGAAATATGGAAATGTATAATATATATATATATATATATATATGTATAATTTATATCACATTATTTGGCCTGCAACATCTAATATGTGAAGATCTTGAGGAAAAAAACTGAAGAATAAGCAATAATAATAGTCATGCTTGCTTCAGCCATTTATCTAGTTTATGTATGAAACCTGGATGCAATCTAATGCACAATGAATAACTTTCCTATTTTCTTGTATTATGAGATTGTATGTATACTATCAGTCACACCTTGACTCTTCCAATATACAGCTCCGCTACTACATACCTGTCATCTCCAACAGAAAGTGAAGAAAAATCTAATTTCCTTCACGCTTCAGAAAACTCTATGAAAAGCCTGAAAGAGCTGATACCACATTGTTGAGTTTATGCACATTTTGTGCACAATCCCTTTCCTAATACCCCATCTGTCATGCAATAACATCAGCTATTGGGTCCAGAGGCGAAGACTTCCACACGTCACGCACCACGTTGCCCTCAGAAGATACCGCGGTTCTGCCCGAGGCTGCTGGAACCGGCCAGCCAGATCAAAGGCCCAATAGGTTGTCTGCACATTCCTAACAGTATTTGCTTGATAACAGCTGGAAGATTTTCTATATAACAACATAATAAGAAAAAGGCGTTCGTAAGGAAACGGTAAGCTCCTCTCCTTTACCAAAGAGTTCTCTTTGTGCGAAAGGCAATATTGTAATGATGAAGTGGGTCATGAAAACAAGATACAGATGTTTTGATTTCCTCCATCGCTGGACATGGTGGATCTGAGACTTAATGCCTAATCAAAGAGATCAAAATGTGCACTTATTGATAGAGAGGTAGGAAATCATATCGCGTGTGATGGATGCCTGTGTCGTATGAGATTTTGGGTAAGAATTGGCTAAGATTTAAGATTTATCTCTGAACCTTGGGTCAGGGCTACGAGCCAGATGAACTGTCGAAACAGGTGAATGCTCACAGTCACGCTTTTATAGGTGTGGATGGGAAAGGAGGGACAATATTCGTATTTTGGTATTTTAATTGCAATTAAATGAAAATGAATTAAAATGCAAATTTAATTAGCTAAATTTTAGAATGCCTTTTTTTGACCCAAAGAAGGACGTCTAAGAAGTATGAAGTGTATACATTTTGAACATCTTTGAAATATTGTAAAAGTGTACTGTTGAATGTACTGACAAGCATTAATGGCAAACTAAAATATATCTCTTTGGATTTGAGACTTTAGTCTTTGCAACTTTACAGATCTTCTTTATGCACCAAGAGCTTGTAACACTCCAAAGAGAAAGGAAAACTTGAAATCGCATCATATGACCCCTTTAATGTAATTTTGTAACATGTAATTTGTTTGTCATGTATTTAGATATATTTGTTATTACACATTACTAATGATGAAGTTGCAATTTAGCACAAATAGTAGTAAAAACTGTAAAAATTTTAACATTAAATGTAATCTTGAATAACACGTGGCAGTTAAAATTTATTGCACTTCACATGTGCTTTATAGGTTAGTCGACAGATTAAAATAAGTCTACTTCTTAAAAGGACATTTTTTAAAAATGCACCTTAAAGTAAAACTTCATTAACTTAAAAACTTCATTCATTAATATGTAATCAGCCAGAATAGTTTTTAAAAAACATTCTTTTAATTATTATTTTAACAATTAAGCACTCTTCTTTCTCACAAGGGTATGCAAACATGAACAACCATATTTCTGTCAATTGAAGTCAGTTAATGCACTAATGCATATAATACGCACCATTCACAAATGTGTTCGACTGTGCTCAAGGCGGTCTAAAACATACTTGCAACATTCCTACAGTTTATAAATGAATGAGTAACATATAAATGTATGCTGCAAAACAGCTCCATGCATGCTTTCATGAGGTTTGTTCTGGCTGCAAGCAGAAACATTTATATTCATTTGTGTCAAGAATATCACACAGACTTCCCTTTAATGAATCTTATTAGTACATTAATTGCAGCTGGATCATGGCAAATTATTACAATGATTAGTTGAGCAGGCACAGCTGCAAAACAAAAGCCTGCAGAGGAATTATGGAAAGACAAAACTAAATCTGCAAACCTTTTAAGCAGTTGTTTAGAAAAACATACTAACTATTTCTGCAGAGCAAATTAAGTATACTACACAGTATTCACATTTTTCCATGATTTATAGTAAATAGCCCACTTGCTGCATTTGTCTAAATGTGCTGTAGCCTATAAAGTGAAAAATTGGGTGTAAAAACAAATTTCATTCAAATACACAGAAATACTAGAAAAACATGTAAAATGTAAAAATTAGTTAACTAAAATAGTGACTATGGCATAACAACAGTATGCAACGTTTTTAAAACAGCACTGTGCTACATTTTTGTCACATAACCATTATGACACAATTTTTTTTTTTTTTAAATAAAATAGGGTTAATTAGAATTTAATTCAAAGTTTGCGTAAAAATGTGCTAACTTTAAAAATAAATAAATAAAAATACAATAGGTACATTTTGACTATTGCATTTAAACAGTAGTATGCTGCATTATTGTCACTAACAACAGTATGCAACGTTTTTAAAACAGCACTGTGCTACATTTTTGTCACATAACCATTATGACACACACATTTTTTTTTTTTTACATAAAATAGGGTTAATTAGAATTTAATTCAAAGTTTGCGTAAAAATGTGCTAACTTTAAAAATAAATAAATAAAATAAATAAAAATACAATAGGTACATTTTGACTATTGCATTTAAACAGTAGTATGCTGCATTATTGTCAAACAAACATTATGAGAAAAGTTAAAGAAAAAAGCTCTATGAAAAAAAATGTCATTTTGTATTTCTAATTTGTGTAAAAATGCGCTTTACTTTCCAAAAAATTTTGGTAAAAAGTGACTTTTACTAATGGTTGTATGCAAAACTTTTTAAAACCATAGCATGCTACAATGTTGTCATATAACCATTATGAGACAAGTTAAAGAAAAAAGTTATCTGAAAAAAAAAAGAGTGTTATTTTGCATTTTTAATCCAAGTTTCTGTAAAAAGTTGCTAACTTTCCAATAAAATGGTGTTGGTGTTGAATTCGGGTTTATTAGTCACGCTGGACATGGAAGGTCAAATTAAGTGCATTGCATTGCAAGAAAAAGTACCTATATTCAAATTCTATAAGCAGAATATGCATTTGTATGTAGCATGTTTAGTATACTGTACATGCAGAAATATTAGAAGTATGCTATTCTCAACATAGCTTTAATTTTAACACTACATAACTCATAAGATATATTTTAAATGCTTAAGAACACAGAGCGAGACTGCTGAGTAAATATTAAATATATATATCTTGTGAAGTAGCTGAAGATATACATCATTGGCTTTCTGGAAAAATCCTGAAATCCTGGCTGGAAAGAAAAGCAACGTGTAAGAAAACACAGTTGTGCGGTTCAAAGACTGTACTGTTTCAGTTGAAGCACTTTTCACACCAGTCTTCTGTCTGACTGTCACTCGCTGAGATACGAGACACCTGTGTTTTGTAAAGGAGATGAGAAACATGTAGCGGACATGCACACAAACGCATCGCACATTTTAAATCAACAAGGCCCCATAGTGTGATCTGACGTGAGAAAGGGCCATGGAGAAGAGCATGTGAGATACAACACATGGCTTAGTTTCTTTCCAGGGTGGACGGCTTCTGGCTGTCAACAGGATAGTGTGTGTGGAGGAGGGGCGAAACACACGTCCCAGATGTGAATGAGAATATTTACATTACATAGTTGTGCAGTGAGACCAAAAGAGCAGATATGAATGACATATCTAATAAATTTTAAGGTTAAACTTCTAACTACCTTCCCGTTTTCAGAAACAAATTGCGAATCTCGGTTGCGCAACGTAAAAAGGAAATTGTAAGTGTGATCACTTTAAGCAGCACAGCATGAGATATCATTCATGTCTGCAGCACAAACAACATTGAATATGTATAGTTATCTGAACAACCTATGAGCAACCTAAAATGTAAACTATGAGCAATAACAAATGAAACTTGTGCAAACACCACCAATAAAGTGGTGTGAATACACTATTAGTAAGTTATGAAGAGAATTGCAATTGCATTTCTGGATTTTGTGCAACAAGACACAAAAGTGACAGAACAACTTGAAAACTAAATACTGAAAAAGTTATTAGAATGAATATATTAGTAAATACACAACCATTCAAAAGTTTGGGTTTAGTAAGAATTTTTAAAAATGTTTTGGGGAAAAAGAATTACAGTTTAAAATATCTATTTCAATGTATTCCTGTGATGGAAAAGCTGAATTTTCCAAACCAAACAACTGCTTTGGTGCTAAGGAACATTTCTTTTTATTATCATTGTTCAAAACAGTTGTGCTGATTAATATTTTTGTGGAAATCCTGATACTCAGGATTCTTTGATAAATAAAGTAAAGGAACAGCATTTATCTTAAATATATATTTTTGGTAACAATGTCTTTTTACCACTTTTGAAGTATCAATAAAATTATTAATTTTATTACATAATAATAATAATAAAACTTAAGTGTCCCAAAATATTTGAATGACAGTGCAAGTCTGTAACATGCATTAAATACCATAAACTAACATGTTTTACAGCATCTATTAATGTAGGTTAATGTAACTTTGTACATACAGTGGGTACGGAAAGTATTCAGACCCCCTTAAATTTTTCACTCTTTGTTATATTGCAGCCATTTGCTAAAATCATTTAAGTTAATTTTTTTTCCTCATTAATGTACACACAGCACCCCATATTGACAGAAAAACACAGAATTGTTGACATTTTTGCAGATTTATTAAAAAAAAAGAAAAACTGAAATATCACATGGTCCTAAATATTCAGACCCTTTGCTCAGTATTTAGTAGAAGCACCCTTCTGATCTAATACAGCCATGAGTCTTTTTGGAAAAGATGCAACAAGTTTTTCACACCTGGAATTGGGGATCCTCTGCCATTCCTCCTTGCACATCCTCTCCAGTTCTGTCAGGTTGGATGATAAACGTTGGTGGACAGCCATTTTTAGGTCTCTCCAGAGATGCTCAATTGGGTTTAAGTCAGGGCTCTGGCTGGGCCATTCAAGAACAGTCACAGAGTTGTTGTGAAGCCACTCCTTCGTTATTTTAGCTGTGTGCTTAGGGTCATTGTCTTGTTGGAAGGTAAACCTTCAGCCCAGTCTGAGGTCCTGAGCACTCTGGAGAAGGTTTTCATCCAGGATATCCCTGTACTTGGCCGCATTCATCTTTCCCTCAATTGCAACCAGTCGTCCTGTCCCTGCAGCTGAAAAACACCCCCACAGCATGATGCTGCCACCACCATGCTTCACTGTTGGGACTGTATTGGACAGGTGCCTGGTTTTCTCCACACATACCGCTTAGAATTAAGGCCAAAAAGTTCTATCTTGGTCTCATCAGACCAGAGAATCTTATTTCTCACCATCTTGGAGTCCTTCAGATGTTTTTTAGCAAACTCCATGCGGGCTTTCATGTGTCTTGCAATGAGGAGAGGCTTCCGTCGGGCCACTCTGCCATAAAGCCCCGACTGGTGGAGGGCTGCAGTGATGGTTGACTTTCTACAACTTTCTCCCATCTCCCGACTGCATCTCTGGAGCTCAGCCACAGTGATCTTTGGGTTCTTCTTTACCTCTCTCACCAAGGCTCTTCTCCCCCGATAGCTCAGTTTGGCCGGACGACCAGCTCTAGGAAGGGTTCTGGTCGTCCCAAACGTCTTCCATTTAAGGATTATGGAGGCCACCGTGCTCTTAGGAACCTTAAGTGCAGCAGAAATTTTTCTGTAACCTTGGCCAGATCTGTGCCTTGCCACAATTCTGTCTCTGAGCTCTTCAGGCAATTCCTTTGACCTCATGATTCTCATTTGCTCTGACATGCACTGTGAGCTGTAAGGTCTTATATAGACAGGTGTGTGGCTTTCCTAATCAAGTCCAATCAGTATAATCAAACACAGCTGGACTCAAATGAAGGTGTAGAACCATCTCAAGGATGATCAGAACAAATGGACAGCACCTGAGTTAAATATATGAGTGTCACAGCAAAGGGTCTGAATACTTAAGACCATGTGATATTTCAGTTTTTCTTTTTTAATAAATCTGCAAAAATGTCAACAATTCTCATGTGAGATACAACACATGGCTTAGTTTCTTTCCAGGGTGGACGGCTTCTGGCTGTCAACAGGATAGTGTGTGTGGAGGAGGGGCGAAACACACGTCCCAGATGTGAATGAGAATATTTACATTACATAGTTGTGCAGTGAGACCAAAAGAGCAGATATGAATGACATATCTAATAAATTTGCAGGTTAAACTTCTAACTACCTTCACGTTTTCAGAAACAAATTGCGAATCTCGGTTGCGCAACGTAAAAAGGAAATTGTAAGTGTGATCACTTTAAGCAGCACAGCATAAGATATCATTCATGTCTGCAGCACAAACAACATTGAATATGTATAGTTATCTGAACAACCCAAAATGTAAACTATGAGCAATAACAAATGAAACTTGTGCAAACACCACCAATAAAGTGGTGTGAATACACTATTAGTAAGTTATGAAGAGAATTGCAATTGCATTTCTGGATTTTGTGCAACAAGACACAAAAGTGACAGAACAACTTGAAAACTAAATACTGAAAAAGTTATTAGAATGAATATATTAGTAAATACACAACCATTCAAAAGTTTGGGTTTAGTAAGATTTTTTAAAAATGTTTTGGGGAAAAAGAATTACAGTTTAAAATATCTATTTCAATGTATTCCTGTGATGGAAAAGCTGAATTTTCCAAACCAAACAACTGCTTTGGTGCTAAGGAACATTTCTTTTTATTATCATTGTTCAAAACAGTTGTGCTGATTAATATTTTTGTGGAAATCCTGATACTCAGGATTCTTTGATAAATAAAGTAAAGGAACAGCATTTATCTTAAATATATATTTTTGGTAACAATGTCTTTTTACCACTTTTGAAGTATCAATAAAATTATTAATTTTATTACATAATAATAATAATAAAACTTAAGTGTCCCAAAATATTTGAATGACAGTGCAAGTCTGTAACATGCATTAAATACCATAAACTAACATGTTTTACAGCATCTATTAATGTAGGTTAATGTAACTTTGTACATACAGTGGGTACGGAAAGTATTCAGACCCTTTACCATCCAACCTGATAGAACTGGAGAGGATCTGCAAGGAGGAATGGCAGAGGATTCCCAAATCCAGGTGTGAAAAACTTGTTGGATCTTTCCCAAAAAGACTCATGGCTGTATTAGATCAAATGGGTGCTTCTACTAAATACTGAGCATTTTTCAGTTTTTCTTTTTTAATAAATCTGCAAAGATGTCAACAATTCTGTGTTTTTCTGTCAATATGGGGTGCTGTGTGTACATTAATGAGGAAAAAAAATTAACTTAAATGATTTTAGCAAATGGCTGCAATATAACAAAGAGTGAAAAATTTAAGGGGGTCTGAATACTTTCCGTACCCACTGTATATTAACACATTTGAACATTTGTAGTCGTTTAATTCAACATTAGTGTGTTATGAGCAAATGTTATAAGTTAATAATTAACAAAAATATATTTATAAATGAACACTAACCTAGATACTAAAGCAGCAACTAGGAAATTCACCTTATTTTAAAGTGATGCAAATAATTCCCCTACATAAGACACCCACTTCAAGACCGTTTCCATGGAGATCATGAATTCTTGGTTCTATTTTAAAGCATTTATATAACCGTAAGATTTGCAGCAATAACACTCAATGCTACCTGTTATAGTCTTTTTTTGTACAAAGCATTACCGGAGCCCAACATTTAAGTTAAATGACGTTAAACGAAAAGAAAATGAAAGGGAATGGATCACAGGCCTTTGAAATGTTTGCATTTCAATGATACAGAGTCTGGAGAAGAGAGCACAACACCGGGTACTTTATTATGGAAAAACGTGACATTGGGAAAAGTCTTATCTGGCACATATGTCAGTCTTTATACAAAAACAGAAGAAAGGAAGGCTACAAATCTTGATCATTTATACAAATGCAACACTGTTCAGAAAAAAAAAAAAAACCACTTTGTAAAGTAAACTCTTTCTCTGCTCTGAATGCACCAACGTCGATCTCACCACCTCTCCAAATCCCTGAGGAAAGACTTCAACACTCACGCCTACAGTACGGGTGCAGGTGTCTTAGTCATGTAAGTCTGCATTGTGTGAGTCGATGTGAAAACCGTCATCTTAACAGACACACTGGGTACAGCTAAGAACAGCACAGTATCGATGCAGTAGCAACTAATACCACTAGAAACTACGCTGATAACTTACACTGTGGAGGACAGACAAGACACAATCACGACTGAGACTGAATAAAATTACAAATGGTTTACTATGGTAATGTGCGAACTATGAGGAACGTGCGTCCTTTGACGACATGGGAGGTCTGTTATTCCATTCTTATGCTATTGCAGTGGTGTTTATGTGCATTAAATTAATATTTCAGCCAAAAATGTACTTTTCATTCATTTTACTGAAAATGTATTTGTTTTGAAGTTAAAAACATCTTAATGATGGATCTGCTTATAACAAACATGCAACTTTTCGCTTCACGAGACATTAATTGAAGGACTGTGGATTTCTTATGGATTACTTGTGATGTTTTTGTCAGAACTCTAATTCTGACGGCACTTCATTCTGAAGTGATGTAATGCTAGATTTCTCCAAATCTGTTCTGTTGAAGAAACAAACTACATCTTGGATGGCCTGAGTGCGAGTACATTACTCACTCTCATGTTGTCACAAAGCTGTTCTTTAAAATCTTATTCGGTGTTCTGCAGATAAAAAAAGTCAGCTTTGGAATGACATGAGGGCGAGTAAATTATTACAGGATTTTAAATTGGGCCAACTATACTTTTAATATACTGCATGATTATGTCAATGTCCAGTACTAGTTTAGAAATGCTATTTTCTAATCAGTATAACATTAGAAAGACCAGAATATTGGCTATTATTTGCATTTGGATTCATTAACTTTGGGGGGAAAGAGAAGACAATGGAAGTACAGAAATGTGAAGAAACCGGTTTGTCTGAGAGACCGTCTAGACAAATGCATCACAAATTCTGGGTTTATTCCCTTGAAAATGCTCCCGTTACACATGTCTCATTGAAACAATGGATGAATTAGTTCAGCTTAAAAACATATTTAAAAAAGGGCATCTTGAATCAGAAATATTTCATACACTTTTGACATATAACACAGAGCCAGCTGCTTTTTTTCTCCTCTCTTTTCCTTTTTTTTTCATCAAGACAACACAAAAGGGAATAAGTTAATACTGACTCCGTCCGACTGTAAAGGGATCGTTCACCCAAAAATTTAAATTCTGTTTTATTTTTTTCACCCTCATGTCATTCCAAATACATTTGGTTGCTCATTTCCATGCTATTGCAATGAACGGGGGACTGAAATTTTGCAAAAGCATCAAATAAGATGTTTATAAGACATTTCTATAATAATTTATCACACAAAGCTATAGTACAGCTTCAGAAAATGTGGAATATGGTACATGACATAGTTAACTAAAACCTAAAGTAAAAAATAAAAACCACTATGAACTACTTGAAATAAAATAAAAGCAAACTTTTATGGCGCTTTTAGTCCTTTCTGAAGATTGAAAGCTTCCATTGTAATTGAATTGAAAAGATGCACCATTTTTTTCTTAATTTCTCAGTTTTTCTTGTGTTCAACAGAATGGGTTCGAGGGCGAGAAACAACAGAATTTCATTTTTGGGTCAAAATTTTCACTTCATTTTTTAACGTGATGGTGAGAAGGCTCGTATCGCAAAAAATCCTTCGTAAAAAAAAAATTGGTGGGATCACCAATTATTCCTACTCACTACATATACAAAGTTGGAAATCAGAAACAAGGACGAACAAAGACAATTATGAAAAAGTAATTGCAGAATGAACTAAACAATTCTAAACGTTGTATATAATGATTCTGCCTCACTGTTTTCCGTGTTTGAGCAACAACATCACGCTGTGTAACGTGTCATTTTATATATTAGGTTCCATTTATACACTCGAACATAGAAGAAAGAGAGCTTGCGAGTTCAATTTCTAACATTTCCTTCAGGCTATATAGCTTATCGAATGTCCCTTTCCTGTTTTCCTGTCATTTTGGCAAGATTAATCAAATGGATCCAATTTCTTGAACCCAGAAGTTATCTAGTGTCGTGGGCAGGTGTGTCTGGATCGATGGAACGTTGATGGAACGTGCAAATGCATTTGCAAAAAATTCCGCAAGCTTCACATATCATCCGTGCTACTATGTACAGTGTCATTAAGTCTACAACCTCACAAATCGATCATTTTGACACAATGAATGCTTGTTTTTTTTACAGTGAGAAACGTTTATGACATGTTTGGTCTATTTATCTCATTATTTTGTTGATGTTTCGATGATATGATTTTTTTCGCGTTTCCATCAGCCATGACGTGCTCATTAAATATTAATGATTCCAATCATATGAATGAAGAAATGTACTGTACATGCAGAGTATAGCCTCATGGGGGTTGTAGCACTCTCATTCCTTCTCAATTTCATACAGCCTCAGGACAAATATTGCCCTTCAAGACTATTAAGCATTGACTAACTAATTAAAATCTAATTTATCATGAGACTTCAAGTATGTATCTATGGGCCACTTCAAGTTAACAACTCCCGACATGTCTGGGGAGCTCCACAGTTCTAGATTGTTGGTTTTACCAGATGTAGTTGCTCTCATATGTTCAAGCGTCCCATGAGGTAACCCAGGATTGAAGCCCTAGGATGTTGATTACCTCATTAGTGAGAGCTCCGAGAGAACATCTCCTTTACAACCTCAGTGAAGGTGCTCCATCAAATATGTCCAAGTCAAGGAGCCATGGTCCTCAAGCCCTGTTTTTCCATGATGTTCCACAGCTTCCGCAAGTTGGACTGAGTGATGGTGTCGTCCGGCTTCAGCTGCAAGGCTCGCAGATAATTGGCCTCCGCTTCTTGGAGTTTGCCGTTGAGATGGAGAATGGCTCCGAGGTTCATGAGGGCTGCGGGATACTGTGGAAGAAAAACACCAAATAGTCACTTTAAGGAAGCAAATAATGTCCTTTGCATGCTTTTTCTCAAGCAAACCAGGTTCCAGCGAATCACTGGCATCTCTGAAATGTTTTCAGGTTCACATGTCCATAAATTTAACAAGAATCTCTCTGTTATGCTACAGTCTATAACTCTCCTGGACGCACATCATCTGTTTTACTTATGTCAGGGTTACATGAGTGATGTTGAATGCATCAGGCTTCAATGGAAACAATATGTTGACTACGCTGATTCTTCTCACATAAGGAGATTTCAATAGATGCGTAAATCAAACTGAACCTAAACTAAACCCAACATTCCAAGAGTCCTGACATGGACGTACAAAAACATATTTGTTGCAGCACTTGGGGCTAAAACACAGGCTGGCATGACTAAATTTAATGTGTCAAAAATATTTCATTGCAAGAAGGTGATTTAAATTAAAAACCATTTTTGGACATGCTTCATGCTTTACTTGTCACCTCTGAAGGGAGAGAGTCGTATATTATCTAACACTCATGAGAGTAAAACTAACACTAACTGAATTTTTAGGCCAGCTGCCATGGTTTTCCACACGGAAATGTAGAAAGAGATGATCGTTGTAGAATTACACAACGCATAAGTAATACATTAGCACTATTTGACCCAACACAGAGATGTCAAACCTCAAAACGAGACTGAGGGACAAATGAACTGCAAACTGTGGCATTAACTGCACTCGAGTGACACATATACCTTCCTCTCAAAACCAAATATATTCTAAGCCATATTCAGCAGAATTTTCACTAGCTTCAAGTACCAAAGT
>NW_015658518.1:629561-642133 GCF_001515625.1 Sinocyclocheilus rhinocerous | reverse complement strand
ACCAAAAATCCCATTGAAAAAATATTCCTACCCTCAAATACCAAAAAAAAAAAAAAAAAAAAAAAAAAAAAAGTACTTCTGTCAGGACATTTTCAGTTTACAGATGTTTTCTTTAACCCTAAAACACAACACAAAACAATATATAATTCAAGATATCAAACACCTGTGAAAAATAAATTTGGAAAATTTCTTCATATCAACACAGTACACTGGACCCTAATTTTACTGACTTTTAAAAAGAGTGTTTATATGACAAATTGGGGTTTGATATGACCAAAAAAGTCCAAAAATCATGGTATGATTTGTTTTAAATCACTAAAGTGATACTGTAAATCATAATATAGGTATTTTTTCCTCCATAAACAAATAAATGCATTGGTTTAAATTGTAATGGGATTATCCAGTTAAATTCTTTAATGAAAGTAACTCACCTAAATTTTATATTATTTTTATATCAAATTTTTAAAATAATAAAATGAAAACAAAGCTGCTTCGAAAAATGTGAAAAGATTTACATATCCACAAAAAAGTCTGGCATCAGTGTAAAAACCGCTTCATATTACAGCATGTAACACCTGAATTAAAAAAGACCTCTAATTTTAGTTTAAAACTATATTGAAAAGTCAAGCCCTGCAATTCATATTTGTATATGCATATTTGTGTTTGTATACTGTTCAGAAGGGTGTAACTTTTAAATTGTTGTTCAGATAGAGACCCACCACTTTAGATTTCTGTAGAGTAGGTCCTTGTGCCTTTACCAGCCAAAAACTATGAATAACCGTCACCACAACATAGAGCCTTTCTAGATAGCGTCAGGTGAGAGGAAGTGAGCAGCGGAGGGGAATCTGCCCCGCTGTGGCCTCAAGAAGTTTCCTGACCTCCCTGCTTCCTCTTCACCCTACACTATAACAGCACAGTATCCCTCACAACACCATCCTGGCATGCAGTCACAGCATCAGCGGTACCAGATGTGGAAAGGATCTTGGGACTTTTGTTGAAACAGCTGCTAAGGAGACAAACATCCCTGAAGACAAAAAGTCCAGACACTGTACAACATTAAAATAAAGGCAGCATTTAGAAAAAAATGAAGGTTTACTACTAGTATCAAATAACTTGATAAGTAATGTTTCTGAGTCCACTTCAAAGTAATAATGTAAAGGGAATAATAGTTTACATTTATTTGACAATCGCTGAAACACATGATATGCCCTGAATATTCATTAAAAACAAATTATGCTTATATTACATCTAAATGCTGTTTAAGAATGCTGTTAAACACAACAGCAATGGTAGTTTAACCAGTGGCATGAGTTTGGGGCAAAACTATCAGTCATTATTATTATATTTTTAACATTTCAAACTAAAATACCCTGTTTTCACACTAGGGATGCAGCGATTAACCGGTTTCACAATTAACCGCGCTTTAAAATGTCACGGTTAATTAATCGTAAAGGCTCCGCTACACCGAGTGTTTCTGTTGCACAGAACGGAACAGTTGCAACTTGCGCAAAACGAAAACAAAGTTACACTAGTGGTGCACCAGCTTTAAATGCCGTGCTTATCAGAGACACGGAGGCTACTACACACACTAGATTAACTATGACAGAGGAACCAAACAGCGATCCTTTATTTCCACCAGAGAAATGCCTGAAGTCGATAGTGTGGGACCATTTTGGGTACACCAAGAATGACCAGGGTGTCATTTAAATATTGCCGTAGAAACCGTGATTATTCCTCAGACAATAATCGTACCAACAAAATCTATAATCGTTGCATCCCTATTTCACACACTAGAAAGTTATGCAAAATACTTGGTATGAAACCCAAAAGCATACATAGGCATCACTAAGAGATATATTTATTATATAAAATAAAGAATCATAATAAATTAATTAATAATTTATAGTAATTAGCAATTGATAATTAATTTGTAATAGTAATAATAATTGTAAGTCGCTTTGGATAAAAGCGTCTGCTAAATGACTAAATGTATGTAAATTGTTTTTTTTATAACATTTTCAATTAAAATTGAATTATATTATTATAATTAAAAATAAACAAATAAATTAAATTAATTTGAAACTCATTCCACTCATGTTTTAATGAAGGTTCATTAGTCATATTCCACAAAACAAAAAAACACAACAAGACACAACACAAACAACAAAACAAAACAAAAAACACAAAAAGACAACACAAAACAAAACAAAAAACACAACACAAACAACAAAACAAAACAAAACAAAAAACACAACAAAACGCAAAACAAAACCATTTCCTTAATCTAAAGTTGACTTCACCTAATAGGCTTGAGCCTCATATCAGCCTTCCAAAATATTTCTAATTTTCTACATTTCCATTTTTTCATTTTGCTCTTCTGTCTGCTGAACAGGGCAACTTCCTTTCAGGCAGCTGCAAACTGAACATCAAACGCATCCACATATTCCAAAGAAATCAAACAACTGTGTGTTTTGCGAACTTCACAGTACACTTCCCTGACATACTGCGTCTCTTTAAAGTTTGAGACTGATGTTTTTTTGATGCAAACCTCAAAACCGCCAACAGAGCTTGTACAGGTGGTCACCGATACAACTTATGGGGAGCAGTTGAGTCACACCAATCATTTAAAGTCAACCACCATGTGTGTGCATGGCACACATCCCATGTGCAGCACGGCTTAGGTACTTACATTGGGTTTCAGGTTGGCTGCTTGTCTGTAGTACTTTTCAGCGGCATCATTGAGGCTGGCTTGCCTGAAAGAGCAAATAAACATTGCGTGTTACTTCATCCTGTTGCACAAGTTTATCGCTGGCCATTAAACCGTGGACTATTTGTTAACCAACTTTAATGCCATGGAAAACAGGGTTATAAAACTGCCTGACTTCACAATTTTTGAGCAGAAAATGTGCCCTCATTTCTTAGGTCATGACCTACAACCTATTGGATGCTCTTTGAAGATCTTTAGCGCTTTTACAACTCTAAGGTTTTATTTTTTCATGGGAAAAAACCCCATCCTCTAGCTGCTTGTACCTGCTGGTAGCAATATCTTCTTTTTGAAGAGAGTTCAATATGGAGACAATGACCGTCGGCCAAGAAAGGCTGGGTTGTAATGATAAAAGAGAGCTGAAGATTTCCTTTATTTTTGATAGATGACCGCTTTCCTTATACTGGCCGGTTTTATAAACCCTCTTTCATCCTCAACAAAACTCTTTGTTGAAAAGAGCTAAGGTTAAACGTTTCAAGAAATCGTTTTTTATTAAGGGAAAATATGTATGTACTGTACTGTAATATTCAAGCAGTGAGATGATGGATACATTATATGTGTGGAAAACATTCCAGTTTCTTAACCTTGACAGAGAGATGAATGAGGTAAAAGATAAATGAAGACACTGGATTGAAATACAATTTAGGAGGACATTTCTACAAGCAAAGCTGAAGATATCAAAAGTTGTGTTTAGGACACATGCAATGGCTGACAAGTTTGAATTCGGCTTGCAACATCTCCCAATCCCATTCTCAACATCCTCACTCTGCTATTCTATGAATAAAAAAGCCAAAAATAAAATAAAGTGCTGAGTTGGGAGAATGTATGGGGTCAGGGTGAACTTCGAACAGCTAAACATGGTGTTGTCCTTCCCTTTGTACAGTTAGAGACGGCACTTTTAGGTCATTTTTTTTTAGTTGGTTTGTGAAAAATCAGCTGTTATAGAAGTAGGTTACAAAGTCCTTATAGTTTATCTACTAAAAATAAAAAAACTAAATAATAATTAAAATATTCATGGAAACAATAAGAATAATTTAAAGTAGAAGGGTCATCCAAAACCATTATGTTCTTTGATTCTAATTGTAGAACAAGAATGTGACCTGACAAATCTGCATGGTGTGTATGCCTATATTTACAAATTACTGAAAACAGATCTAGATCAGTGATTTTTTTAAGTCTAGTTGATGCCCAGTTGGTTTCTGTGTCAGCAAAAATAAAGTAAAACATGGAAACAATAAGAATAATTTAAAGTAGAAGGGTCATCCAAAACCATTATGTTCTTTGATTCTAATTGCAGAACAAGAATGTGACCTGACAAATCTGCATGGTGTGTATGCCTATATTTACAAATTACTGAAAACAGATCTAGATCAGTGATTTTTTTTAAGTCTAGTTGATGCCCAGTTGGTTTCTGTGTCAGCAAAAATAAAATAAAATAATAAAATAAAGTAAAATAAAATAAAACAAAATTCACTAACTAAAATAAATAAAACGAGAATAAAACAATGGTTGCTTTTAAAAATATTTGAAACATTAATTACTCAATATTTTGAATAATGATATTTACTAATTGAATGTATTAAATTTAGTACATTGACATTATAAAGATAACATGTTGCATGTGACATTTACTTTTTTTCCACTCATGCAATATGAATGAGTCTTAAAATATATAGGGGCCTTCACCAAAAAAGTTTGAAAACCCCTCATTTATTTGTCTTCCTGAATTAAATGGCCTGACCTTTTCTGAATATGTTCACTAACTAAAATAAATAAAACGAGAATAAAACAATGGTTGCTTTTAAAAATATTTGAAACATTAATTACTCAATATTTTGAATAATGATATTTACTAATTGAATGTATTAAATTTAGTACATTGACATTATAAAGATAACATGTTGCATGTGACATTTACTTTTTTTCCTCTCATGCAATATGAATGAGTCTTAAAATATATAGGGGCCTTCACCAAAAAAGTTTGAAAACCCCTCATTTATTTGTCTTCCTGAATGAAATGGCCTGACCTTTTCTGAATATGTATATGGCTAAAAATGACCTGTTAACTTTATTAAAAAAAAAAAGTTACATAAAAATCTATGGGATGACTGGTTCTCAACAGTGGACTTAAGCATTTAACCGAAACCATGTGTTACTGTTCACCCTCCACAATTCTGTTTTACAATCCTTTCCTCCTGAATGATGAGTCTGTGCAATTTTCACATTCACATGCACGTAATAAAATGGGGCTTGATCGTGACCACAATTGTCTGCAGGGACAAAGGATTCTGTTATAATCAACTATGGGAAAGTGACCACCCTTAACACAGAGTCAAAACTGTGTTAGTCTTCACGACCACAACTGCAATATATGGTGAAAATCTAAAAGACAGCATCAACTGGACCTCCCCAAGTCAGATATAAACCTCCAAAATACAATAAACCAAATGTTTAATTTTCGGCAACCAAACTTTTCCTCCACCCCACCGCAGTCTACTCATTATTTCATTCCAAAGTGGTCACCAACCTTCCGAGAAAAAGCATAAAATAATTCATGACCCGTTGATGCAACCATGTAAGACTGCATTACATAAAAGCTTCAATGGTAAGCTTTTATTGTACAAAGCTATAGAACTCCTCACAAACAAATGGAGAGCTATGGATTATGGATTAATAACATGAGCAACACTGGCTGGAAGCAATTTATCTGAAGTCTGACAGCAATTGTCTTGAAATGTATTGTATAAGAAGGTGAATTACAAAAGAGGTGCTTTAAAGGAGATTAATTTAGACTTTAAGGAGAAGGAGAGGCTTTTAGCAGACCACTGTCAGAATGCTAAAATCCTCTCTAAAATGCATTTCAAATTTACCCCTTAGTTCACCCCAAAATAGAAATCCTGTGCATCTGTATGAGTCCAAACAACTGATAAAAACATCACAATAATCCACAAGTAATCCACACGACTCCAGTCCATCGGTTAACATTTTGTGAAGCAAAAATCAGAGTAATTGTAAGAAACAAATCCACCATTAAGCCATTTTAACTTCAAATAGAAGCTTCTGGCCAAAATACAAGTCCATAACGCTTCCTCCAGTGAAAAAGTCCATCTCTGTTGTCCTCTCACATGACAATCCACTAACATATTTGTTTAGAAGTGTTTTGGCTTGTAAACTCTGCCTGATCTGAGCATATTTCTCTCCTGATTCAGAAATTTATACAGGACTCTTACTTTAGCTAGAAGCAATGGCTTGAAGTTAAAATGTCTTGATGGATTTTTTTGTTACAAACACACAGCATACATTTATATTAATTGATGGACAGGAGTCTTGTAGATTACAGTGATCATTTATTAGCTGTCTGAACTCTCATTCTGATGGCACCCATTCACTGCAGAGGATCTAAGTGTTGTAATGCCAAATTAATGCAAGTGATATAATGAAAAATAGTAAGTACATTTTCAGCAAATTTTCATTTTTGGGTGAACTATTCCTTTAAAGTACTGCAGCTTAGCATACTAGAAAAAAACACTGGAAAAAAGTGTGCAGCACGTACAATGAATTGTCTTGAACTAAATACGATATTTTCACAGACAAACAAACACAACAATAAGGGAGAACTTGTTTTGAAGTAGTAAAATGTGGCATTTTACTTTGCGTGGCAGTGACACGGTTTGGCCGGGGTTTCGAATTACCACTGCTCGTTTGAAGAGGGCAAGGAAACTGATAGTAAGGAAGCAAACGTCGGTGTCGGTGCAGACGGGCCCCTGAGAGCCACACATCTGAAGCGGCCTCGTACTTCCCCACCCCACTCAAATTCACCCCCCACCCGAGACCCTTCTGCAAGTCCTTCCAAGAGAAACACACAAGGAACCTGATCTTCAAATGAGTCGGACCGCAAGCTAGCACGAAGGCAGGGGACACAGCCTAAGACTGCAATTAACAACCAAGTGTTCTTGTAGCAAAAAGCACCGTGCAAAATCTGCTGTAGGATTGGAATACTTTTTAGGAAGTGTGTAACTATATACCATGTGAACTCCATGTAGTAATTATGAGAAGTGTATTCAACAGAAACCTCGAGGCGAGGGTATTAATGCAGGCTTTCCATTACATGTCCTGCGGAGCACTGCAACAGAAAGAAAACATTCATGCAAATGGGGAGGTGGAAGAAGTAAAAGAAAAAGAGAAAGAGATAGAAAAACATCCTAGAGCGCAGCATGTTTTGCTTCAGGATCCAGACTTCACATTGGACATCAAGGTGGTAACCCAATATAGTAACAATTATTGTACCAAAAAAAAAATAAAAAAGGCACCATTCTTTATCGAAATTGAATAAACTCCAGTTAAATTTCTGGATTTGCACTGATTTTTTATTACGGTAGTAACAAAAAAATAAAAATAAAAAGTAAGTGGAATTGCAATGTGATTTTAAGGAAGCAGAATTAAAAACATAAATGTACATAAATTGTATTTTTTTTAAATTATAAATATAAAGTTTATCAAGAGCCTTGTTTGAAAATTTTGAAGAGTTTTATTAGCCTCACAGACAAACATCCTTCAATTTAATTGAATTTCTAACTCATGAATTCAATTTTTTCAATTCTGAAATTTGTCCAATCCTGCTATGAAACTAAAAGTTTCCCTTAATAAATGAAGTATTTATTTATGAAACTAAAACTAGATATTTCTAGATACCTTATATAAGACTTATAGACTTATTATAAGATATATATAAGACTTATAGATAACTTCCCATAAATAAATAATAACCCTCAAACCAATATGGCTGCTAAGTGCTACAGAAATGTTTATACTTTGTCCAGGAATATGGGTATTTAATCATAGGAAAAAAAATCTGTCCGTATGGATTTAGCGTGTCCTCCTCACCTGAGCATGTGAGCTGCACTGAAAACCACATCAAATTCTTCACTGTCCAACTGGGCGGCTTTCTCTGCCATTTCAGCGGCCTTCAAAAGCCGCGACTCCTCCAGCAAAAACTGACCTGAGGAAAAAAAAAAAGCGGGGGAATTTCATTTTATATTTGCTTTTACTCCCTCGGAAAGACAAATGTGAAATATTTCCTTTGGCTGTGGGATGGATAGTTTGGTCTGCCCTCTCAATGAATCTGTGAAACACGAGATAGCAAGGGCGCTGCACACCGCGCGAACCATCTGACAGACCATTTGTCCAATTGAGATTTCTCCGATAGGCATGTTTCCGTGACAAATTAAATGCTTACTCCTGTAAGGTTGTGGAAAGGGGACTGACTGGGATCTCAAACCTCTGCAGTATCGTTGCTAGAGGCATCAGTCAAGACTGAAGTGGAATAAATAGCCTGTTGCTATTTGCCGAAATGGCTCTCCACACTTCTGAACACTGCTGGGCCAAAACCAAACATTTTTTTCCCAAACAGAAATGACCAAAGTAGAAATCTAAGAAGCGATGTAATCCAAAATGAAGATAGCTAGAACGCTGTCATTGATTATGGTTTTTTTGGGATGCCACAAATAGTTTTATACAAATATTAAAAAAATCTGGCACAAAGCAGAGTCTTTCTCCCCATGGTAAATGACAGTGGCGGTCTATCATGTGAAACGGAAAATACTAAGAAGCAGACACATTCTCTGATACAGTGGTTATGCACTAGAGAACAATAGAAGGAAATACAAGATCATCCTTATGGCCTTTGGACAGTACGTGTTCTGAAGATGTCTGATCAGACACGTACTAAATTATATTACGCAGATGCCTTGGCAGCGATCGAGTGGAAAACATATTGTTGGGGTTAGCCTGTGATGCTGTGTTTATCTGGACTAAATCCATGCATGGAAGCATCCAGGGACAGGTCAACCATAAAAATCTAGGATCTGAGGAAAAGCATGGAAGACTCATTTGTCGAGACAAAAAAAAAAAAAAGCATTATTAGGATCTTAAATTAAAAAACAAAAACAACTTTTACATTAAATTGTACTTACATTTTAAGAATGAAAACTAAAACTGTTGATAAAATATGACAGCATACTGTACAATAATATAATAATGCATTTAAAATATTGTTAAATGTTTCAACATTTTGGCTATTACAGTATGACAGTTTTGTTCTTGTCATTTTTCACATTTCAACTTGAAAAATTACATGCGTCGTGGTACTCGTGAACACGCGTCGAAGACTGATACAGAAGAGAAGAAATCATTGAATAAAGTAATTATTTTTGTTTTCTTGGCGCACAAAAGGTATTCTCATAGCTTCATAAAATTACAGTTGAACCATTGATGTCACATGGACTATTTTAATGATGTCCTTACTACATTTCTGGGCCTTGAATGTGTCAGTTGTATTGCTGTCTATGCAGGGTCAGAAAGCTCTCGGATTTCATCAAAAATACCTTAATTTGTGTTCCGAAGATGAACGAAGGTTTGACGGGTTTGGAACGACATGAGGGCGAGTAATTAATGACAGAATTTTCATTTTTGGGTGAAATATCCCTTTAACACTGAAAATAATGATGCGATGCACAAAAAGAATTATCTTTAGAAAAAGTGTTGAAACAAAAAAAGAGATAGATAAAAAAATCCCTGTGAAGGAAACTGAGCTCCAATAATCTGAGTCTCAGTTGGAGAAAATGGCCACAGGCTATAATTTGGCTAAATCACATTCATGCAGACACACATGAAAACTCGTATGCTTTTTCCTTAGAGAAATAAGGCCTCGTTATCTCTCTCTGCTCGCTGAGGCGTGGGTGGTTTCAGTGGAATAACATCTGTATACCAGGTTCGCTTCAGATAACACCGAAACAATGACTTCCTGCACGGCACCATCTATCTTGCTGCGAAAAAGCCTACAAATGTAACCTCAATTACAAGACAAACGTCAGCTAAAGAGCTAAATGCGAACAATTATGGCCAATATGGAGTTGAGGAGAAACCGCACAAGCTAGAGCAGATGCAATGTGTGGATTCATATACTGTACCTCATTATCTTTGCATTACTGGATGACTAGCTAATGTCGTTTCAGCCCATGTGTGCAGGTTGAGGAGAAATAAAATAAAGTAATACCAACCATAATGCATATAGCAGTTCCCTTTAGTGGGATCGAGCTCGATCGCCTTGAGAAAGAACTTCTCCGCTTCCGTTTTCTGACCCTGATATGAAAACAAACAAAGCATATCAGGAATTTCTTCAGGGTGAGGTTTTCATTTCATTTTTAACCTTTGACCTGATATATAATGTTCACTAGAGCAACAGGAAATGTGTTTAGCTGCTATAATTGCACACGCTGACTACATTATTCCAAGAGTTATCTTTAAATAAAAAATAAATAACAGACAAAATCAACAACAACAAAAAGTTTTCCATTATAGTTAATATAGCACACAAAGTTCACAAAATAAAATACTATTTTATATTTAATGAAATGGGATTGCATGCATGCATGATAACTGTATAGTATGCAACTGAATGAATAAATAAATATATAAATAAACAAACAAACAAAATTTTTTATTTTATTAGGCAAAAAGAAAGAGACAGCTGAATGATAAGAGAAAAAAAATTATCGAAAGAGTATTTAGTGATCATTATACAAAAATATTCCAAAGAACCGAGTGATAAAAACTGAATACATCTCCAGTGTATCTTAAAACCTGAAGAATTCATACTGGTTCCAGTCTGAGATGTATTATCATACCCTGTTCTCACTTGATTAACCGTGCATGGATTTATCTGCAGACCAGATGCAAAACAGTGATATATTTTTATTTACACTGTATAATTTAAATCCCCAGCGCAGCGATGTGTAACTTTAAATCAATGCATTGCACTCACAGCGATGCCTACACTTGATAGAGCCAGTGCTGTTTAATGTTAGACATGGATGTTAACAAACTTACACCATGTCAAGAGTGTGAGAAAAATAAAGAAACAGTCACTTGGAACACTTGACCTGTATAGTTTATATGCAATGGGGGGAAAAAAGGTCAGAGTAAAGTTCAGTCTGAAGATTTTTTTAATGTTTTGAAAGAAGTGTCTTATGCTCACCATAGCTACATTTAGTTGATCAAAAACACAGTAAAAACTGTAACATTGTGAAATATTATTACAATTTAAAATAACTTTTACTTTTTAAATATATTTAAAATTTATTGTATTCATGTGATGGCAAAACTGAATTTACTCCAATCTTCAGAGTCACACGATCCTTCAGAAATCATTCTAATATGCTGTTTTGCTGCTCAAGAAACATTTCCTATCCATATCAAACTAAATACTTTGATTGATTTGATATCCTTGCTGAATAAATGTATTGATTTCTATAAAACTGCAATCTTTTGAACGGTAGTGTATACCAAATATTTATACTTTGTGGTTTTGTTGCACATGAAACAATGCATGTCCTTACTTCAATAAGTAAAGATTCAGCACAAGGATAAGCTTTGTCAATTCCTGACAAACACATCTCAGTGTCATCCGCCGAAGTCGTGTTATCACTCTAAAGCAATATCCTGCTTCACCCCTTTCCTCTGAACACACACACACACACACACACCCCTGTGCTGGAACCCCGACCCCTTAATCTGAGCATGACATCAGAGAGACAACAGACACACTGCTGTTCCAATGTCTCTGTAGTGTTCGTCAACGGATTCTGAGCCTGATTAGTGATGGAAATGAGAGAATTCAGTAATGTAGCTGAAACACTCAAACACACACACACACACATCCCTGGGGTTGGGCTCTTTGACCCGGTGAGTTTGTGAAGGGAGGTCAGGGAAGGTCAGCACAGCAGGGGAAAGGACTGAGTTTCATCATGTCTCCCTCTTTTGACCCCTGACCGTGAAGATTTCCCTGTTCCCCACCTGGAAATGATGCCGGGACAATGTGATGCTGACAGGACGAACATTTTCTCATCGTTAATTTATATTTTTAGATGAATTAACCACATTGAGACGACAGTAAAGCCTTTTTTATTAATAATTCTATTTCAAATAAATGCTGTTCTTTGGAACTTTCTATTTATCAAATAATCCAAAAAAATGATTCTAAATTCACAATAAAAAAAAAAGAAAAAGACAAAAAACAGCACAACGTTGATAAGAAATGATTCTTGAGCACCAAATCTCATCACGTGAGGGATCACATAACACTGAAGAGTAGAGTAATGATGCTGAAAATTCAGCTTTGCCATCACAGGAAAAAAAATTACATTTTAAAATAGATTACAATAGAAATCTATTATTTTAAATTAGAATAATATTTCACAATATTTCTGTTTTTAACAAGACCGACAGCACTGGGATAGAAATATGTTGTATTATCTAAAGCAATTTTAAAGGGATGTTATAACTAGGGTTTGTCAATTTAACACTTTAATTCAGTGTAATTAATTTAAAAAAGCTATACAAAATGAAAGCAATTAATCATGCTATATAATTAATTGTAATTGTTTCTATAGAGTTTAATGCAGTTTAATACTGATGTACAAGTTTCATTTCTGATGGGAATTCTTTTAACAAACAATGATGTGAGTTTAATTAAATTAATTGGAATACTTAATTAACAACATTAAAGGGGTCATATGATGCAATTTCAAGTTTTCCTTTCTCTTTGGAGTGTTACAAGCGGTTCGTGAATAGATAAGATCCCTAAAGTTGCAAAGACTAAAGTCTCAAACCCAAAGAGATAAAAGTTAAGACTGGTCCACGCCCTCCTAAATTGCTCGTTTAAACACACCCCCACATGTCTACGTCACGATGTGGGAAGATTTGCATAACACCACCCAAATGTTCACGCAAAGAAAGAAGGAGTAACTTT
>NW_015658518.1:624897-629377 GCF_001515625.1 Sinocyclocheilus rhinocerous | reverse complement strand
CCGTTTGTTTCGTTGTGAAAGCGAAACTACTTTGTTTGGCCTTCCAAAAGAGGACACAACTAGAAATCAGTGGTTAAGTTGTATTTACAACACTGTTCCAGAACACTTCAACCCAAATATTCAGATGTGTGTAGTGCATTTTATGGAGGACTGTTTCCTGAAAGAGTCAACTACAATGCAGACTGTTCTGACTCACAGTCTGTAAGTACATTTTCATATTTAAAGAATTTGCCACTGATGATTCAAACGCGAGTTTTGGGCAGTGTAGAGTAGCGCTTGTTGTTTGTCATTTCTCCGATCACAAATGCAGACATGGTTTTATGTTTACGCGGCGCGATGCAAGTCATACTATCCTTCTAGTGAATCATGTCCACACTGGATGCAACAAATGCCTCGTTTATAATGGGTTTTAATGTTTTTGTCTCATCGCTCCGGCCGGGACAAGGCATCACAATATGGTAAGGGGCGTACCATTTGCGTCACACGCTTGAGGTATTCGGCCAATCATAACGCATTGGATAGCTGGCCAATCAGAGCACACCCCGCTTTTCAGACCGATGAGCTTTGTAAAAATCAACGCGTTTCAGAAAGGCGGGGCATAGAGGAGAAACAATAATGTACAGTATGTGGAAAATAATGTGTTTTTTGAACCTTAAACCACAAACACATTTCATTACACCAAATACACAAAATAATGTTCTTTTTAGCAACATCATATGACCCCTTTAAAAACCATTCAAAGTTTCATTCAACTGACAACCCAAATAATGAATGCTGCATGCAAATAAACTGCAAAGTCTACTTACAAAAGCACATCATTCACGAAACTTTTTCCTTTCATCCATTCAAGTTTATTCAAGGTCAGTGAACTGATCAAATCACTGCCCAGGCCCCCTCACCCCTGAGGAAGCTTTATTATCACCCAAAGGATTATGGGTACCCATGTTTTACTCTGTTTCTGCATTAAGCAAGCAGAAACCGCAAGGACCTGGGAGATTTGAGCTGAAAACTTTCTTCAAAATCAATACAGCTCTGAAGTGAAGACGACACTTTTTGAATTTGCTCTCACTTGAGTGAGTTTCATCACAGCAGTATGGCTCTGTGATGGATTGACTTTGTCTCTGGTGGACTGACTTGTTCTGGCCTCTTCCAATGGCTTCATTCAGGAAGTTTGTGTAGTTTACTTGCTTTCTTTGGTTACAGTGCGAGTCCCTGGATTGAGATGTTTGAGGACAGTGTGTCTTGGGGTTTTAGTCAACTGAGATGAGAAAAAGAAAGACAAAGAAAGAGAGGGACAGACACACAGAACCCTTTCATCTGACATTGCTTATTCTTGGCTGTGTGAAATGATGTAACTGGCATAAATGTGTGGTTAATATAAACTGTTTATGAAGAGTATGCTATAAATACTACACTGTTTTTGTTACTTGCACCAAGGTTTATGACACTGTCAAGAACACCTAAACAAACAAAATAAAAGCTAGATCAATTTTTTAAAAATGTTTTATAAAAAGAGCGTTTCATTGGTGATCTTTTCAAATTTGACCCATATTTGACCGATATGTACTGTATGTGTGTGTGTGTGAATAAATGCATTATTAAGGATGCATTATTTCAAATAAATGCAGTTATTAAGATCCTAAAAAAACTATTTTCACAAAAATATTTCACAAAATGCAGCACAACCGCTTTCAACATTGATATTAATAAATGTTCTTGAGCACCAAATCAGCATATTATACACTGAAGACTGCAGTAATGATGGTAAAAATTCAGAGTTGCCATAAAAGGAATAAATATTTAAAAATATGAAATATAAAAAAAAAAAACATATAACATATTTTAAAATGTTTTTAATGTATTTTTTTATCAAATAAATGCAGTGTTAGTAAGTGTAAGAGACTTCTTTTGAAAACATTAAAAAAAATCTTATGATATATTTATGATTTTACATTTTCTAGCCCTGTAGACATAGTTT
Organism: Sinocyclocheilus rhinocerous; assembly: GCF_001515625.1. Taxonomy (NCBI): domain Eukaryota; kingdom Metazoa; phylum Chordata; class Actinopteri; order Cypriniformes; family Cyprinidae; genus Sinocyclocheilus; species Sinocyclocheilus rhinocerous. Next base: position 627,399 of record NW_015658518.1, on the reverse strand, counting down.
TCTCTATGATAGCTTACCAAAAAGCCAGTAATGATGGGAAAAATTCAGAGTTGCCATAAAAGGAATAAATATTTAAAAATATGAAATATAAAAAAAAAACATATAACATATTTTAAAATATGTTTTTAATGTATTTTTGATCAAATTAATGCAGTGTTAGTAAGTGTAAGAGACTTATTTTGAAAACATTAATATATATATATATATATATATATATATGAAATAAGGATTTCATGCTCATCCAGGTTGCATTTATTCAATTATTTGTTACAGAAAAAAACAGTAGTATTGTGAAATATTATTAAAATTTAAAGTTTTAAGAAATCTGTTTAATATGTTTCAAGATTATTTCTTATCAAGGTGAATAGAAAGTTCAAACAAACAGTATTTATTTGTAATAGAAATCTTTCGCAATAATGTAAAAGTCTTCACTGTCACGTTTGATCAATTTAATTCATTTTTGCTGAATAAAAGTATTGATTAAAAACATTTCTGAAAAGTATTAAATTAATAAAAAATTAAGTGATAGATAGATAGATAGCTAGATAGATAGGCTAAGTTTTTATATTCATAACAAAAGCATTACTTGTCTCTTTAGATACATTTTTTTTTTAGTTTTGTGTAAGAGGATGCGTGTTATTTAATATAAAAAAAAAAAACATATAACATATTTTAAAATGTTTTTAATGTATTTTTTTATCAAATAAATGCAGTGTTAGTAAGTGTAAGAGACTTCTTTTGAAAACATTAAAAAAAATCTTATGATATATTTATGATTTTACATTTTCTAGCCCTGTAGACATAGTTTTCTCTATGATAGCTTACCAAAAAGCCACAAATTTAGATATTCTGATTCTGCTAATATATTTAAATACAGTATATAGATATTTTAGCTACTGCTTCATCTTTTTTTTTGTGACAGAGACAGATAACAAAGGACATTTTCTACATGAGCATGTCAAACTGCTACTTCACAGTACGATTATAAAAATAACTTTCGTCTTTAGAATGGCGTGCATTGATGAATCATTCACAATGAAAACAGGAATCCGTATTAAGAAAGTAAACAGGGTCAATGTTGACTTTAAACGATACTGCTACGTAGTGGAGATTCCATCACACCTCTCATCTGATTTTCCTGTCATCCTAACTTAATCATGAAGCTCCATTTCTGCTAGAAGCACAAACCCTCTTTCAAAAACACACTGCTTTCCTTGTACTGTCTGCTGAGCTTTCAAAGATGGTAAATTAAGACGGTCTGTATTTTCTTTACATAATCAGCTGGTGGTGGCCACATGAATGAGAAAGGCCTGAAGAGGACCATATGGCCAGAGTGGAAATGAAAGGAGACAGACACAGGTAAACCTGAGACAATCCGCTCCGCCGCAGAGCAGGAACTCTCAGAGCCATCGCCTCTCTCAACCCTTTTTAACACATCTTCTCTCTTATCTGTCCACACGGATTTCTGCTGAGTGGATTCAGACCCAGGGCATACGTGCGAGTAATTCAGCCTTCTGTTTTTAGCTGGTTCACTTTTTCAGTTTTAAGTTTCAAGATCAGAGAGAAAGAAAGAATGCGTTTGGTCTTAAGGGACGACTTCTCAGATTAGATTTATGGATAGAAAGGTTTCTTTATACTGTATAATGGTAGCTTCTCTTAGACATAGAAAGCTAATGTGTACTCAAGCTTTGTTATGCCTAAAGGGTATTTAACGTTCAAGAGAGAGTTTTGTCTTCCAAGACAATCATGTTTGAGTTACTAATTAGTCAATTAGCTAATGTCTCTGTGTTTTTGTCTATAAAAGACCCAGTCTTTTATTATATGGACTATTATGTTTTCTTCTGTGTTCCACAGCAGAGCAAAACTCATACAGGTTTAGAAAAACACAAGGGATCATAAGTTATGATTAATTTTCATTTAAGGATAAACTACTACTATTCTGACCTTGGGCGTCCTTTGCTTGTGTTGCAAACTTGAAACCTTTCGTTTACTAGACTAAATATTTAACAACTAGCCAACTCAATCCCTTATTCAGTCAGTGTCCATTAAAAAAGTGAGTTTACCGTCATTGCCAGGAGCTTGCCGTAAGTGAGGTGTGCAGGTATATGGTCTGGTTTGGCTCGGAGGGATTCCTTATACCAGTGTTCTGCCTCCGTCAGTTTGTTCAGCCTCATGTAGGCCTCTCCTGTGAGGGGACGAGACAGAGGTCAGGTCAACAGGTCAGAAGTTAAGGAAGCACATAACCACCCCACTCGCCGTGGTTTATCCCATAGCAGAAATAGAGGCAGGCAACTGAAAATGACCCACAAAAATTCAGACACTCGATGAAATGTGATGCTGGAGCCCTCCGTCCGTTTATGTAAAACGAGCACTGAGTGAAACCAACATTAAGTGATTGTTTACCGACCAGCGGACATTCAGTTATTTATTAAATTGTATTTGATTATTTATATTAGATAATTCTGCAATTTTTGCATTCGATAATAATAATTATATATATAT
>NW_015658518.1:588897-624887 GCF_001515625.1 Sinocyclocheilus rhinocerous | reverse complement strand
AGCTAGATAGATAGGCTAATTTTTTATAATCATAACAAAAGCATTACTTGTCTCTTTAGATACATTTTTTTTTTAGTTTTGTGTAAGAGGATGCGTGTTATTTTGCTATGTTCCATGCACTGCTCATTAAATTTGAATGATAGTAGAATACTGTCAAATCATAAAATTTTAACATTTTGTTCCCCTATTAATATTTTGTTAAATAAGAGATTACGTCCATATCCCTTGAATGGTTGTCCACCCTGTCATATTGGGGAATCCGCCCCTTTAAGAAAAGGCCATCCCCTTCAGTGACATCAAGACAACAGATTTTTTTGTCTCTTCAGTGGCGGGAATTTCAACGGCTGAGGTGAGTAAGTTGGTGACTTTTCAGTTGACAAATTTTCTTTGTATGAGTTTGCTTACTTGCTTTTCCAAAGCTTAACATGCCCACCCTTTCAGCATAAAATATGCCAGAAGTGATTAGAATACAGTATTTTCAAAATATGTAAGTTTAAATATACCAAATTCTCTTCAACAACCAGACTAACTATTTAGCTAATCACAGTTTGTTGTAAGCTAATATGCTAATTGAAGCTCAAAATGTCCACCCTGTCGGCCACTTAGACTCGATAGGGTGGATATACACATGACAGGGTGGACATAGCATTCATTTGTAGCTAATATTGCTAAAAACTAAAATGAATGGGGAGGGGTATATCAATGTGATTGAGGATGTAATTATATTATTTATTATTATATATATTTTTTTTCCAAAGTTGAATAAATGTTTCATTATCATATTTTGTCATGCTTTGTGTTTTCTGCATTATGTGTCCACCCCGTCATGTGCTGGTCCACCCTGTCATCTTGATATTTTACAATATGTTTCTCAGCTAATATGTTTCTATAGTACTTGAGTGTCTACTATTTATGACATGACATAAAGCGAATGGGAAATTAAAACCAACATTTTTGAGTATCGTGAGGGTTGAAAGGCATATGGTGATATTGACCCATGTATACTACTCTAAAAATACTGTCCTCCGGTCTTCAGCTCAGCAATTCAAAGCCATGCCTGTCCCAGTGCCAACCCTACTCTTATAAATCCAGACGTAAAAGCTGACTCCTCATGACACGAGTATAAACACACACTCCTATCCTTTAAACATCATCTAATACCTCAGCCAGCCTCCAGCTCCCCACCCACCTGCAATAACACACACGCTCCTCTCAGACAGATTATTACAGAAGAACCTATCACAGCTACTTCACTGAGATAACACAGCCTAAACAATGTTAATGTAATGTAATTAGAGCTAAAATAACATAAGCAGAGCATATGTGACTACACTGGGGTTTCACATGACCCACCAGTCTCAATACACGTCTGTCCACACCAATGTCAAATATAGGACACGTGGGTCATTAAAACAGCCTAAAGTCAAATAACGCTGGAATTTTCAGCTATTATTTTAAAGAGAAAAAAATGACATACTGCAGATGGCTCACTAATGACAGCTGGGAATGATGATGTCACACAAAACTCTCGCCATGTTTGTAAATTAACAAGAATATTGCTTTGGAAACGCAGATTTTGAAGAAATACAGAAAACTCTGACTCATTAAGCAAATCTTAAACAAACACAATTCCTCATTCGTCACACATTTGTTTTGTGCAATAGAAAAACATTGTTTCTGAAGAGTCCTAACAGTAAGAGTATGATCATGAATTTAGCAATGAAAAAAAATCTACTACACTATTCTAATACTTTTATTCAGCAATGCACTAAAGTGATCAAAAGTCACAGTAAAGACATTTATAATGTTACAAAAGATTTTGATTTTAAATAAATTCTATTCTTTTGAATGTTCTATTTCTCAAAGAATCCTGAAAAAAAATGTTTCTTGAGCATCAAATCAGCATATTATAATGATTTCTGAAGGATCATGTGGCTAATGGCTGCTGAAAATTCAACTTTGCATCATAAAGGAATAAATTACATTTTAAAGTATATTAAAATGGTTTTATTTTTTGATCAAATAAATGCAGCCTTGGTAAGATAGTTCTTACAAAAACATAAAAAAACTCCTACCTACCCCAAATTTGAATGGTAGTGTACAAAACATCCACATGCTGGTATATTTAGCAATTTAAAAGGATTGTTTAACAGATAAAATCTGACCTCCTCAGTCAAGCTGTATTTGGCTCAGTTGGTCAGAGGAGACAGCTGTCGATTTTGGCTGTTAGAATGAGCTCAATACAGTTGAAACAGTGACAACAAACAAAAGAACACAAACCCGAAAAATTAACAACAAATGAGCTTGGAAAGAAATGAACATGGGGAAAAAAGAATTACAGAAAAATAGTTAAGAGATAATTGTGAAAAAATGAGATGGGAGGGAAAGGCTGAAAGCTGTGGGTTGGTAAATGTGTTGCATAAGATATTAAAATCTAACAGTTTGCTCCCATGCTCTAAATAAAACAGAACGATTCTCACGCTCTCTGTATTGTACAAAGCCTCTAACTTATCTTGTTTGTGAAGCTGTTGACTCGATCTGACAAAATCGATTCTATATAGATCAAAAGAATGCTATGGAAGTGGGTTCAGCAGAAAAGGCACAATTACAATTACAGACCCACTGGTGAGACAAGATAAAAACAATATGGAGTTACAGTATGTAAGGAATAATGTACAGTAAGTCATTATTGCAAAATAAGACCGACAGTGAGGTCTTTTATCACCCTGAAGGGGTTTATTTTGCAATAATGGCCTGCTGACTGTACATGATCTCACTTATTATTACACAACTGCTTACCAAATAAATATACAGACATAAAATATTGATTTGAGGTGAAATTATTTTATGATCGTGTAGACAGCTTAACTAGCTTATCTTGTAGATTTTACTATCTTGTAGAGAGCTTAAAGTCTCTGCTAAGAAAAACAGTCCATTACATCACAGAAAACAATCAGCCTAGAAACAAAACAAACACTGCAACAATATTGACTTCAACATGAAACATTAGCATATTGCCCGCCTACTTGTTGGTCTTTTCCAGTTGGTCTGAATGAAGATGCAAATTCATTCTTTGCCACTAGGTGCAGCTTTTGGAGCCGTAAAAATAGCTGTTTCCCCGGTAACGGCTGTAAACAAAGCAGCACTGCGCTCACAAACGCTGCTTTATCAGGCATTACAGGCATGATGAAATGAAAATGAGACCAATCGACCAATCACCGCAGATTAGCGTCACGCAAAGTAGGGGTTTGGAAAAATGAATCGTTGAGCGAATCGTTTGGGAGTCGTTGAGCAAGTAAGGTAAAAATAAATGCATATTATAAGACAATGAAAGTGTTTTTTGACCTTGCATGAATGTCAACCTGTTGTTGGGGACTCCCAAAACCAAAATATGAACCTTTCATAACCCATAATAGGGGCACTTTAAATTCTTTTTATTTTTAACGATTTCTAAAATTTTTTTTGAAAGAAATTAATAGCTTTATTCATCAAGGATGTATTAAATTGATCAAAAGTGACTGTAAAGACATGTCACTTTACAAAAAAAGTATATTTCCAATAAATGTTTTTCTTTTGAACTTTCTATTCATCAAAGAATCCTGAAAAACTGCATCACAGTTTCCACAAAAATAATAAGCAACACTAATGTTTTCAACACTGATAATAATGTGAAATGTTTTTTGAGCTCTAAATCAGTATATTAAAATGATTTCTGAAGGATCATTTGACACTGAAGACTGGAGTAATGGAGCAATGGCTTTTTTTTATTTTTTTTATTACAGTCATACAAAAATATATCTGACACTGGAACAAAGCATTCTAGACAGCGTCAAACTTACCCATCATATTATAAAGGCTCTGTGGGGCAAACTGCCTGGGCATCTTCTGAATCGCTTCTTTATATACAGATATGGCCTCCTAAAAACAGAATACACCATTAATTCATAAAAAGTCACAATTGTAAGCATAACAAAGTACTCAGACTAAAAGTTTATTCATTCCAAGCCTTAATTTTCACAAAGAAAACAAGCCAATTAAATCAAGTTCAAGAGTCTGAAATATAACATTTTGATGATCGTTCTTTTCACTTTATATAATTTCTGGGAAACCAATTTGAAAACGGTCAGAAATTATACATTTCATGGTTAAAGCATTGGTCTGAAAAGTTGTGGTGTGAAAACTGATTTTTATACTTTCGTAACCTCAGATTTGGTGTGTACAGAATTGAAATCTAAAGGCTTTAACTGTGCTGGAGAGTGTCTCACCTCCTGGTGGCCCTGCTCATGAAGAAGCTTTCCCAGGTTATACAGGCAGCTGGTGACTGAGCTCTTATGTGCATGAGGATCCTTCAGGTTTTCATCTGGGATATCGGCACAAGTGACAAAAGTGCGCTTGGCCTCTTCTAGACGGCCCTGGTTCATCAGGACAATCCCTGTGTTCAAGTAGGCAGCTGAAAGAGAGAGGAAAGGGTGTATATCAGTGCAAAAGGTAATGAGGCTTATTGAGGCTCAGAGAAAGACCTCCACTGGGGCTGCAGGAATTAACTAGTTGATTTATGAAGATCAGCGGCCTTGCAGTCTAGTCGATAAGGTGCCAATACATATTCACTATCCACCCGGCCAGAATCAAATCTAAATCAGCAGGGGAATATCCACTCCAGCTGCAGGCTCAATTCTGATGCTCTTAATAGACCATGCATACACACAGAACCACAGATTGAAATGAGTTTATATCACAGGACGGGACAATCTATCAGGACTCCTGCAGCAGGGACTAGTAGACATCCATCGCTCTCCTCAGAGCTGCAATATGTGCGTGCTCTGATCTCAAACTATTACAGATCTCTTACAGATGTCTCACAACACATTAAATTGGGAGGAAATGCTACTGCACTAAAGTGGCATATGAGGAAAGTAGCGAGTGAGGAGATATTTTTGCTCTGAAATTCAGGGGTGAATTCTTTAAACTTTTGCACCAATGCAAAAATATGACTTTAATCATAATTCTTTATTTAATGGGTTATTATTACCATTTTATGTATTGAATACAAATTTTACTTATTTTATTCTTTTATTTTTTCTACTGTTTATGTAATATGTACTGTTTACTGTAATATGTACACTATATAAATGTATGCATATATGTCAAAAGTTTGGAATAATTTAAATAATTTTTTATGTTTTTGAAAGAAGTCTCTTATGCTCACCAAGGCTAACATTTAATGTACAGTACCAGTAAAAACAATAAAAGAAATATTAGTAAAAACAGTAAAATTGTGACATTATTACAATTTAAAATATCTGTTTTCTATTTTAATATACTTTAATTATAATGTACTTTATTCCTATGATGGCAAAGCCAAATTTTCAGCAGCCATTACTTCAGTATGCAGTGTTACATAATCCTGCAGAAGTCATTCTAATATGCTGATTTGCCAGTGAATTTATTATTAAAAATATTTAGTAATATTAATATTTACTCTTTTGTATTATTAAAAATGTATCTCCTACAAAATGTGGTACACTTGACCCTAAACCATCCTTATTATACACTGGCTGACCAGCTAGTTGATTCTGAATGACTTATACAGAATGTTTTACAGAATGTCCTTTTGTAAAGCAAAATTTGACTTAAAAATTCCCAGACCCCGCTGCACACATCATGATAATTGTCTCCCTGGGCAAATCTAGTCATTCAAGCAGAGTAGCAATAATTTCCTCCCATGACACTAAAAACAACATGGGAAATTCTATGAGAAACCTTAAAACGGCCAAAAATAGCACATGCATTTCATTTGGATAAGAGGCAAGCAAATGCATCCACACTGGGCCAAATAGTATAAAGGATTTTGGCCTGGATTCTTTTTTTCTGTTGAAATCGAATCAAACGTCAATCATTCCTTGACAAGAGTGGAAACAGAGCGACTGTGTAGGCCTGTGAATCATCATTATTTCTTTAATGTTGGACTTAGTTCGAACACACACACACACACCTTTTAATTTGCAGTTGCCTGGACACAGTGAAGACTGAGGCGGCTTGAAATTGTTCATAAAAAGAGGAGCTGTACTTACAAGCCAGCGTTGGCCTGCTCCCAATGGCCAGCTTATAGTAGTGGAGGGCCTCTGAGAATCTGTTGTTTTCCTGGAGCAACAGACCCCTGCAATCCAAAAGGAAGGAAAAATTAGAACATGAACAATTACAAAGTATGGGTAACACAATTAATTCAAATTAACAAAAAAAGGAAAAAGACAAAAAACAAACCATTCAATTAATTTCATTTATATCAACATTTTTTTCAGTGATATTTAATTAAGTTAAATAACTATGAAATCGACTTCCAGAGAATGAAAACAAACTCAAAGCCCTGAGTTTGTACTAAGATTACAAAGGCTAGTGGGAAGAAAAGTTATTTCCCAAATGCCCTGTAAGATTTTTTTAAATCAACTGGGCATATTTTAAATTGATGGACTAGCAACCTACAACATAAAAAGTCAAACCTGTTATTTTTTCAGAAAAATATGCAGTAAGAGACAAAAAAAACCCACACACTTAAAATAATTTAGTAATAAAATAAAATGATAATTATTATATTCACTCCATTTGCATTCAACTGTTCAATATTTAATGAAGTTAAATAACTTTGAAATCAACTTCCAGAGAACGAAAACAAACTCAAAGCCCTGTGTTTGTACTAATTTTACAGAAGCCTAATAGAGAAAAAAAAAAGGTTTCCCTGTAAGAATTATTCAGCAGGAACAAATGAACAGGAATGAAAACATTTTTTAAACAGGTAAAATTAGAAATTAGAATATAATAGTTTTAAATGATGAACAATTGAAATTTACTTTATGGTTTCCATGATAATTATTATTACAATTAATATAATGTTATTCATTGAAAAAGCATATGCAGGAAAACATCCCATGTATGACGTAGTGTGCAAAATCTATCACTCTAAACTCACTCACTGGGTACGCTCTTGTTGAAAAAATTAGATGCATCGAGAATCGTTTTGTAATCACATCACAACTCCCTGAATTAAAATCAAATCGAATTGTGAGGTGCCTAAGGATTCCCATCCCCACTGCTTAAATGGATAACGGAGAACAGCCCAAACGTGTGCGGTATATGAATTATGTATGAAGCGCCTTCATGCCCTGACTGTGGGGGTTAATGCGTCTAGTGGGTCCCTGACACCGTCCTCTGGAAGGCTGATGAATCTGGGGACAGTCATAGTCTGGCCTCTCAGGAGATTTCCTCAGCTTTACTAGGACAGATCAATAAAGTCAGCTGTTAGGAGGAAGTTCGCTCACTCACAGGTTATACAACATGTCAGCCATGTTCCTCCGGTAGTACAGAGCGTTCCTGTAGGCTCGCTCGGCCTCCACCACCTTTTAATAATTATATATATATATATATATATATATTTAACTTAACAAAATAGTTGTGGTCTGATTTTCATTTGGTCTGATTTTGTATCGTTTATAAAAATGGATGATTTTTTAAAAAGGCAAATTGTACCAGGTAGTCACAATGTTTCCACAACATTCTATTTCTGGTAAACCAAATATGTAAATTGTGTGTCCTTTCTTGTTACATTATTGGTGTCTTTGATATGGTCTCCAGAACGTTTCATAAAATTTCACAATGTTGCATTTTGGTTGGTTAGGTTACATCATAGCGCAACAGTGTGAAACTTTGCAAACGTTTTGCGCTTCCAAGTCACATAGTAAACTGGATACAGAATCTGAAATTCATAAAGGCTTATGAGAGGTACAAGCAAGGAAAAAAAGTAAATTACATTATAATAATGCAATTTTAGATGCTACTCATGCATAGTATCTGTGCCATGAAAGGGGCGAGAATACCACAGCCTGTAAAATTGGATCACCAGAGGTAATTACAAAGTCATATTGATGCAGTCTGGCTTGATAAATGATTTAAATTAAATTGTGACAATCAATTTGAGAGATTTAACAAATAAAGATAACTAGCTGTCGTTAATAGATGAATCAGAGAGGATGATAATTTAACAGTTCAGTGGCTCTGCTCCATACACAAAATGAATTTGATGCATGAATCTATGTGACTGATAAACTGGGGGAAATTCTAATGATTCTAATGCATTAAATCATCATTTTGTGCTTACAATTAATTAAGCAATATTCACTGTGCTAATGGAACTTAGTACTTAAAAAGGAATTTGTGATTTTGTTTTTTATGTCAGTGCACACTTTGTAAATGTCAATATCACTTACCTAAAAATTATCTAAGTAAATGTTTTAGATTTAAATTTAAATATTTGAGCCATAGACCAAAAATGAGTACAGAAATGAAGAGAGGCTGAGGAAACTTGATACATAAACCCTCAAACTAGGGATGTTCATTTTATCCTTTCTAATTTAATTAAATTCTAATTTAAAATAATCTTGTCGGTTAACGGTTAATAATCAGTTAACGAGCGTCGGTTGTCGGTTAGGAAAAATAACCGAAATGAACATCCCTACCTCAAACCTCAAAACTTTTCATGATCAGCAACTTCCATGTTTGGTTTGCAGCAGCATTTGTGGGGAAAAGAATGATTGCAACACATCCTGCTGTCACCCTTAAGTTAAGTAACACTTAACATCGCCTAGTTGTAGTGTAGATGAATTGGAATATGACTTTGGGTAACTAAATATTACAATATGGCTGCATAAACAAGAATTACACTCCCAATATCTTGCAGGGTTTTATAGTTAACTAAAACCAGAAAATAACATTTTGTTACCTGTAATTTAAACGTTAACTGAAATAAAATATTAAAGGGGTCATATGATGCGATTTCAAGTTTTCCTTTCTCTTTGGAGTGTTACAAGCTGATTGTGCATAGATAAGATCCCTGAAGTTGCAAAGACTAAAGTCTCAAAACCAAAGAGATATTCTTTATCAAAGTTAAGACTCTGCCACGCCCCCTAAAACGGCTCATTCTAACACGCCTCCACATATCTACCTCACTATGTGGAAATATTTGCATAATGATTCCAAATGTGCACGCAAAGAAAGAAGGCGTGGTTTCAGTAAGAAAACGAAGCGTTTGAGAGAGGCGGGGCATAGAGGACCTACAATAATGTACAGTATTTGAAAAATAATGTTTTTTGAACATTAAAGCATATCAACATATTCTGTTACACCAAATACACAAAATAATGATCTTTAAAAAAAGCATCATATGACCCCTTTAAATAAATATAAAATTAAAAAATGAATAAAATCTATGAAGACACATTAAAATATATACAAATGACAAAACACAAATTTACTAAAACTTAAAAATTAAATGAAAAAGTACAAAACTCAAAACATTCAAAATATTACTAAAAACTAAAATATTATTTCAATTATACTAAAATAACACTGGAAAATAGGTAGAAATGTCATTCAATACAGGGGAGGAAGAATCTCCTGAATTACTTGGACTATGTTAAATGATATAAGTAGCTGAAATGAGCAAAAATGTCAGGGCATGTCAAATTATCTCAAGGGCCCCAAAATCAACTCAGACCCCAGAGGGTTGAAATTACCTTTAGCAGGGTTCACAGATATCCCTGACTTGTATAGCATCTCCTCATTCTGCCAGTCACGGTTCCTCAACACTGTCTTAATCCCAAAAAGAAGGACCAGGGCTGCTGAGCAGCCTAGCACCAAAGTTCTGGAGGACTTCCTCCTCAATCTGACATATAAAGCTCTCATCCCCACTGCTACCAACAGGCAGAAGCCCATACTAGGGATGTACAGTACTCGCTCCGCCACCACGAAGCCTACATAGAAGAATAGGTTGGTGGCAGGGATAAAGGGAATGGCCAGCAGACCCAATGAGAAGACCACCAAACTCTCTGTGGTGGGCAAAGACGATGAATAGTGTTTTGCAGTACCATTTGTTCCATTCATCTGCACGGAGTTTGAGTAAAAAGTTGAGTGTTCATAATCAGAGCTACAACTGTGTCCGTTTGTGGACTTCCCGTTTGCTACATGATGTGCTTTCCCATTGGTCTCCTTGCTTTTGGTTGGGTAATGGCAAAGCCCAAACCATGCCAGCGCTAGAAGCGAGGTGTAGAAGGCCACGGTGTGGAGGTTTCGCCAATCTGCAAGGCTCCGCACAAGAGGCAGAGTATCCATTGACCAATCAAAACTTAGCATGTCAGGGCACAGGAGGAGCCAAACGTTCATTGTAGGGAGAAAAAAGAATGTTAGCGTCCTAGTTAGGAAACAAGGACAGTCTGCTGCAGGGTTGTCCGAGTTGGAGAAGTTCGGAGGTTTGTTTCCCATCCAGTAAAGACGGCAAGCCAAAAGGATGACACCCCAGAAGCCCAGCAGAAAAATGCTCAACAGCAAGTGCAGGTTCTTCTTCTGAGAAACAAAAACAGAGAAAAACAACATCAATCAAAAGACAAAATTACTGGGATTTCAAAGAGGATACAGCAGAATCAAACATATTCAAATTCATAAAATAAATTAGGCTGGGCAAATCCAACCTACTGTACATCATACAAAAATGGAACTTGATTTCATTTAGAAAAAAAAAATAGATGGGTATTCAATAAAAAACATAATATAGCCATAACATAATATACCAATAACACAATATACATAATATAAACCAAAAATAAATAAATAAATAAAATAAAACAAACAAAACTATCAAAAACAAAGACAAACAAAACTCAGCAAAGCAAAGCAAAAGTAAAGAAAACCAAACGAAATGACAATGAACCACAAACAAAACAAAAAAACACAACAAAATGAAAAAGCAAAGCAAAGCAAAACAAATCAAATCAAAGCAGAGCGAAACAAATCAAAGCGAAGCAAAACAAATCAAAGTGAAGCAAAACAAAACAAAAATAAAACCAAAACAAAACAAACTAAAACATTTTCAGCAGCTGACTGGAATATTTCAAAAAGGATATGGCAGAATCTTTTTTTTTTTTTTATCTGTATGGCTTTAGGTTTTTCAAATCCTTGTGCTTACATCTGAACCAGGTTTTATTACCAATACCAAGATTGACCAATAAGCCAAAAAATTCCAACTGCATTAAATATTATATAAAAAAATGAGAAAAAAGGCAACAGACCCAACAGTAAGTAAATTGAGACCGGAAAAACAAACACTGGAGCACAATCTGGAACACAAGCAGCCTTCATGAGCAATTTGTTGGAGTCTTAAGAGTTGTTCAATACATACTGTACCACATGCACATACTACGGTTTCATTGTGACATCAAACCTTGCGAGGCCTGTGATGGTTAACGAGAATCAGCCCTTTGCATCTCCAGTCACTGCAAACAATTTAAACTCTTGGCCAAATGTAGACACACATTTTCCACATTTTTCAGAGGCCAAAATAATAAATGTAGCGTCACTGACTGCTGGTCAGCTTGACGTCACAACACAGATCCAACAGTAAGTAAATTGAGACCGGAAAAACAAACACTGGAGCACAATCTGGAACACAAGCAGCCTTCATGAGCAATTTGTTGGAGTCTTAAGAGTTGTTCAATACATACTGTACCACATGCACATACTACGGTTTCATTGTGACATCAAACCTTGCGAGGCCTGTGATGGTTAACGAGAATCAGCCCTTTGCATCTCCAGTCACTGCAAACAATTTAAACTCTTGGCCAAATGTAGACACACATTTTCCACATTTTTCAGAGAGGCCAGAATAATAAACGTAGCGTCACTGACTGCTGGTCAGCTTGACGTCACAACACAAGGCAGCGCCGCATTCATCTCGGTCTCATACAGCCGGCTTTTACAGACTTTATAAAATAAACAAGATATGGCCTCATAAAGGTGCCAATCCATCATACTGCAGCGCTGATATTAAACACTCCAGCATGAAAATTATTTCAGAGTATTTATGGAGTGTTTGAATATTTTACATGTTAAGTAAAAGGAGGGGATATTGACCAGTTGCTGGTAGAGCAGCTGCAAAGTTCAGTACGCCTTCCTTTTCGTGTTGATTTTGGATCGTGGATACCCTCAAGCAATTTTATGACTTCCTCCAAACACGGAACTCACTCGGTACTGACGGCACATGGAAATACAAATGGAAATGTTAGGCAGGATGTTAACACTGCTTAAAAAGCAGAATACAAGTGAAGGAAGTCAGAGAAATGACAGAAATCATATGTCTTGTAGCATTCATCCCTATTCACTTTAAATGTAAGGAAAAGAACAGAAAAAAAAAATCTCATTTTGTATTCCACTGGTTTGGAACAATGTAAGTAAATCATGAAAATTTTCATTTTTATTTCATAACCCTTACAGGATGTTATGTACATTTGGAAAACACTCATATTAAAGATTAATGTTGGAAAGCTTTCCCTAATGATTGTTTGTGAACCATTTTGTCAGTCTATAACACCATTTATTGCAACTTACAGCAAAATACTCCTCTTCCCAGCTGACTCACTAACAGAATGAATGTGAGACAGTGAGTATGTGTTCTGCATTAATGTCCAGCTGCTTTATACAGTATAGATTTTTTGTCCTGGTTTTGGTCATCTCTGGTTTAGACAAAGAGCACATTTTTACTCACAGGGGAAATGTCTGTAACAGGCCACTTCCCATGTAATCATGTTATGTAGCACAGATGTATAGAGCATGTCCTGAATGACATAACCTTTACCGTAAGACCTGACAGGCACACAGCTCTGAATCTGTGATAGAAAGAGCCACGTGCCACCAAGAGACAAATAAAAATGTTAAAACATTTTTTTTGTTTAAAGATATTGTTTTATTTTTTTACTGAATGAATACTTAAAACAAAAAAATATATAATGACTAATATGTTTAGAAATGTACTTTTTGGTGTGAAAGAATTTTATATTTTTTATTTTGTATATTTTTTAAATAAAAAAATACATTTGACTGAAAAAAAAAAAAAAACTAAAATTAAATACTAAATAAAAAGTAATTAAAGTCTGTAAGTTAGGCATAAAGTGCTCATATATTAAAGCTTCACTTGAACTTTGTTTTGTAGATAATTGCAGTTTTAAGTATGCTTTTTTATTTTGTTGTTGCAAACAACAGTGTTGAGGCCATTGTAATATCTGCACATAATTGCATAGACAATTGTAACGGGTCGTCTTATATTTATTCAACCATCACTAGTTGTCTTCACACAGAAAAGACTGTGATGATTCTCACGGACAGCTGACTGACAACAAGATGCCTGCTATGTTTCATGAAAACGTCAACGACGACTTTCATGCAGCATTTTATTGGTACAAAATACAAAGCTGTAAGCTCAAAGCTGTTTTTGCTGCCTTGCAAGCTCTGCTATTTCCTTTTGGTTACACTTGAAAGTCCTCACATACTTCACTACATCTGTAGTACAGAGGCAGTTCCTGTCCCTAATTAGTGAACTACACCAGAATTTTAATTTAAATTTTTTTGTCTGTAAATTATTTTTCTCACTAAATGAATAAATACAGACAAAAAAACCCAGACAAATAAAATAAAATAAAATCTACATGAGAGCTATTTAAAATGTAAGCTTGTTCTTTTGTTTTGCAGCACACTTAAAGAAAACTATGCCTGTAAGACATATCAATCTGTCACCAATTAAAGTCTTGGACAACGTCAAGTTAATAACCTGCGTCTCTCAGTTCCTGTGACATCTGTTTAAGTTTACTGACCGAAGGCATGATGGGCGCATTAACGATCGCGAAAGATGAATACTACAACAATAGCTTGAACACATATAAAATCAGTGCAGATAGAAATTAACATAATAAATATTTAAATGAATAAAAATGGTTTGCATGATAAATATTTATAAGATCTGAAAGTGCTTTGATTCCGTGCATACAGTACAGCTGGCCGTTTCAGGGGGAGCGTGCACATCCCAGCGGAGTGAACTGTAGGCTGAAGGGAAGAGGTCGTAAAGGGACCGTCCCACAGGGGTCTTGAAGCAGCAGGCTACAGAGGCCGAGCGGAACGGTCCGACTGAAGAGAAACACAGAACTAGTTTGAGGCAGGTCTAAACTGCATTGGTATGAAGGTCACAAATGCCCACATACTGAATAGCTCTAAAATGAAAATTAGTTAGAAGAAAATACTACAGTAAGTAAGTAAGAGCTTTCTGAAATTAGCAATTAAAAATGTTCTCGAATAAACAATTCGGTAATGATTCTTAAACTACCAATATTGATAATTTAATCCATGCCTTTTCATGGGTTAATAATTTTGCTGAAAAAAACATTAAGCATCAACTATGAAAACAGAAATGAGGATTGACTGATTATGTTTTTTCCACATATAAATGTGAAATAAATAAAAAAATCATTTTAATAATATAAATAATTGAAAGTCCTCACATACTTCACTACATCTGTAGTACAGAGGCAGTTCCTGTCCCTAATTAGTGAACTACACCAGTAAGAGAGCGACGATCACACAGTATATAGGCATAATTACATCCTTGGAGTCAAAGAATTCATACCAGGAAAAAGGCTTTCAAAATGTCTTCACATCTAATGACACCTCTCTCCTGAATGTTTCTCTTCATAGATATGGGATTTTCAAAGGGGCCAGGAGAGCTTTGGGGTGATGTCTCACCATCTTCATCTAGCACTGAAGGATTGTGAATTCAAACGGATTAAAGTACGAGAGACATTCATACATTTCAACAGGTATAAATCTCTGCAAATAAGTGCGGTGATGTGGACGCATCTGTCATTTTAGTGCACATACGAGCAAATGACTGAACTCCACATGACCCTGTCAGCCAATCTCACCAAAAGCCTGTAAATATGGGCTGTTTCTTGCGCACACACATATAAATATATAAATAAATAAAAACTCGACTCAATACAAATTATCGGTGGTCTAACGGAGCTTAAGCTCAGTGGGGGTGAGACGGCGCGAGTGAGACGGATTGCGGAGGCTGAAGATGTGTCAGTGAGGTCATGCGGGAGTGTGAATGCTTGCACACAGGATTCTCGCTGGATTTATGAGGCGGCTGCAGGTTTGGGACTGCACAGGCTCTCGAGAACCAGCAGGAGTTTTTAGTACTTGCAGGTTTGGAGCCAAAACACATAGACCCTGGGATTTGTGTAGGTTTCAATCTGTGTGTGTGTGTGTGTGTGTATGTGCTCTCAGAAGATACTATGCATGTACAAAATACTATATTTCAAAATGAAATCAAAATTGTGTTCCTGGTAAGGTTATTATCATTAGACTGTGTTAATGGAAATAAAGCTAAAATAAAATCTAAATATCAGATTAAACAAACAAGTAAAATTGAAATAAAACTGAAATAAATACACACACACACACGTTTACAAAAGCACAAACAAAATGACTAAAAATTAAGTGCACAACACACACACACACTTACAAAAGTACAAATGAAATGACTAAAAAAAACTAAAATTAAAATGTAAAATATAAAAAAAGTGAATGAAATTTTTTTTCAAAACTATAAATGTTTTTAATACCACAGATTACTGATATTATGTATAATTCATAATTCAAAAACAGCTTATTTTCAAATTATTTCATCAAAATGTAAATACTTTCTCTGCCTTTGACACTTGTTTTAAGTTCACACAGTTTTTGTTGTATGGGTGATGTAAGATATGTATTTTAACACACTGATCTTACAAAACACAACTTATGAGTACATAATTACATAAATCATCATAATCATAATTATGTACATAATCAGTGCATAAAATCAAACTGTCTTCATAATATTTAATCAAAATAATAAACTTGATTTCCACTGAAATTTTCTTTTTCCACTTTCCTTTCTGTTCTCATTCATGTCAAAAAAGCATGAACTACTGGATAACGGTAACCAATTTTTTTTTGGCTAGTTGCACATTTTCGCAAACCTACATTCAGGTATAGTATGGAATGCAAACTTTTCATGATTCCTGATTAGTATGGAATGCAAACTTTTCATGATTCCTGATTAATTTACTTATATAATTTAGTCCCAGTGGATAAAGTATCACTAAAATCCCATTTCACTCTAAAATAAGCCACATTACTCAATTAAAAAAACCTTCCAAAACACGGTTTCATGTTAACTTTTCTATTTGGGAAAAATCTTCCAATTCTCACAACAAGACACCGCATTTGAGAAAGCAGGAATGTGTTTGCCTCATTGTATCTGAAGTGTACTTGATGCACAATGCTGGACTAAATGTGGCAGCGTTTAACCAAGCGAAAACGTCCTCAGGCTGTGTGGAAAAAAACAGAAGAGAGAATTTAAAAACACAAACACATAGTAAAACTCTTTTATTCACACTACCTGGCCATCAGACAAACAACAATTGTCACTTCTAGTCTGCGTAGTATCTGGCACCGTGTAAAACACAGTGGACTTACTTAACCGCATCCATGTGTGCACACCGAAGACGTTGCTATTTGAATGTCTACGCAGAGACGTGTCACCGTAAAAGAATGGACTCTAAACACTATCACACAGTAAAAAGAAATCAATTCTCTGTATGCTATGTTCATCTTCCTGAAGCGGCATTCGCTTCTCTAGAGCTTAAGCAGAAGAATAGAACAAGACACAAAGACAGAAAACCAACTAGAAAGGAAGAACAAAATCTGATAACATCAAACCCTTAGAGAACGACCACCAGTCACAGATGGAGAGAGATTTTAGTGCTTGGCTCAATCTCCATCATCTCCCACATAAACAAGAAGTGTCCATCTTTATAATACGGCCTACGTTTTCAATGTCAGGCCTTCTGCAGCCCAATGTGGAATATAGCTTTTGTCTTTTTTTTTGTCTATAATCCAGTTTGTCTCGAAATAAGTGGTTTAACACTGCCTGGTAGGGGAGATGGAGGCTTTCTCCATTCCTCCCATTGTCAGTTCCTCTCCATCAGTTTGAAATGAAACTACTAGAAACAGGCATATGAGGATAACATCCATGGAGATAAAGCACACAACAGACCAATTCAAAAGAAAAGTGAAAGGAAGAAAATCATTTTTGGCAGCAATTTTTTCCAGGACATTTGGGATAGAAAGAAGCTTGCCAAAAATTCAATAAGCTCTGGATTCTGTCTCAAAAATGCATTTTTTTTTTCTATTTTACGAGATTTACTAAATGAGAAAGGTAAAAAAAAGTCATTGTTACTTTTCTCAAACTATGTATGTTTTGTGCACCAAAAAAGTTTGGTAATTAGTCGATATATTTTTTAATGTTACCACTACTTTCATGGCTGTTATTAAAATTATATATTTAAAAAATCATATATAATTTAAAACATTGAAATATGTAAATAAACGATATCTGTTTTGTATACAAAAATATACCCAGTTTTGTACATCAAAAAACAGAAATAAATAATAACAAAATAATAAAATTAAATTAAAACAAAATAAAATATATACTGTGCATTTCTAATCCTTGAGTGTCTCAACTATGATGCATGATTAATTTTCTGTTTGCATTTGTAATATTTTAAACAGATTTAATATTCAAACGGAGAGGAGTATGCCTTGATGTAGCACTTAAATTATGCAAAAAAAACAAAAAACAAAAAATATGCCTGGAGGTTTTAATTTGCTGCTAAATGAAGGAGAACGCAATAATTACAAAACACCAGAATTACAAAAACTAAATTCATTAGAACTCTTATCTACTCCATCCACAGGTATGCTACAACCTAAATCAAAATCCTGCAATACCCAGCCGCTCAAACACATAACAAGCACATGACTGGAAAACATCTAAGCCATTCTGCCAGAGCAAACACCCTGTGAGATTTGCGCTTCAGCTTCAAGGAGCTGAATATTTGCTCTGAAACTGCTTTGAGCACAGTTATTAACGGATCAAGAAAAAACAGCCCAATAGCCAAGATGCCATATCCGGATTTAGCTTTTAAAATTCACTTAAACCAACAAGCCGCTCTCACATTATGTGCAGATTGCCCTTCTACCAGTGTTTTTAGCTTTCCTCAAAGTTTCAGAGTAAGGACTTTTCTCACAAGTCTGTCAGTGTTTCCATCTCCTGAATGCTAACGTGTGCCTCATCACTCTCGGATTTAACCTACATGACTGATAGAAGAGGGTGGTGTTAAATATTTGACTTTCCTTCATGAGTAAATTGGCTGTGACCATGAGGGATTTGGGGAGAGCAGAGTCGACGGATAAAAGCCATCCGAGTCTGCACTTAGTAATCCGCTGCTCTTAATGAGATTTTTCAAATGAATCTGCAACTTTGGGCCTGAAGACAAATGTAGAGCTACAGGAGATGATTTACTTAGCTCAGCCTCAGACGACAAACCTCCAAGCACTGCCGTTAAAGATTCATGGAGCCAATGTCTGACCTTACAACAATTTCTACATTCAAATTTTTGATGTATACCATTTATAATCTTAAGGTAAATCATCTTGAAAATGATCTTAAAATATATATAGAAGGAAAATGACTGGGATAAAGACACAAACCAGCAGTTTCTGCCTGAGAGCTACTGTAAGTCTGGAAGATGTGACCTGACCATTAAAAACAGTAGGGTTGTGACGGTGAGGAAATTTTCCCACCGGTTAATCGACGTGTGACAACACCGGTAATACCGGTATCACCGTGGGGGCGGGGGCGTTCCCTCTTTTCCTCGCTTTCCTTTGCTTTTAAATGGCTTGTAAAAGCGGCGTGCACATTTTACTTTCACTTTCAAACAGCGACAATTCAGCGTAAAGCAATTGTTCATTTTTAGTTCGTTTGAATTTTCCCTATTTTCCTCGCTTTCCTTCGCTTTGAAATAGCTTAAAAGCCCGCGTTCAGTTTTTAATTGTAGTGTCTGTTCTTTTACTGAACTAAATGATTTTTATTACTATAAAAAAATCTAACCGACGGTGGGGGTCGGTGCCGCGGTGGGCAAGTTGCGGCTTAACACCGGTATCACTGTCAGCACCGTCTATCAATGGCTTGTAAAAGCGGCGTGCACATTTTACTTTCACTTTCAAACAGCGACAATTCAGCGTAAAGCAATTGTTCATTTTTAGTTCTTTGAATTTTCCCTCTTTTTCTCTCTTTCCTTCGCTTTTAAGTAGCTTAAAAGCGCCGTGCGCATTTTACTTTCACTTACGATTAGGGGTCGGTGCCGCGGTGGGCAAGTTGCGGCTTAACACCGGTATCACTGTCAGCACCGTCTATCGCGGCAAGCCTATTAAACAGCAGTGGAAAATAGGTTTAATTTTAATTGGCTAAATCAGATCAGTTTTGGAACAAATTAGCAAATGATATTTAGAATAAAAAGGAAAACAATTAGAAACTCAGTGCAACATACTGGATAATGTGCACTAACCACTAGGCCACAGCTCTGTGACTTTCAGTTTTTTAACAGTTTTGTGACAGGCCATCAGCAATTTGGCAAAGAAAGGCAACAGCAAAGATAAACAGGAATTACATTTACTGGAGAGACATTTATTGCAGCAGAAGCTGAGATAAGATAAATAAAATAAATATGAGGGACCGAAACGTCACACAACACACAAAGAGAAAGCAAGCAAGAATGCAAGATGCTATCCAATGTTCAATTGAAATCAGACAACCAATAACTATTTAAATGTTTTGTCTAAATATGATTATGGTGGGGAAACAGCCTTGGAATTGTCTTTTAGCACAAAAAGAAGGCGATATAATGCCAGAGCATTATTATGTCTCACTCTCAGCAAATTCTCCATGAGCCACAGCTATGGAATCAGCAGAGGAACCCACACTCCAGCATTTTCTTAGCTTGAAATTTGACAAATTAGACTTTTATAAGGCCTGTAATACTGCATTACTTATACTGCTGCTCTACTTACAGAAACTAGAACGCAAGATCTTAACTAAACAACCGCAAATAAATGACAGCTACTACACCACAAACTTCCCACTTACAACATTTAAAATGATTTACAACTTAACATTCTTCCAGTATCAGTTTGATTAACCTGATTGACACTTAACAAAACCCCTTAAATTCCTTTACTTACCCTCTTTAATTAGTGTCTTAATTTAGATAAACATTAATCAATGAAAAGTAATAGTAAAAAAAAAATTCTAATAAAATAAAATAAAATAGCAATGTTTGTTTGGCCTTGGTTTGGTGAGACGTTTGAAGATTTCCATACTTGAAGATGTGCCAGTGTTCCAGATGGCCGCAGTCCTACAGTAATCATTCCAGCTCAAACGGGAATGTGCTCAGATAAGCTGGTACTACTGATACGCCAAGTGTAACAAACTTCATAATCAAACGGCAAACAGATATCTAAATTCTCAAGGTGAATGTTTGAGTTCTTTTTTGCCCTGCTGTGAAATGCTAAGCAGAACAGAAATGCAGTACTTGCAAAAGAATGAGGAAAATAATAAAGGATGATTAGGATATGAAGATTTATCACAAGAAAGTAATAATCTTTGAATTGCAGGTATAGAGTCACGCAGAGCTCGCCTTCAAGCCGATGCGAATATGAAACGTTATATTTAACAAATAAAGAGAGACATTTATTACCTAGCAAGGCCATAACTGTGGAAAGCACAAAGGGGATCAAAAAGTTGAAGATGAAATTATTTTGGCCTTGGGTTTGCTTGCTTTCTAAACTGTTCTTGGTATTTCAGCCAGGTCAGCAGTCCGATTTGATCATAGACGGAGAAGAATGACATTTGAAGGATTTTTAGGCCTATGTGCCAATGTATTCGAGTTTTCCAGGGTAGCCAAAAGAAATGCCTTGCAGCTATGCATCACCATTTCCCAAAAATATAAAGCTTAACCACAAAAGAGGAAAATCTGAAATGTAAATAAAGTGATGAGATTGAGAAACCTCAATCTATTCAAACTCAAAATTGCTCCCTGTGAAAAATTTATTGAGTGCAGCCACAGAGAGACCTCCTAGCATAAACTTCTGCTTCCTAAATCGCTGTTGTTTATTTAGCCTGAATGGTTCGGCGAGCATGTTTGTGTGTCCACAATCCTCAGTGGCAGCTACAAGATATTGATTCATCCCTTTTAGAGGTCACTAAGGTCAAGGAGAACTTTCTGCAAAAAAAAAAAAAACACCAAATTAATGGACCACGTGACCCCAGTCCACTCTGAAAATGACAACTCTAGCATATTAAGCCACATACTTAGGCCCCGTCCACACGGAGACGCGTTTAGCTGTATATGTATATATACCGCGCGCAAGGTTTATGCGCATAGTACAAGTCTTCTTCTCCGTTTTTAGTGTGTCTCTGTGGCAAAATTACAGCTCCACATACTGGTCTGGCATGTAAACTACATCGTTTTGTGGTTTCGTGTGGACGCAGATATTTCTTGAGACGAGGGGAAAAAAAAAGATCGGATAGGGAAAGCTCTGGCTTCGTGTGGACGTAGCCTTAGGCTGGACACGTTTCCAAAATGGCATTTGAGTTAAAATTATCAACACAAGACATCTGTGATTTCATGTACTGATTTGAATGGGATTGAGATTTCTGTAGTCATATTTTTAAAATTGATGGTTCATCCAAAAAATAAAATTGTGTAGCATTTTCTTTATTTTGTAGAACAAAAGAGGGCATTTTATTTAATTTAATTTTTTTTTCTGTTATTGGGTGCCATTGTTGTTTTGGACCCCTTTGACTTTCAATAAATCTTCATATTCCACAGAAGAAAGATAATCATACAAGTGTGGAATTTTATAAGTGTGAGTACAAGAGATGAAAAGTTAAATTTTTGGGAGAACTATCCTTTTAATGTGGGATTTATGAAAGGTCACATACTCTGAATATGAACATAAATGTGACTACAACATTACATATTTAATTAAAAGTATTAATTAAGATGAAGAACAACAGAGGTCAAAATGAATGAGAAGTGTAAAAAATACATATAAAGCGCTATATTTTATAGCAATATGGATGAGATTGTGGCTGGCATACCCTGTCAAATGCTGCTTTATGGAGCTCAACAGCTCTGAACGGCTCTAGCCCAAGCTGTGATATAAACGAACGCTATTGGCTATTTTAAAAAGGGACGGGCTGCTTGATATATCCCGCCCTGTCTTCCTGTTTCAGTTAAAATGACGTCAACACAGAGTAACGCTGTGTGTTTCTAAGCATTTCAGGGGACCTTTAACTAACCTTATCTCCTCAGGTAAAACTACTTTCGGGCTTTTTGCAGCTTCACAACTTAGCACTTTCAGTAAGGCAGAGTTTGGATGGACTGTGGTGTGGAGTGAGACCTCCTGTGCACCGTCAGCAGAGCTCTCCGAAACTAATAATGTGAAACGAACATGGACTTGTGATTTTGCTGTGTAGGTTATAATGTCTTCCAGCCTTGTCGCTGCATTAACGTATAGCAAATCCACGGCTGTTTACACTGGCTGCGCTTGACCAAAGAAAACATGTTGGATGTGATTGAGTGCCATATGACAAGCTGTGGTATATGGCAGCCTGTTTGTGTACATGCATGTGGCCACCTTGAGGTCATACTGTGCTTTACTCTATGTTCCCAGCAACTGTTTCTTAGCACTAAGTACATATAAAGAACCTGAACATGCTAAAAGTTCCCATAAGACATAGCTTTAAAAGCCTTTCTAAGGAAATTATGGATTCCTGAACACCACACTCCATCTTCAGCCAGACCAGTGCTGGACCGGAGGGGACAGGCAACAATAAATTAACCAGTCAGCAGCTACAACCCAAACAAAGGCTTATTTCGGCCCACGGTTTACATTAGGGCTTACAGTACAAAGACTTCTGCCTCTGAGACTCATCCTGTGAGACACAAAACAAGACTCAATCTGGCTATATTTATACTATTAACCATGTAAGACTGCCTTTTTTAAATACAATGGAAGTGGATGGAGACCACTGACAACTGTGGTCACCATTTACATTCAATAATATGGGAAAAAAGCAGGTCATACAGGTTTGGAATAACATGCAAGTGATGAGAGAATATTAATTTTTGTGAACTATTCCTTTCACCAACTAGTGTTTTGTATAGAAGTTAAGGATTGAAAATCAAAATAAAACTCTGAAGATATGTAAAATGCACTTATTTATTTTCAATGGGTATTGAAACCCACTGAAATAATCAAGATTTCTGTGCGATGCTATTATAACATTACTGTATATAATTAAGGGAAGGGGTCACTTAATGTGAGCATCATTACCTCATCATTACCCAGAAAACTGGAAAAAGTTCAGAATCAATAATGAATCTGGAACAAGAAATTTCAGTATTTGACAAGGGATTCGTGCAGGATTAAAATCCGTAAGTAAAACTGTGCAACAGAAATGTACTCCTCAGAGACAACTAGTCCAAGTCTGTAATTAAAAAAACACTATATTTGGAAATTATAAGCAGCAAGAGAAAAGCAAAATAAAAGAGCAACTCCTGCTTCTGTGGGCAAATGTCTGCCAAAAAGATACGGAGAGAGAAAACAAAAATAAAAATATAAATGAGGCAGAGACTATTATTGGAAATGGAAAAGAGTGTGGGAATAATAAATCCTTTCACAGCTTTTTTTTTTTGTTGTTGTTTTTGGTGGTGTTTTCCTGCATTCTTGGCTTCCTCTCTGAGCATCTTAGCTTGTTACAGCCTCTGCAGATTTCATCTAAACTACTAACAAATAATACAAGAGAGCTTTACGCTGAGGTTTGGGCGAACTATTCTGTATGTGTTCAAGCATACTTCTAAGAAATGATATTCATCTCACATTGTTCTCATTTTGTCATGTGTGCTACATTGCTGCTGAATTACAGCTAAATCAGAAAGACAGCTCTACAGTACAAAAACATCACAGCGCTGAAATACAGCTAAAGTGGCAACCAACTCTGACATTACAGAAAAATGGAGTCGTTCCACTCTAAACAATATTAGCATTCATGTCATGAGTAGATGCTTCATGGTTCTGCTGCAGCACTTTAATAACTCCAGTGTGCTACAACAAAGACATGCGAAATGGACCAAGATTAGGCCTACTCACAACATACAGAATACTGCACAGTAAAAAAAGATCTACTGAGGAAAGTTGCAATGAAAATAGACATTTTGAGTGTTCTCAACAAATTTCTTAATTTTTTTGACTAAATGTTGTTTTCGGATTGGATCAAGTCAGAAGCGGATCTTCGTAACCAAATTTGTAAACAAAAATCAAGCTAAATGAAAGATTCTGCTTGGCAACTGCAGAAGCTTCCTCTTTATTACATATGGTTTTATGAAGTGGTACAGAAGCAAGCGATTGGGACACGTCCACAAAACTCAAAAGACTATAATAATGCTGTGAGAACTAGAGAAGGGCTGGAGAAAGATGAGAGAAAACAGCTGTAGAGAATACAACCTCTTCTTGTGCACATTAGCATAAACAACTAAATATACACATGTGAAATGAAAAAGAGTAGGTTTACCCCGCAGACGTCCCTGTGATCATTAATCACACTGTTTAAACTGCCTCTTTATGATAATGAACACAAATTCATATTTCTCCTCTCCCTCTTGGTTTTATAGAAATGAGTGCTTAGCGTAGCTAAGAGATCTGTGGAGCCCTTAGAAAAAAAGGCCTTAATCTGAACCTTTAGCAATCATTAAATGAAACCTTTTAGTTTACACACTCAAAGTTCACTTAGGTTAGATCATAGGTGGTTTCTTTAAATTACAGAGAGCTGATTGCTGCTGCAGTGATGAAGGTCTTTGTATTAAAGGGGACATCAAATTGAAAACCAGGATTCATTTTGCTCATTTGAAATGAAATAGTTCGCAATTACTATGTAGCAATACATAGACTTTTAGAACTCAAAACTTCCTCCCCATGCACCCCAGATGCTTTTATGGAAATTAAAAAGGTCATTTAGAATTCATTACAGTTGGAATCTATAATAACTCTAATAAACAATTTGTACAGTGCAGTATAAGCGCTAATTTTTAAGTGCAGTATAATCGCTAATTTTTAATTCCAGTGATATTTACAGTCATTCAATTGTATTATGTACACAACCAGTCAAAAGTTTGGAAAAATTAAGATTTTTAAAATCTCTAAAGCTCACCAATGCTGCATTTATTTAATCAAAAGTACAGTAAAAATGTTAATACCATGAAATATGATTATACACTTTAAAATAACATATTTCTATTTTAATATCTTTTAAAATGTCATTTATCCCTGTGATGCAAAGCTGAATTTTCAGCATCATTACTCCAGTCATCAGTGTCACGTGATCCTTCAGAAATCATTCTAATATGCCGATTTGTTGGTCAAATATTATATATATCAAGGTAAGGTGGGAAATGGTAATGTACAACAACATTGTTTTTGTTGTGCAAGAACCTTGACTAACATTATAAGTGGATTTTAGGGGGAAAAATAAAATGCTACAAAAGTGCAGCATGTGGCCCCTTTACGAGTAAACAAATTCCTAAAAGCAGTTTTAAGCCAGACAAAAAAAGCAAACTAAAGTGCAACCCCCGGACATGTTTCCCTTGAATGCAGCCAAATGGATGCATGGTTCAACGATCGTGCCATTTAGCTAAAGCAAGAAATGTAAAATGGCAGCACCGCCTCAGGAGGACTGTGCATCTTCAGGAAGATGCTGCGTGTGAGAAGTGCCCTTTAAAACGCCACCTCAAGGACCATCTGGATTTGCAGAGCAATGCAGCACACGATCAATAAAGATAGAAACATTTCACAGCAAACATCACATCAGCATGGCCTTGATTCTTCGCGCAGGTCTTTAGATGAAGGTCACAAATCTAATTTCGACCTCCAGATGCTCTGCTCGCTGAACGAGTAATTACATGAGTGGGCGAGACGGCTGAGCATAATGCTAATTGATAATTAGGGAGTGAGAAATTATGAGCAGAAACAATAAAATGAGCTAATCTGCAAGTAATTTATTTGCAGTCGCTAGTTTAATAAGATACTCCTCTGGTAGGAGATAAATAGCTTTTTGCTATAGTAGTTTATCATATTCTTTCAGAAATAAACACATTATAAATTCTGTGCATGCATTACAGAAAAAATTTGATTTGAAGTCA
The DNA here is from genome assembly GCF_001515625.1 of Sinocyclocheilus rhinocerous. Lineage (NCBI taxonomy): Eukaryota > Metazoa > Chordata > Actinopteri > Cypriniformes > Cyprinidae > Sinocyclocheilus > Sinocyclocheilus rhinocerous. The sequence continues at coordinate 598,872 of NW_015658518.1, read as the reverse complement.
CTGGATTTTCTGTGATTTTGTGTTTTAGAGTACAAAAACCTAAACAAATTTTTTCCCTCCGTCATAACAAAGCCAATGCTATATTATGTGTTTATTGCAACACTGAATAAGTTCATTCAAAGGTGAAGCAAGCGCGTCAGATATCCAGGTCAGCCAAAACCAATCACATGATCATATGTATCATACTAGATATCTCCAAATTATCAACGGATCATCTACACTGCTGTGTGTTTGTGTGGGAAGAGCGAGTCTCGTGCTTCCAGATGCATTAACTCGAGTCTGAGGGTAGACAGCAGAGGAGAGAGCCGCTCAGACACAGTAACCACAGAGCACTATATATAGAGGAGCTGTGACAGATCACTGGATCTGAGCGCTCTTACGCACAACTCTGGGAAAAACAAACAATGAAGCCTTGCAATGCTTTTCACGCATCTCTCTGCAAACTAAACAGCAGCTGAAAATACAAATTAAAACCGACAAGGAAAAGGCAGAGATACAGGACACATTTTCACATGTACAAAATAAATACTTGTAATATCTCAAACTCTCTGCTTTCACATCTCACATATAAAATAAAATAAAATACATTTTAAAATAAAATAAAATAATAAAATAAAATAAAAAATTAAATACATATGCAACATTATTATTAAATTGCTCCACTTCTGAAGATACTTTGGTTATTTTGGATGACATCCCTATAAGTTTACTGCAACCCCTGAAGCCTTAAAACATAAATATAATAATAATTATTATTATTACAAAAAAAAAAAATATATATATATTATTATTATTATCAGTAAAACAAATTTACAATATTATATTAAAATATTTATACAAATATTAACTGTATTATTATTGCTATTAAAAATATTTTTATAAAAATTTGAAACAAACAAACAAATAAATAAATCTCTCACTGGGGATTAACTAATGTTTGTTCAAATATAGATATTAAAACTAAACTGATGTTTCAACTCTTGTACAGATGAGTCCAAACAATGTGGCGATGGCACTGGAGAGTCCAGTACCCCCTCTAGTCTCAGACTCCACCCTTTTATGCTGATCTGATCTGTTTGCTGTGTGTTAGGGAAATTTAAATGCATTTGGATCTTTTCGCACATTGTCTTCATCTCTGCAATTCCTGTCTCTTAAATGTCACAGGTAGTGCTGGATAGTTCTCTCTTTTGAAAGAAGTGTGAAAGAGTGAGGGCAAAGGGTGATATGCCTATATGCACAGATATATGCATACAGAGAGCATATCATCTTATTTAATTCAAATTCCAATTTGATGTAAAAAGAGACCAGAAAACAAGACAAAAACAGACAAAAGAATTCAATACAATTGTGCTCCTGGTGGGCAGGTGCTCCTGTATGGGATGATGCCTACAGAGCATCACTTCATCATACACTGACAGAAGGCAATAGAGCATACGCATACCATCTGCGTGTGTGTATGTGCATACGTGTCCATGTGTACACACAAGGCCATGTCATGAATTCACACCTGTTCCCTTAAACACAGCCACACACACCCAGAGCTGAACTTAACGCATGCTTCATTGACATACCAGGGCTTCCTTCCAACTGAACCACCCACACGCTAAACCACTTGACTTATCGAATACCACAATGCTCTTACGGGAAAAAGATGGTAAAAACATGCCTAATTAAAGCATAATTCTCATTGCCTTTACTTGGTGATGGTGAAGTCAAAATGACTTTTCATTGATTTTCTTAGTGGTTTTAGAATAGTTTTTTAATAAAAATGTATTTTTTGATACATGTAATCAGACTTTTTTTTAACAATATTATGATATAACTGGTTTATGGAAGCCCATTTCTGCCACATATGGAAAAACATTATTTTTTTCATACATCATAACTATGAGATAAAAAAAAGTAAAAATTACTACATACCAAGTCATAATTATGAGATCCAAAGCCAAAATTCTGACATGTTGAAATTCTGAGATAAATCAAATTTTCATGTCATAATCAACTTAATGTAAAACTGACTTAGAATTTTTACATTTTAATCTCAGAATTATGACTTAGTATCTCATTTTCAAATGTAAATCTCATAATTATGACAATCATAATTAAGAGAATAAAACATCAAAATTATGACAAGTCAATTATCTCAATGTTGACGCTTTAATCTCATAATTGACTTGGTCATAATTATGAGATTAAAATTCAAAATTTAGATATTTAGCATCTCGAATTCACCTTTAAATCTCATAATTTTGACTTAGTCTCTCAATTTCAACTTTAAATCTCATAATTATGACTAAGTATCTACATTTCAATTTTAAATGTCAATTTTGATTTAGTATCTCAATTTCAACTTTAAATCTCATAATTATGACCATGCATCTAAAATTTGCGACTCATGCCATATTTGACTTTTTATCTCAGAATTTTGACTTTTTAATCACATAATGGCTTAGTGTCTCATATTTCATCTCTTTTTTTAAATATATAAATATTTTATCTCATAATTATAACCTTAATATCTCATAATTTTGACTTTGACTATCACCCACTATTTCACATGTTGCATATATTATTTACAGTATATACTAAACTGTATACTTGTCATTGATGTTTTACAACTGCACTATGAAATAGTTGTTTTTCATATTTCTCTATGACTGGATGATTTGACTCCTAACAAATTTTGCATACTAAATCAACAATGCACTGAATTATAACACAAATATAAAAAGATGAAGAACTGATAAACTCTTTTCTTTTGTATTGCACAAAGCCATGCAAATTATGTCACAATGCTCCTCACACGTTTACTTTATTAGCTTACCAACAATGCTGTTTGTACTGTGGAAAAACGGCAGAATTGCCAAGTCCTCAGGAAAGACATTTTACAGCTTAATGCTGATGAATAAACATTGTGATCTCATTCTGAAAGGTGCGTTTGCCAAACGTGGTGCGCTAATTGTATCTAACTTCAGTATCTGTTACTGAAAATGAGCCTATTAACTTGTTCCAGAAAATGAGCTAATAAAACGGCATTTTCCACATAAAGATAAACTGATTACACCATAAATGCAATTGCTGCCAGTGCCAACAATGCTATATGTGAGTGCTAAACGTTAAAAACCTACATTCATTGTAACACAGATTGGACCTGCTCTAAAAATTCATTTCATTTTAGACTAAAGGTTACAGATAAAGTTTGAAAATCCACGTCAATCTGCGAGTATTCAATGTAAAACATCTCAGCAAGCATACTTTGATTGGCCGTGAGCGTGGAGGCTTTTTTTAAAAGGGTGAGCAATGACCAAAAGCATCCTAGAGCTCTACCAGGACTCTCAATAAAAATCCCCCAAGAGCTTTGGAGGGAGATGCTGCCAAAGGCGCTTAGATCGCAGCTCCCTGAAAATGAGCCTATTAACTTGTTCCAGAAAATGAGCTAATAAAATGGCATTTTCCACAAAGATAAACTGATTACACCATAAATGCAATTGCTGCCGGTGCCAACAATGCTATATGTGAGTGCTAAACGTTAAAAACCTACATTCATTGTAACGCAGATTGGACCTGCTCTAAAAATTCATTTAATTTTAGACTAAAGGTTACAGATAAAGTTTGAAAATCCACGTCAATCTGCGAGTATTCAATGTAAAACATCTCAGCAAGCATACTTTGATTGGCCGTGAGCGTGGAGGCTTTTTTTAAAAGGGTGAGCAATGACCAAAAGCATCCTAGAGCTCTACCAGGACTCTCAATAAAAATCCCCCAAGAGCTTTGGAGGGAGATGCTGCCAAAGGCGCTTAGATCGCAGCTCCCTGTTAACTCAACATGTGCTTATGCACTTAACTCATTCTCTGTCTTTCTCATGTACTCCTTTCATTTATTTATTTTCTCCATTTGAAAACATTAGACCTTCTACATTTATTTTGCTTATTGTTAATATTAGTGTTGCTGCTGATGCTTTAAATAAAATGTTTTTTTTATTGTAATATGAAGATTAAATTTAACATGAAGGACTGGTAATTTTCAACACTTTTTTTTAAAGATTGCTGAAAGGAGGAAAAAACAAAGTGAAGTATGGACTTACTTCACTCAGTCATTTATTTACTTTATAACAGTAAATAAATATCGGTTCTGCATATCGGTTATCGGGCACATAAACACGCAAATAATTGGTATCGTATCGGTTATAAAATATCAATATCGGTCGATCACTATTCTAAAGCACCATAGCATATTTCCTATATTTACTTATCCTACTGTTGGCTTAGCAACATGATATTGTCAAACTCTATTGGAATCAAATGATTTGAGTCAAATATCCCACATGGAGCACTATTTGTGTGCCACACAGACATGCTGCCTATTCAAACAGTGTTTGAATTTTGTGTTTTTGTGAATTTTGTGTGAAACAGTGTTTCAAATTGGTCATTTAGGAGGCTCCATGATTATGATGCAAACAGTCAATCAGCTCATAAGGTTTTAAAACAGAGCTTTAAATTACTTCCAACATGCCAGAAGTACATAAGTAAAATGCTACCCAAAATTGCCTGTAAATGCAAGTGTGATTTTTCTCAACAATAATGCCTTAATAAAGCCTCAAAAACAGAGAAGAATACAACTGTTTGCAGTGGTAATGGAATCACGGTTCTAATGGAAAGAGAGGAAAGAACTCATTATGCATTCACAGCAGATCAGTCTGTCTGGCTATCATTACGACGGTGAGACAGCAGAGGTGTGAGGAATGTGTAGCCAGACCATTACACTCCGATCCAGGCAAAAGAGCGTTAGCATGTGAATGATTATAATGATATGGAAAAAGACTTTGTGACACTGGGTTACAATTTAAGAGAATAAAAAAATGCTCCTAGAAGTTAAGGTCGGATGACTATTTTTCTCACCATTTTTGAATTGGCTGAAGAAAAATAGCCATGCCGTTATAACCGAACCCAGCTTAGGTAATACAGCTATCAAACTTATTTCACAAGAGTCAGGTGAATTTTAAAGCTGGAAATGAGCATTATTGAGGGATGCATATGCATGATATATCAGCACCATATTGGATATTAAGATTTTCTCATTTATCTATATTTGTCGTTACTGGCTGATGTTGAATATTTAATTGTAAATGTTCATTTAAAGTATATTTTTACATACAGATTACCTTGTTGTTATCTAAAACACATGTACATTTTTCAATTATGCAATGTTGTGATGCCTAAATTCACAAACAATCAATTTTAGTTTTTCACCTTTAATTAGTTTAGACACCAAAGTACTATTATAGTACATTTTACTTAATATTATTTCAGTTTTTCTACCTCAAAATTTAATGTTTAATACACTGTTACATTATTTCTTTGTAATTCTAATAGTAAAAATTTGTTTGTACACCTTTTTTTCAGTGTATAAATGTTCAAATCATCCATTTATCTATCACACAAACCGTAAAAATAATTAACAGCTTATCGGTATTGTCCAGAACTTTAATATTGTGTGTCCTTAACATAATTGTCCACAACGTCATCATGTGGTTATGTTATGAAAACCACAATCTTTTTTGCCTTGAAGTGACATTTTCAGATGAAGAACCAACAAACAATATCGCATATTAAACAGACTGAACTTCCATTTCTTAAAGCCTCATTTTTAAACATCAAATTAAATGTGGCATCCAAGAGAAGACTGGAAATAAATTGAGTATTCTGAGCAGACCAGGGAGATTCTAAGAAACACTTTAATGCAGTTTAGAAGCCTCACAACGACCAGACCCTCTTAAACTTGAGATAATTGAATCGAATGCACCATCTATCTCCATAAGTGATCGTCCTGAATCCAGCTGCCCAGAGAGCATTTACTTATAGCAGACATTATGATTTAGCATTGATATAAAGCTATTGGATGATGTCATAAACTGCATACCACAATCAGATAAGCGGCCCAATTTACGATCACATCGCTATTCTCATACAAGCCTACACATTTAATATGGATGGACGAGGAGTGGCCATTAATATGTCTCTATGCCTCATACATTAAGCAAGTCCACAGACCAAATGTACAGCACCAGGCAAAGAGAATTATAGACGTGTTTATTATGCCACATTGACGAATGCGCTCTAACATCTAAACGCTGGTGCTTTTTAGTTTATTCCTCCACGTTTAGTTTATCGTCTCATTATAGCGAATGAGTCTTCAGGCCCTTGGATGTACGAAGCAGTTTGTCTCCTCGCTAAAACCCATCCAGCTTTCATCTCTGGAATTATCGCCGCCTGGCAGATGAGAGGTATTTGTCCTTGGGCTTGCGGATCGTAGACGTCTTGATGCTTATATGTTTACATAGTAATTCTGGCTTCCCCTTCGACTCTACTTTACGCTAAGCTGCCGTAAGTCAGAGTGACACAGTCTCTCCTCAAAGAGGAAAATCTGGAATTATTTGCCTCTGACAACGTGCTAATACTGTTGAACTGGATGACAGCAATGTGAAAACACAGCCGGGCCCTGATGCAGAAAGGATATGTGAAGCACATGGGCTCGCGGACAAACGAATGCTCTCTGACACTCTGTGGAGCAAAGCATTTCTACTCTACGGCTTAATATAGTTAAAATGACAGCTGGGGCTGATAGAAGAGCTGATGATTGATGAGGAGATGGTCAATCAGAGCACAGAGAGCTGTCAGATATGAGAGATCATGCTCTTTTGTCACCTACAGGCCAGACTTCCCAGGCTGAAGTGATGTGCCATCATAGGGCCTGTCTGCTGTAGTCTATGAAGAAGCCAGAGGCAGACAGCATCACAGACTGGCCTCCCTCTGACATGTCACAGGCCATTGTGATGAGAAGAGAAGCAGCACTGGTTCAAAATACACTTGTAGGCGCAAACCATACAAGAATGTACATTGTCAGAAAATTTAAGGGCCAAAATTGCCTTTTTTAAGGAGCATTTCTTTCATTATGAGCACGATTTTTTTCTCTAACACACATAAAATGCACATCATCCATTTATTTTAAATACATTTTGAAAAGAATAAATGATGTAATCTCAATCTAAACAGCTACCTATAGGTGCTGGAAGGTAGAAGATAATATTGAAATTGGCTTATACAAAAAGCAATAGGCCTAATTATTTTCATGTTATGGCCGATAACCAATATTATTTTGTATTGTAAAAAATATACTACTATTTTGTCTAAATGGATAAGAAAATAATTTATGCATCACACAATTTTCAGTTACAGATTGAAAAATGTATGATTGTTGTATATTTGTTTATGTAACAGTATTATTAAATTATTAAAGATTAACTTTAAAGGGATAGCTCACCCAAAAATGGAAATTCTGTCATCATATTCTCAACCTTCAGCTGTTTTTTTTTAATTAAGCAAACAAAGCAATACAGACAGATAAACAAGGAAAAAACAGGTAAATACCTAGAGAATGCAAACCTTGAGCTATTACAAACTTGTAGGAGTTTAATTTTTCTGCTAAACACAAAAGAAGACATTTTGAAGAATGTTGGTAGCCAAACAGTTGCAGGTAGCCATTGACTTCCATAGTAGGGAAGAAAATACTATGGAAATCAATGGCTACCAGCAACTGTATACTTACCAAAATTCTTCAAAATATCTTGTTTTTTACATTAAAAAAAAAAAAAATGAAAAAAAAAAAAATGAACTCATACAGGTTTGGAACAACACAAGGGTGAGTAAACATGACAAAATTTTAATTTTATCCTTTTAAATGAGCGTTACATGAAAGAAAATGAAACAAAATGAAATTTTCTTACAAAATGAAAGAAACAGGCATGGGCAATTAAATAATCAATAGCGACCAATATATTTTTAATATCAACAGTTACAATAAAAAAGTAGTTTTTTATTGTAGTTTATTATTTCTGATGAACATGAATGCAAACATTAATTAGATTCGATTTATTCGAGAGAGAGAAAAAAAAAAAAAACTTTACACTCCGGCATGTGAGTTCAATGGGTCTGTAATTCTCAGTCCCATTTGTGCACACGTCAATTTCGTGTGTGCTGACTGGCTGATGGTTATGAATGTCAGTGTGTTTTGACGGTCGATGGTAAATCCTCTTGACAAGCCAGGGTTGAGCAAAAGTCGACCTGATGGTCGGTTGCTTGAAGAGCAGAGATCTGCAAACTAAGGAGCAAGGCATCACTTCATGCAATCCTTCTAATATCATTGATTTCCCTGTCCTTACTTTCTCCACCATACCTCGTTTCACACACTCACTGACTGCTGCTATTTATGAGTGATCACCTCGCTAATTACTGTTCTCATGTAAACACAATACATCCACATCATTAGACGTCATTAAAGGAGCATTTGTTACGATTGCACTCTGGCTGTTAATAAAACAATTTCAGAACGTTAGCCAGGCCTTTTCTGGCCTCACTCAAAAATTTTCCAATTATAAAGGGTTCATTAAAAACAGGAGTTTACTGGGGACTGACTTCACCCATGACGGGTTCGGATGAACGGTAGTTTGAGAAAGCAGAACGGGTCATTTAAATTTAAAGAGCCGGCCTTCAGCAAACTCCAAATCAAGGAGGTGAACATAGTTGCAATAAGGTTGCCGAAATTTGATGTGGTGCAGAAACATTTTCTAGCAATTACAGGTCATTGTGTGCTGCCAAGCAAAAACACAAACATCTCTGGCCAGATGTATGTATGTAAATACACCAAATAAACACCAATTTTCATTTGATTGCTCTCCGCTCTTGCATTTTTCTAGTGTTACGAAGAAGAAAAAAAACGTTACGGTTTGTTATGGTTCACTGAGTTGAACATACATGCCAAAATGTTTTCCAAATTTCATCCCGATGGAAAGCAAACACCACATATGTACTTTTAAACAAATTATCCACCAGCACACACATGCACTATCCATCCACACATCGCTGGGCTCCTCCAAACACAGCAAGAGTTTAGGAAATCAGATACACGCATATAAAAACACAGCTGGTTTTCCAAATGGTGGATAAAGGCTGTTTACCTTCTGGAAGAGCGCGGGAACCTGCTGCAGCTTCAACCTGTTGAAGACAAACACGTCGTACATGCCAGCCACGGCCAGCACCGTCACGCCTTGTTCCTTCCACAGCATGCTACAGGAAGCACACGCCAAGGTGCCCAAGACCCACGTCCAACTCCATCCATGGGCACCGCTCGTCCTCAGGGAGCAGTGGCGTATGTAGCAGCGCATTGCCAGGAGGAAGAAGAGGGCGGCTCCCACGTCGGCCCGGCCCACGATGCCCGCCACAGCCTCGGTGTGGATGGGGTGAGCGGCAAAGAGAAGCCCGGCCAGCAGGCTCCAGCAACCCGACCCCAGCAGCAGGCTTGAGAGGCTAGAGAACAGGGCGGTCGTGGTGCAGTGTAGAACCACATTGACCAGGTGGTAACCCCAGGGATCTATGCCACCCAGGGCGTAGTTGAGTCGAAAAGAGAGCGTGCAGAGCGGGCGGTAGGACTTGTGGCTACCACTGTGGGTGAGAAGTGTCCCCCAGAAGTCATCGTAGAAGATGTTGATCCAAGGCGTTTCAGGGAGAAGGTCCTGGTTGGTCTTGATAGCACGGCTGTGTGGAGAAAAAGAAAGAAATTAAGATTCAAATTTATAAAAGTCAATTAATTTACTATAGTGTGCACAAGGATATTGTAGGGCTCTACAATTTCCGCGATGAGGAAAACACAAACGGAATCGTGGAATCCAGTCATAAAAATGGAATTTACTGTATAATGTGGAATGTCACGGAATTTGCTACATTTTGGATGAATAAATCAAAAGTAGGTCAGTACACTTAAATCAAAGCACAATATGGACTAGTGTCTGTGAATATTAAGCAACAAAAATACTCTTTTAATATGTGAATATCGTGAATGTTCTGCGTAGGGCTGGGTATCGTTCAAAAAATTTCGATACCGATACCGATACCGATACCTTGACTTCGATACCGGTTCCTG